>NW_020954546.1:21112896-21132494 GCF_900497805.2 Vombatus ursinus | reverse complement strand
TCTCTCTCTCTCTCTCTCTCTCTCTCTCTCTCTCTCTCTCTCTCTCTTTCTCCCTTTTCCTCTACCTCTCTCTCTCCCCTCTGTCTTTGGGATGCAGAGCATAGTTTAGTGGAAAGGGTGCTGAATCTGGAGTCAGAGAATTTAGGTTCCAATTCCAGCTTTACCATTTATTACCTGTGTGACCTTGGGCAAGTCACTCAATCTCTCTGGGCCTCACGTTCCTTGTCTCTAAAATGAAGAGGTTGGACTAGAGCCCTTCCAACTCTAGGTCTATAAACTGGCTCCCCATTTCTCCCTCTTCTCTCCATTCTCTCCATTCCTCTTTTCTCCTCTCCACTCTCTTCCTCTATCCCTTATTCTCTCAAGAATAATCAACTCTACAGATGCCACCCATAACTGTTCAGCCTAGAACACTACCCCAGAAGTTCTAGGTCTGTAGGCTTTTGTATGTGTGTGTGTATGTATGTGAGGGCAATTGGGGTTAAGTGACTTGCCCGGAGTCACACAGTGAGTGAGCATTATATGTCTGAGGCCAGATTTGAACTCAGGTCCTCCTGACTCCAGGGCTGGTGCTCTATCCACTGCACCACCTAGCTGTCTCTCTCCTGGCTTTTTTATGCTGCCTTGAGTCAGCCTCAGAATGAGAGAGGCTGGTGCCATCCCCTCAATAGGCCTATTGACTGAACTACTGCCTTCCTGTCCCCAGGGCCCAAATTGATGTGTTTCTCTAGTTGGTAACAGTGAGATTTGCCTGTTTACACAATTAACATCGAATAGTTTTGGGGTTGTTAATAAAGCTCCTTTTGATACACCTTGGCTAGTGTACTTATTACAAATAGAGGAATTGCTGTTTAATGGAGTGATTTTATAAAGAGTGGGAGCAGGGCAATTTGCCTCAAGACTCCTCTGTAATACGAGGGCTACATTCATTGGTTCCATTTTTTTTCTTGAATTGCACATTGAGCGTTGGTTTTTTTCAGCCCTCTCTAGAGACCTAGAGCTCTCTACCAGCCAAAATTGGGAGCTGGGACTAGTTGGAACATGAGATCGTGGCTAGTGACCTCTCCTCTCTGGAGGAGGAGAGGGTTCCCTGCCCTCCATAGAATACTGGCATTGCCCTTATGAATGGCATTGCCGATAAGAAGCCTGAATTGCCATCCTGTGCCCTGGAACTACCTGCATCCATGAAGCATCTCTGCCTTTAGGCATCTTTAAGTGTGACCTCAGGAGTCCTCCTAGAACCTTCTCAAAAAGAAATAGTGTGGTATAGTGGAAATAGTATGGGATTCGGCATCCGAGGACATGAATTCGCCTTATCAGAGGACATGTGGATGGCTGTTTAGGTGTGACAGGAGCTCCCTCTACTGGCAACTTGGCATGAAGGCAAGGTAAGACTTCCTCTCCTGGATGGATGAGAAGCCTAGAACCAGGACAGATGCTCCAGGCAGCAAAAATCGAGATCTCAGCAGAGAAGGGCTGAAGTGGAACTTTTGATTTTACTTTGCTTTCGTCTCTTCTCTTTCTCTCCTACTCGACTCTCCTGTCTAACCCTCCAAGATTATCTTCCATCTACTCTGTGTATTTCTTAAATACCTTTGTTGTTTTTCAGTCCTGTCTGATTCTTTGTGATCCCTTTTGGGGACTTCTTGGCAGAGAAACTGGAGTGGTTTGCCATTTCCTTCTTCAGCTTGTTTGACAGATGAAGAAACCAAGTCAGACAGATAAGTGATTTATCCACTGTCACCCACCTACTAAGTGTCTGAAGTCAGATTTGAACTCAGGTTTTCCTGACTGCAGACCCAGCTCTCTATCCACTGTGCCTCCTAGCTGCCCTTGTATATACCTTGTTATTTAAATGTTGTCTTCTCACTATAATGTGAGCTCCTTAGAGGTAAAAACTGTTTTTAACTTTCTTTGTAACCCTACTACTTAGCACACAATGCCTGGAACATAGTAAGTACTTAATAAATGCTTTTTGGTTGATTAATTGATTCCCTATATATCGCCTTCCCCTCCCTATCAAGAAAATCATTCCTTATAAGAAAGAATTTTTAAAAAGAGGAAAAAAATAGTTTGGCAGAACTAACCAAGACATCACCCAAGTCTGACAGTATGCTATATTCCATCACCGTAGTCCTCCACCTCTGCAAAAATGAGAGAAAGATATACTTTCACATCTCTTCTTCAGGGCCAAACTTGGTCATTATAATTAGTGTTCAATTTTGAATATTTTGTCGTATATTTACATTGTGGTAATTTTGTATATTGGGCGGCTAGATGGCGCCATAGTGCACAGAGAGAGCACTGGGTCTAGACCTAGAGTCAGGAAGACCTGAGTTAAAATCCTGCCTCAGACACTTACTAGCTGTGTGACCCTGGGCAAGTCACTTAATTATGTTTGCCTCAATTTCCTCCTCTGTAAAATGAGCTGGAGAAGGAAATGGTAAAGCACTCTAGTGTCTTGCCAAGAAAACTCCAAATGGGATCATGAAGAGTCTGACATGACCGAACAAAAATTGTGTGTGTTGTTTTGTTCTGCATGGGTTCATATAAGTCTTCCCATGCTCTGTACTTTTCATATTTGTTGTTTCTTAGGGGGGTGCCTTTCCTCTGTTAGTTATTTCCATTTTATCCTTTATAGAGCTTGCTTGTATATGTTTGTCGGCTTGTCTCCCAATTAGATGTTAAGCTCCTTGAAGGCAGGAATTGCCTTTCGCCTCTTTTTGTATCCCTAGTGTTTAGCACAATTCGTGGCATGTAGGCACTTATTAAATGTTTATTAATTGATTGGTACAGTAATATACCATTACTGCATTGAGTTTTTAATGACCTCAAGCTTCTCCCTGAATCGATTTTGTTATTCAGTCATTTCAGTCATGTCTGACTTTATGACCCTATTTGGAGTTTTCTTGGCAAGACATTGGAGTGCTTTGCCATTCCCTTCTCCAGCTCATTTGACAGTTGAGGAAACTGAGGCAATCAGGGTTAAGTGACTCACTCAGGGTCATACAAAAAAGTATCTAAGATCAGATTTGAACTTGGGTCTTTCTGACTATAGACCAGCACCACCTAGCTGTCTCCTCCCCACTCCCACCCCACCCCCAAACAAAGGCCTATTATAAAAACAAACAAAAAAGCATTCATTGTATTATGGAGAAAGCAAGGGAACTCCAGAAAAACATCTACTTCTGCTTCATTGACTACACTAAAGTCTTTCTGTGGATCACTAAAAAATGTGAGATAGAGGTAGGGGTATCAGATCATCTTACCTGTCTCCTGAGGAACTTTTATGTAAGTTACATGGAACATGGATCATGGAACAACTGATTAGATTAAGATTAGAAAAGGAGTAAAGCAAGGCTGTATGTTGTAACCTTATTTATTTTATTTACATGCAGAGTATATCATGTGTAATGCTAGGCTGGATGAATCAAAAGTCAAGATTATGGTTGCCCAGAGAAGTATCAACAACATCAGATATGCAGATGATATCGCTCTTATGGCAGAAAGTGAAGAGGGATTAAGAAGCTTCTTGATGAGGGTGAGAGAGGAGAGGGTAAAAGCTGGCTTAGAGCTTAACATAAAAAAAAAAAAAAACTAAGATCTTGGCAACTGGTCCCATCACTTCCTGGCAAATAGAGGGAGAAGAAACGGAAGCAGTGTCAGATTTTATATTCTTGGGCTCAAAGATCACTGCAGACAGTGACTGTGGCCTTGAAATTAAAAGACACTCGCTTCTTGGAAGGAAAGCTGTGGCAAATCTGGGTGGCATGCTAAAAAACAGAGAATCACCTTGCTGACAAAGGTCTGTGTAGTCAAAGCTAGGGTTTTTTCAGTAGCAATGTATGGCTAGGAGAGCTGGACTCTTAGGAAAACTGAATGCCATAGAACCAACACTTTCAAATTGTGGTTCTGGAGAAGACTTTTGAGAGTCCTTGGACAGCAAGGAGATCAAATCAGTCAATAGTTAAAGAAATTTATTCAGGCCATTCACTGGAAGGTCAAACACTGAAACTGAAGCTTAAATACTTTGGCTACGTAATGAGATGATAGTACTCGTTGGAAAAGATCCCGATGTTGGGAAAGATTGAAGTCAGAAGGAAAAGCGACCGTAGAGGATGAGATGGATAGAAAGTGTCGTGGAAACAATGAACACGAACTTGGACAGATTTCGAGAGATAATGGAGGATAGAAGGGCCTACTATGGTGCTAGGGGTGGATTAAGGACCAGTCTCAAGGGTCTGGAAGACCCGAATTCAAATCTTACTTCTGACACAAACTGGCTGTTGGCCCACAGGCAAAGCTCTCAGTACCCCAAGGCCTGAGTCACCCCTGTCTAACTACTACCTACCTGGGGGACCCAACCTGCTACCTGAAAGTAGGTAGTAGTTAGAGAGGGGTGACCCAAAGCAGGCACCCCATGCTCATGGGGATGAGTAGGGCTAACAATCTAAGAGGCTGAAAATGAGGGCTGGGCAACCAAAAAAAAAGGAGGGAGATTGTGAGAAGGGCTCAGGGAAGAATGTGGGCACAAGAAGGACTTAGGAAACATTTTTTCATATATGTTTTAATACATATGCTAAGCATATTTTACATATTTCACAAATCTAAAAGGTACATGCAGAGCTTTGTACCTCATTTGACAATAGGACACCTGGTCATCCCTGTTATTTTCCCCTTCTTTGCCTTTTTTAGCTGGGCTGGGGGGAAATCAACTGATCGTGGCATCCTGACTAGCTCCCCTCTCCCCGGCAAATATCCCCTTGGGATTTTGTTGTCATTTCATTGTTCATTTGCTTATATTTGTATTCCCAGCCCTTAGCCCAGTGCCTGGGACACAGTAAGTGTTTAATAAATGTTTGCTGAAGCAATTTTGTAAAGACGATCAATTGTGAAAGACTTAGCTACTCTGATCAATGCAATGCTCGAAGACTGTTCTGAAGGTTGTTGTTATTGATTCATTTCAGTTGTATTTAACTCTCCATGGCCTCATTTGGGGTTTTCTTGGCAGAGATACTGGAGTGGTTTACTCTTTCCTTCTCCAGCTCATTTTACAGATGAGGAAACTGAGGCAAACAAGGTTAAGTGACTTGCCCAGGGTCAAACATCTAGTAAGTGTCTGGGGCCAGATTTGAACTCAGATTTTCCTGATTCCAGGCCTGGAACTCTATCCATTGTGCCACCTAACTGCCCTAGGTGGAAGTACTCATGATGAAACAATGCTATCCAACTCCAGAGAGAGAACTGATAAATTCTGAGTGCAGATTGAAATAAAGTTTTTTCATTTCCTTTTTCTTGTTTTTGTTTTTGTTTTTGTTTTTTTGCAACATGGCTAGTATAGAAATATGCTTTGCATGATTTCACATGTATAATTGATATCATTGCTTGCCTTTTCAAAGGGTGGGGGAAGGGTGGGAAGGACATATAATTTGGAATTTTAAAAATATGTAAAAATGAATGTTAAAAATTTTTTTAAATTGTTTTGAAAAGATGCTTGACTTTCTTTTCTTGTTCAGTTGTTTCAGTCCTATCTAACTTTTTGCGACCCCATTTAGGGTTTTCTTGGCAGAGATACTGGAGTGGTTTGCCATTTCCTTCTCCAGTTGATTTTACAGATGAGGAAACTGAGTCAAACAGGGTTAAGTGACTTGCCCAAGGTCACTCTCTAGTAAGTGTCTGAGGTGTGATTTGAACTCATGAAGAGGAATCTTCCTAGTTCCAAGCCCAGTATTCTATCCACTTCGCCACCTAGCTGCCCTTATTGATTTTCTAGCTTATTATCAGGAAGACCAGGGCTTCCTTCCCCTCTTTCTATGGCAGGGCTTGACTTTTCTCTATTTTTCTCATTCTCTACCAGCCACTCGCAATGATACTTCTTGCTGGTGGGAAAGGGGTGGTTTCAACCATTCTTAATAGGCCAGGGATGGGGTGCTTTGGTCACCACTGAACATGACGGCCCCTGGAGCTGGAATTGAAGACAGAACATTAACCAGCACCTAAAGTGACTTTTACTCTGTAGATGTGTGAGGAGAAGTAGAGAGATAGAAAGATGGGTCTAGAAGAGAAGGAACTCCAAAGCAAGGGATCCTGACCAAAGGTTCTAAGGGTCAACTGTCAGCTTTGCAGCTGACCAGAAGAGTTAGAAGAATGTTAGACCATGGAAGGGGGGTTGGTGACTTGGGGATAACTGCCCCTCACCCTCCTGGTAGAAGATGGATCAGAAGGGATCAGGGGTCAGGTGGACTAGGCCTTCAGCCCCAGTAAAGTATAACTGAATGAAGAAAGATTAACAGAGGTTACCTCCATGGCTTGGCCTTTGGGTCAGGCTGAGAAGACTAATTGGTTACTGTGTGGCCAGGGTCTGCATATTTGCTCCAGTCAGCCCAAGAGAGTCACATGGCTGGTGCTGCAGGCCCAAAGGGCAGCTGCTTTGGGGCCTGGGAATGCATCTCCCCCTCTCCTCAAACCCCCCTTGCCTCCCAGCTCTGTACTCCATCCCCCACTTCCCATTGAAGTGAAGGGGACCTCCTAGAAAAAGCATTTGGGGCCCAAGTTTGGAAACTCAGCAAAAGAATTTAAAGGATACATATTTGGTTCACTTAATAGGCTTTAAAAAGTTTCTGACAGCCTTATTTACTGCATACAAAGATGAATTTAGCCTTTAAGGGGAGATAATTGATAGCCACCTGCATGGCAAAAAAAAAAAATCCAGGCAGTATTTATATAACACTGCAAAATGTTTTACAAATATATCATTTCATCTTCACAACAACCCTGGGAGGTGGGTGCTATCTTATAACCATTTTATAGATCAATAAGTTGAGGCTGAGAAAACTCAAGTGACTTGTCAAGGGTCACACAACTAGTAAATGTCTGAGTCCAGATTTGAATGCAGGACTTCCTGACTCCAAGAGCAGTGCTCTCATCTACTGCCATGTTTCCCTACTTTATAAACTAGACATCTACCATGGAAGAGCATATGACTGAGCACAGGTGGGAAGTGAGATGCTCAGAGGCTGTCTGCACTTGGCGTGGGTCTCATTTAACGCCACCCTAGCCAGTCTACAATTGGAAACACACTGATTTGATGAAGGATTTGGTGTTGTTTGAAAATGTTTATTGGTGGCCTCGGGATTATAGAGACAGAACTTAACGGCATAAAGCTTGATCCCACCATAGTGAAGCCCCCCAGACAGGCTCTTAACTAGAGCTTGGAGGCAGGGAAACCTAAATATGGCTCCTCCCTACTGCTGTAATTAGCATTTTCTTTTTTTTTAATATTTATTTTATTTTCCCCCAGTTACATGTTAAAAAAAAATTTTAACATTTTTTTTTAAATTTTGAGTTCCCTCCCTCCTTCTATCCCTCCCCTCCTTCCTCCCCAGGATGGTAAGCAACCAGATACAGGTTATACATGTGCAATCATGTGAAATATTTCCATATTAGACATGTAATCAACATTTTCAATCCAAAGCAAGCAATACGAAAGTGACCTCAAATCCATTTTTTTTTGCTTTGTTTCATTTGGAGGGAGGGGGGATGGATTGGTTTTTTTGGTTTTTTTTTTTAGGCGAATCTGAGATTTCATTGATCTACTGTATGGAGTTCCCAGTGAGGAAAGTCCTTCTGCCGGTGTGCACTAGCCCTTACATTGCAATTTATGGTCTGCAGAGTTGCTTAGGGCACCCCCTCATCTGTTGGGGTCATATAGCCATGGTGTGTCAGAAGTGGATTTTAAACCCAGGTCTCCTAGACTACAAAGCCAGCTCCTTTCCACTGTAGCAGAGATGTTGTAGGCTCTCTTAAATCTACTTTTTAAGAGAAGTTCAGTAGTGTTGGGGAGGGTGGAAGAGGAGCAGAGACCCTAGGACACAGGCACCCAGCCAAGGTGGCAGAGAGAGGGGAGAATACTTACCCTGAGCATGGTACCCACCAGAGGGTAGCTCCCCGTTTTAACTCAATTCTTGCCAACTGGGTGTTAAGCTCAGTTGTTGTTTCTATGATACTGAAGGGAGGTGAAGACTGTCAGCATCCCCTAAATTTTTTCATCTTGAGACAAAGTCCCAATTTCCTACGCTCTACATATGTCCCTGCTCTGGTCTACCGTTGCTATCGCAGCTCAATTATCTACTTAAATGGGCTGAGAGGGAGATGCTAAGGACCTTTTAGGTACTAGCAGGATACCGGAAATATTCTCTCCATATCCAACTAGATAGTGATTATCCAGTTGGCAAAAGTTACACATGCCTGACTAGGGAGCAAAATTCATATCTAGGAGAACAGTATAGGATTTAAACAGTCTATCAATAAGCATTTTTTAAATGATTAATTTTTTGTTTTTTTCATTTTATAAGCATTTATTTCTCTCTCCCTCTCATCTTCCCTTCCCCATCAGAAAAAGAAGGAGAAAAAAGAAAAACAAAACACTTGTAACAAATGCGTATAGTCAAACAAAACAAATTCCCACATTGGCCACGTCCAAAAATATGTCTTATCCTGCACCTTGAGCCCATCACCTCTCTGTCAAAAGGTAGGTAGCATTTTTAAAAATTAACTTTTTTTAACCAATGAAAATCTATCTTCACTCCTTCTACCTCCTCCCCACCCTCTACCGAGAAAGAAAGAAAAACATAATCCCATTTATAAAAATGTAGAGTCAAGCAAGATAAATTCCCCCATTGTTTGATTAGAGTTTTTATGTCTTTCAAGATTGTTGTCTTTACAATAATGTTATGTAAATCATTCTCCTGGGTGGTGGCATTCAGCTAGGTGATGAAGTGGATGGAGCGCTGGGCCTGGAGTCAGGAAAACCTGAGTTCAAATCCATCCTCAGATACTTACTAGCTGTATGACCTTGTGCAAATGACTTCAACTCTGTTTGCCTCAGTTTCCTTATCTGAAAAGTGGGAATAATAATAGCTCCCAGGGTTGTTGTGAGGATTATATAAGATAATAATTCTAAAGTACTTAGCACAGTGTCTGGCACATAGTAAAGTCTATATAAATGTTAGCTATTATTATTATTATTACTACTACTACTATGTATACTATTGACATGGCCAATACTACTGTTATGGTTACTATTAGAGTTCTTCTGAGAGAGACGGGGGAAAAGGAGCTGTCTGAATTGGTTTCATTATATGTCCAAGAGCAGTGATAAACCTGGGGCCATTGTAATTTAGAGGACTCAGGTAAATGTAGGCAAGGGGCCGAGGATGATGGAATGGGCTCCAACTTTGGTGCCATCCTTGATGTTGGAGGATGGAGGAGTAGAGACATTTTACACAATTACACAATTTAACTAGGTCCTTCAAACCAACTTGTATCTTGATATTTAGTGAGTTCAGTGGTAATGGAAACACAGGGGAAGGTGGGAAAACATGTTAAGACCTAAGAAAATAAAGGTTTATAAATGATTCCAAAGCCTCATGATTATAGATCATTAGTCTTTTCTTCAAGAAGAGATTTAGAAGATACTACAAATGGTGAGCATCAAGAAACTTCATAAGAAATGAAATCAACGATTTCTCTCTCTCTCTCTCTTTCAACTAGGTGGCCTATGATTTCATTGATATACAGAACTTCCCATGAGGAGGCCGATGAAGATTGGCACCTGCCCTGCCGATTATGGTCACAGATGGGTGATGTGATTTGCCCAGGATCACTCAATCAGTAAGTGTTAGAAAGGAACCTGAACCCAGGTCTTCCCAATGATGCAACCCAGCTCTTTCTCCACTGTTCCAAGCTGCCTCTTAATTATTTCTTAACAAACAGGAAACAACTGCTTAGTGACAGGGAAATCATTTCCAAATCAGCCCTCCATGCACAGCCAGACCATTAACTAGTTAGGACAATTGTCAAACTTTAACATCAAATTTGAAGAAAGGATGGAAATGAGAAGACTCTGGATTGATTCACAACATTTCCAAACTCACCCAAACAGCCTGTTGATTCAGAAACATGAGAAATGGATTCAAGTCTAGCTTGCATGTCACATAGACCTGACCCATCCAACACTGGGGCTCATCTTGCAGTCAGCAGTTGCCTTATCTTGTCGGGTACCCACCCCATGTGAGACTGGAAACTTCTCCAGCTAAGTTGGGTCTTGGGGTCTGTCCTCCACCATGCTAATAAACCAGGCAAAGAAGTAATAAAATAAGTAAAATTAGGTCACTTGCTGTTCTTGTCATCTCCCGCCTCCATGACTTTGCCCAGATTGTCCAATGTGCCAGACATGCTCTCCCTCCCCATCTTGAAATGCCACAAAGCTTCAAGACTCTTGCTACTCACTACTCCTACAAGCTTCCCCAAAGCGTTAAGTGCTTGCCCACCACAAAATTGTGTTGTATTTGTTTTTGTGTGTCTGTATTTATATATTTGTGTATACACACATTTTTCATTCTTGTTCAGTCATTTCACTCATGTCTGACTCTTAATGATTTCATTTGGAGTTTTCTTGGCAAAGATTCTGGAGTGGTTTGCCATTTCCTTCTCCAGCTCATTTAACAGAAGTGGAAACTGAGGCAAACAGGGTTAAGTGACTTACTCAGGGTCACATAGTACATACACACATATATGTATATATGTATACGTGTATGTGTAGACATTGTGTACACAGAGAAACATATATATACAGATATACATACACACATACGTCCACACACATATAGATATAGATATAGTTACTTCTCTGTGCACCTAATTCATCCCCCACTGCAGTCAAATATAAGCTCCTTGAGGTCAGTGATGTATTTGTTACTTTTTTTACCCTCACCTTGTAGCGTGTTGCTTTGCATACAGTAGGCATTTACTAAATACATGTTTATTGTAGGAAATTGGAAGAGAAATCCGAAGGAAAGCCATAGAAAACCAATCTCATCTCCCATTTCTAAGTAAATGCAATCTCATGCTCGTCCCACTGCCAACACCCTGGACTGGAGCAGTTTAATATTCAAACTCTTCCAACACTCACGCTGTTAGAAGGGCCAGGGAGGGTCAAGTGACCACTCAGGGGTCACCAGTCTAAGAGAAGCACAAAATCTTTCCAGTGTTTGGTCATTCCCCTGGCCAGTGGATAGAACTCTGGACTTGGAGTTAGGAAGGCCTGAGTTCAAATCTTGCCTGCACAGCTACGTGACCCTGAGCAAGTCACTTAACCTCCATTTGCCTCAGTTTCCTCATCTATAAAATGAGGTTGGTCACTATTGTCTTTAAGGTCCCTTCCAGTTTTGAATCGATGATCCTTTGAGGTATAAAACAAGGAGATGTTTGCTTACCTCTCTCCCGCAGGCCATCTTGTCTGGATGGAAAAAGTAAAATTCTTCAGATGGAAGTATTAAAAAAAATTAACACTAATAATGTCCTCTGTGATTTAGGCTCAAACATGCCAGAAACATTTACATTTAAGTGAACATTAATCTGTAGCTAAGGCATTTCCAGCTGGGAGAAAGAGGCTCAAAGTGGCCTAGTCCCCCATGCTTTGCAACTGGACTCTCTTCCGAGAACATTTCAGGCATCACGTATAGGGATCTTGAACAAGGAAAAGATGTTTATGTTAAAATATGTTAAATGTAAAAAAAAAAAAAAGTAACATTCCAGCCCCGGTTTCTTCGGGCACCTCTCTCCTCAATGCTGAAAAGAATTCTCTTCTGTGATCACTATGGGAATGATGAAGGCTTGGGGTGTTCAGGGAGGACCAGCACCTCTGGTGTGAGGACATCCTGAGCCCTTTTCCACGGCTGCTCATCCATCTTTGCTGTCCCTCTGTCACCCAACTCGAGGAAGTTAGGGACACCAGGAAGAAGTGAGAAGGCGGGACAGCGTTCCAGGCAGAGAGGACAGCCAATGAAAATGCCCAGAGTTGGGAAATGGAGTGTCTTATTCTGGGAACAGCCAGGAGACCAGAGTCACTGTATAATAGAAGCGTTTTGAACACCAAATAGAAGGTTTCTTATTTGATCCTGGAGGTCATAGGGAGCCAGTGGAATTGATGGAATAGGAGTTAGGGGTTATTAAGACAAGGAAGGGATGCCCTACCACCTTGGCAATATGTTACCATCATTGACCACAGTTTTGCTGTTCAGGTTGACTCTATTTTCAGAGTTGTGGTTATTGGGTATGGACTTCTTTTGATAGCTGTTGTCACTCTGCATTACTTCTTATGAATTTTCCCACATTTCTTTGAATTCTCCATACTGATCATCCTTTGCAGCACAATAACGTTCTATAACAATAATACAACATGTTTATTTTTCAACCCTTCTTGGGGGCAGTTAGGTGGCACAGTGGATAGAGCACCGACCCTGACGTCAGGAGAACCTGAGTTCAAATCCGGTCTCACACCAAACACTTGACACTTACTAGCTGTGTGACCCTGGGCAAGTCACTTAACCCCAATTGCCTAAAAAAAAAAAAGATACCAATCAACCCTTCTCAAATTATTGGGCATGTATCTTTTTTCCAGCTTTTTTTGGTAACCACGTACAATGCTGTTAGCGGTACAATAGAAAGAGTATTGGGTTTGGATCAGCAAGCTATGGGTTCAAGCCCTGATTCTGATTTGTACTGCTTTTAGACCTGGGGACGTGGGACCTCTGTCCCATTCCCGAGCCACAGGCATCCCTGAGTTTTAGAGGACTCCATCTCAACAGTGTCATAAGAACAATTAAGATAAAAATGAAATATACAGAATAAAACAAAGCAATTAGGGATGAAGTGCAAACCAAGCAAAGGTTACCTTATTTCTATGGGATATGGGAATATCTGAATGCTTCTAAATTAAGGCAGCTGATTGTCCAAGGTTATGCAGTGCAAAAGTGGTGGAAATGGAGAAGGATGGGCCTGTGGTGGAATACCGTCCCAAGAAGAAAGCTGCTGATTATTGGCTAGCTGCCAGCCCGCTTTGCCCCGTTGGTACCTAAATCAAGCTTGGCTGGACTCCAGCCCCGGCCGGTCAAGAAGAAGATGTTGGGGCTTGTGTAGCTTCTACTGGAGCTCGAAGGGGGACGGCAACCCTCAGACCAGGCCAGGTGGGGCTTAAGCTCCTTCTCCGGTGTCCTCCATCTGGCTCCCCTGCCGGTGGGGCAGCCAACAAGGTGCCGATCCCCAGGGTGGGACCGTGCCCTGAACTTGCAGGTCAGTGGGATTTGTACAGCTGTCCTGGGAGTCCCTGATGCTTTTCAGAGGAAAGGGGGCTGCCTAGGCTACAGAGGGAGTTCTTCCTCGAAAATACCTTTTTGTGGTAAAGAAAATCCGTGCGGTCAAAGGCACGGCGATAAGTGCGATAAGTGCGGGAGTGGCCCATCTGTGTCTACTGTTCCTGTCCCTTCTCCCACCAGACACCATGAGACGGGACCAAGTCATAATGACAACAGTTAATATTTACATTGCGAGTTAAAGTTTGAAAACTGTCTTACATATGTTCCCATTAATCCTCACAGCAACCAGGGAAGTAGGTGATTTATCCCCCCTGACAGGTGAGAACGCTGAGGGTGAGGAGTAAGTGACTTGCCCAGGGTCACACAGCCAGTAAGTGACTAAAGCAGGATTCCAGCTTCTCCTTCCTGCCTCCAAGCCCTTCACTCACCACCGCCTCACTGAGGCTGGATGCCTCAGGCACTAGCTTTGAAACCTCAGAAATTCAAAAAAAATTTGGATTTAGAAATTTTTTTTTTAATTCTCTGTAGCTTTTGTGGGGGAGGGGGATTAGAAGTAGGGGTGTGAACTGCAAGGAGCAGTTAATACAAATTCATAACAATATTTTCATGTGAAAAATCCCACCAAATCTTGGGGATGAGGTTTGTACCATTGTAACAGTTTAAACACAAACACGAAAAATACAAAATTTAAGTATTCTGGTCTACACACAAATAGGTTACGTAACAGAAGCCACTATCCTGCATGATAAATAGATCTAACCTGCATCTGCCATTTCCTTCTTCAGCTCATCTGAAAGATGAGGAAACTGAGGAAAACAAGGCGAAGTGACTTGTCCAGGGTCACACAGCTAGTGAGTGCCTGAGGCTGCATTTGAATTCAGGTTTTCCTGACTCCAGGCCCAGTGCTCTATATTCACTGTGTAAACCTAGTTGCCCCATTTAAATCATAATACTTCTTATGAAAAAATAAATGTTTTAAGCTAGTTATACTAAATTTTCATAGATAAATCAGAATATGTCACATGGGCTCCTTTTATAGTATCTTATAATATACCCTCCCCTAGTCTCCTTTTTATCTCTGTATCCCCAGTGCCCAGCTGGGGGCGTGGCACATAGGAGGTGCTTAATTGGTTTTTCTTCTGCCGTACACTGACTGTGAGACCATGAGGGGATCTCTGGGCAGGAAGAAGAGCCCTGGGCATGACTTTGGGCAAGTCGCCTCACGTCCTTGGGCCTCAGTTTCCTTGTCTGTAAAATAAGGGGGCAGGGGGCTAAACATCCTCTGTGATGCCTTCCAGAGCCACAGGGGTGATCCTTTGGAGCAACACTATGCCTATGACTTGGACACAGCTAGGACCTCCAGGTGGCTTCCCTGTTTAGGGCAGTCCTGAATAGCTGGGCTGTACTAGCCTGGACACTCAGGCTTCGCCTGACCCAGGAGGGGCCAGGCTCCAGAAGGAAAGGCCAATGGACATCCTTCCAGCCAAGGCCAGGTGAAGTGGGGGTGGGGGGAGGGGCAACTCAGAGGCTTGCCTTAGATCTTGCCTCTCCATCCAGCTGGAATCTTCTGGTTGCCCCTTGGCTCTGCCCTCTCTGTAAGACCCCACCCCTTGGTTGGCCGCCCTCGTTTATTTATTCATTACCCTGGCTTCAAGTGATTCCCGTGTGACTCCAGCAAAAGAGAAAGGAGGGCTAAGGTTTCCTGCTCTTTGATCCGGCTGAAATCTCTTCTCCAGCCCCTGGATTCTGCCGATGAGTTTTAGTTGCAGGGTCTGAGGAACAGCCCTTGACCGATTTGGTGAGTCTTCCATCTGCCGTGGGAGGTCCTAGAGCCTCGGGTCAGAATGGACCAGCTCCCGGGAGTCACTGATGAGGGCCCTTCGGGAGACAACAAGAGCAGTGGGGAGGCACCCCCACGGAAGGGACTTTGGAAGATCATCCCAGAAGGCTTTGTGGCAGAAGTCCGGAATCTCTTCAGACTTTCAGGACCCCTGGTAAGAAAGAGGACAGGGCTGGGGAGGAGGGGAGAGCACCTCGGGGTCCCCATCTCCTATCACCTGGTGCTTTCCTGAGCTGGATATAAACAGAAGCAGGCTGGACCTTTGGGCTTAGAGGTCATTTAATCCAACCCCTTAATTTTCCAGATGGGGAAACTGAGGCTCAGGTTGAGGTCACAGGATAATAAATGTCAAAAGGGGAAGAGCTTTCGTCCCAGGGACAACCCCTAAATGGGGTGGGGGACAAAAGGATAGGGAGGGAAGGCAGAGATGGGGTCCATCACTCCCGCGCTCCCAAACTAGATGCCCCTTCCCACCACTTTCTCCAGTGGGATCAGAGAGTGGCCATGCCACAACGTGTCCACCTGCGTCCTCAGGAGAGGAGAAGGCTTCCCAGACCCTCAGCATGCTCCACTCAGTCTCGCTCCCAATCTCCCTACTTCCACCATCCCCCCGGTGTTCTGAGCGGGACTTCTTCTCTAGCCTTCCCAGGGCACCAAATACGTGGGGGGTGGGGCACACATGGTGGCACATTACAGCAAAGCACCTGGGGGGACGGTGGAGGGAAGGTCAGGCTTAAAGTCGGGCAGACCTGATTTCAAATCCAGCCTCAGACCCTTCCTAGCTGTGTAACTCTAGGCAAATCACTTTACTTGTCTGCCTCAGTTTCTTTATCTATTAAATGGGCACTTACCTGTGCTGTGAGGATCAAATGAGGTAATATTTATAAAGCACTGTATAAATTAGAAAGTTTACACTATGTAAGTACTGGCTATGATTATAATCATGATTATGAAAGGAGTTCCAAGCCACTGGTGACAATTCATCATAGGGCCTTTCTCTTGCTTCTCTTCGCCCCTGAAGCCTTTCCTGATTTCTGCCTCAGCCACTGGCAGATGACATTCTTTCTGTGTATGCGTGAGCTCCTTAAGAACCAAGAGAGGAAGCAGGGCCTCTCACTGCCGATGGAGACCCCTCCCCTAGTCTCATTTTTGTCTCTGTATCCCCAGTGCCTGACTCGGTGCGTGGCACATAGTAGGTACTTAAAAAGTGGTTGTTGAATTGAACTGAGCTGAACACAGACCTGCTGGAAGCGCCCAGGGATGAGTTACTCTGGGAGAGTCCGTCATGCCCCGTTAGTGTAAGGGAAAGATCGCAGCATTTGAAGTCAGAAGCCCTGGATTTGAATCCTACCTCTGCTTTGGGCAGTGACTTCCATTCTCTTGGCCTCGATTTTCTCCTCTAAAAAATGAGGGGATGGGCCTAACCATCTCCAAGGTCCCATCTAGCTCCAAGTTCGATGCCTCCACCCCACTCCACCCCACTCCCCAGGACTCAGAGAACTCTTGACTTGTCCCTCTTCTCAAATGAAATAATATTTGTAATGTGCTTAGCACAGTGCCCAGCACACTTCTTCTATGCTTATTCGCTTCCTCCTTTTCTCTAGTTCCTGTTCCAACTGCTGACTTTCATGATCTTTGTGGTGAGCAGTGTGTTCTGTGGGCACCTGGGGAGGTTGGAGCTGGCTTCGGTAACACTGGCCATCGCGGTGAGTGCTCTGCCCTATTCACCGGGGGGAAGCCATCCCTTTGTGGAGAGAAGCTACAGTTCTGTTCCTTCTCTCCCCTCCTTCTCCTAGTGCTCCCATTCCTGAGCACCCCTCAAGTGACATCCCCAGTCCTCAGGGCTCCTGCCCCTGAAACGTCCGCCCAGCCCTAGCAGGAGAAGACCTACCACATATGACCGAGGACCAGGAACGTGGGATGTCTGCCCAACTTCCTCTTAGGAGCCCTACTTTACTCCTTCATAGACCTTTCCTATCCCCTCAGCTGCTAATGCCTCCATCCCCCATTGTCTTTTATTTATTTGTTTATAGACAGACGTGTACTTTTCTCCCCTGCTAGAATGTAAGCTCCTTGAGGACAGGCGATGATCCCTTTTTTCTTTTCCTAGTGCCTGCCATGTAGGATGAGAGTAAGAAACGTGTGCTGATGGATTGATTGCTAAGCTTTGTCTTTTCTTGCTCTAGTTTGTCAACATTTGTGGAGTTTCGGTCGGTCATGGCATGGCCTCAGCTTGTGACACCCTGATGTCTCAGGTAGGAGGCGGTTCCCGGGCCTGGCTTCACTTCAGTTGACACTGAGGATTTGGTTGGATGACTGGATGATCTCATTTGTTCCAGGGAAGAATCAGATAAGCCTCCTGCTGCTCTCGTTTCTTGAGTGAAGTGTTCAAAACCAAGTTAATTAGATACCCAGAGCATGAATCCAGGGCCCCAAGAAATGAATTAGTCCAGAAATTAGAGGGTTGGTGTGGATAACGCATTAGAAAGCCAATGCCATTTTAGGCTACCAGGAAAGAGGCAGAGTATCTGGGAAATTAAGGCATAGAATCCATCGGCAGCTGAATTCAGAGTCAGGGAGACGGGGGTCTGAGTCCCGCCTCGGATACATCCTGGTTCTGAGCCTCTGGAGAAGTCACTAACTTCTCAGACTCCCTCGCAGGTGGTTCTCTGAGTGCCAGAACAGGTGCTGATCTGAATGTCTTCATTGCTAGTTTCCTACATGAATGGAGTCGCAGGTCTATTTGAAAAATACAAAAGGTATCCAGAACTCAGGAGGCAGTCATCCAACCATCTTCTTCCCTGGCCAGACCATAGCTATGTTCAGTTCTGATCACCATATTTTGGGAAGAACCAGGAAGAACTTACAGAATGGAGTGAGAACAAGAGCCCATGCCACGTGAGGGAAGAAACCGTGAACGTTGAGTCTGGAGGAGAGAAGAATTGTGAGGCTGGGAGCAAAAGCTAACTCTTAAGTACTTAAGAGATCGTTGGCTGGCCCAGGAATGTCAAAGGCAAATAGAAACGGCTGGACCTAAGGATCCCTTGACTTAGTGACTTAGAAAACCACGTAGTAATAGTATCTGTGTTTTATTGTGTTTGTATTTGTTTCGTTAAACGTTTCCCAATTACCTTTTTAATCTGGTTCAAGCCTCCTTGGAGAATGTTGTCTGACCATTGAGCCTGACACCTCTGGTGTAAAAGATTGATTGAAGAAGCCAGGAATGTTTGGCCAGGTGAAGAAGGCTTCAAAGGCATCAGAGCCGTCTTGGGGTATTTAAAGGGCTTTCGTAAGAAGATGGATTAGTCTTGTTCTGCTTTGCCACAGCCAGCATTACCCCATACCCGGAGTGGTATTTAGAAGTGACAAAAAAGTCATCTGAGGCTTGACCAGGAAAAGCTTCCTAACCATTAGTCTCTGCTTAGGAATTTCAGGAGGCGGAGAGCCCTAACAGCTGGAAAGTCCTTGCTTAGGAGGCCTCAGTTCTCATCCTAATTTATCCTGTGATCCCCGTTCTGTTTGGTGGTGCAGCCCACATAAACAGGGAGTAGATTGTCCCCGGCCATCTGCAGGGCTGCACCCTCCACCCCCACTCCAAAGCATCTCCTCCACCTGGCAGCCCATTGGAGCCACTCCTCTGGATTGAGGTCTCTAAAAGGCTCCCAGTTCAACCCAAATAGGTTGCTTGATAAATAGGATGTAATACATGAACCTTTAAATGCCCACAAAGGCATCAGCACAGACTAGTAGAACGTAAGCTCTTTGAAGGCGGGGGCTGTTTTCAGTTGTTATTTTTGTATTTCTAGAACAGGGTTCCTGTCCTCATCAGCTTTCAGGAAAGCCATCCTGTGCCCCATATTCAACATAGAATATGAAAGGAAAGGAACTCTAGCAGTTTGCCATGTATATTCACCTAAGAAATCAAACAAAAAGATTCATTCATTTTTCATAAAGAAAACTATTTCATACGTAATATTTTTTTGATATCACAAAGCTGCTCAATATAAATTTTTTGATGATCACTATGGGGATGTTTCAATAGGATAATAGAAATATTTACCAAATATTTCTCCCCACACACTCTCTACCCCAGGGTAAAGATATCTACTCCTGCCCTGGAGCCAGCATCCTGCTTTGTACATAGGTATTTAGCATTTTATAGAATGTATATTATAGAATAGTATCTATAAAATGAATAGCATTATAGAATAAATAGTATTTATAGAATGAATGAATGCTTTCAGAAGCCTGGGCCATGAGAGAATGGAACATAGGAACAGAATGGGATCATTATCACAGGAGATAAGGGAATAGGGAAAGATGGAGTTCCTATAGCAGCTGGGAGGAAGCAGGAGGGCACGAGGCTCCCTGGGAATTGAAAAGTGAAGAAGGAAGAGGAGTACCAGAAAAGGATGCCCCCAAAGGGGTTTTGCCTACTCTGCCCAGTCGACTAGAGCTGGTAGAGTGGTTTAGGATGTCTATTTGAGTTTGGGAGGGAATAATATGTGCCCAGTACTGTGTTAAGTGCTCTACTATGATCATCTCATCTGATCTGATCTGATTCTCAGAACAGGCCTTGGAGGTAGGTGCTATTATCATCT
>NW_020954546.1:20955396-21107896 GCF_900497805.2 Vombatus ursinus | reverse complement strand
TCCTCCCCCCCCCCCGATTGATCCAAGGGGGATGATTTTTCTAGCCATAAACAATTCTCAATAACCATATGGCAAGGACGTCATAGACAGTTTGAGATTTTTCTTAGAAATTTATCTCTGAGCATTGGTGTAGACAGAGAAGGGGAGAGAGAGAGAGAGAAAGAGAGAGAGAGACAGAGACAGAGAGAGCATTGTCATTTATTCAAGACTTGTGTATATTGTTACAGCTCAGTAGCTAATTTAAAGGCTTTTCATCATCATAAAGTAAAGCCCCAGGCTCCTCCAATCCTGCATTTAGGAAAGTAGGATCACTAAACTTCTGTGTGGATTGGTAGCAGGTGAACATTTTATACATGTCCTAAGTGCTGGCCCCTCATTGACTGGCCTGCCTTGCCCCATTAAAAGGACACATGAAAGTTGCTCGGTGACCATTTACATTTACATAAATTAATTTCAATGCATAAGCTGTCATAATGCCATGTCAATCCTTCCCCCTAAGCCTCTTTGAGAAGAATCTTTTTCTTAATCTTTTTTTTCTTTTTTTTTTTTTTTGGCTAGGCAATGGGATTAAGTGTTTTGCCCAGGGTCACACAGCCAGTAAGTGTCAAGTGTCTGAGACAGGATTGGAACTCAGGTCCTCCTGACTGCAGGACTGGTGCTCCACTGCACCACCTAGCTGCCCCAAGAAGAATTTTCTTTAAGGATTTTTTGTATAATTGAATTCATTGTTCTTATTAACATAGTTCTGGTTGGCTTGGGGGTTCAAGTTTTTTTTTTTCTTTGCAGTATTTCATAAAAATCTTTCTAGATTTTCTTTGTATTCCTTATACTTTTTAGCCTTAACTGTATTATCATATTTCATTACATGAAAATACCACAATTTATTTAACCCTTTCCCTATTGTTGCACATTTAGGTGATTTCCAGTTTTGTTCTCTCTTGTTTACAATCACTGTAACAGGAAACAGAACTGAGCCAGTGATTGTATTGGTATTGGGAACTCCCAGATGAGGAAAATCCCTCTACCAATGCAGGTAGCACCTCCTCTGCCACTTAGAGTCTTAGAGGGTGACCTGAGATCTTAAAAAGTGCTGTCTCCACCACTCAGCCACTAGGAAAATCTTTGAACAGAGAGTGCTTTAGGAGGGGTATATTTTGGATCCCAACAATGGAATCATGGGTTCAAGTATATATTTAATTTTGTAACTTTTAGTGAAATATTGCAAGCCTATTCTCCAAAAAAAGATTCTATGAGTTTGCAATCCCACCAGTGGTGAATGTGTATCTGTATCTCCACAATCTACCAACACTGAATTTCATTACTTTTAATTATTTTTGTTAATTTGACAGATGTTAGGCAGTACCTCAATGCTGTTTTAATTTGCATTTTTTGGAAATGCTGGCTCTGAGGCAGAGGACCTGAGTTCAAATCTTGCCTCTTTTGTTTACTACCTGTGAAACCTTGGGCAAGTTGCTTCATCTTTCAGGGCCTCAGTTTCCTCATCTGTGAAATGATAGAGCTGGACCAGAAGATCTACAAAGTCCTCTTCATCTCTAGACTTGAGGTCCTATGATTGTTGGTGAAGTTAAAAATTTGTCAAATGATTATTAACAATTTGAGTTTCTTTTTTAAAAAATATCTGTTTGTGTCCTTTGTCCATGTTCCCACACTAACATAGTAGTGGATTCCTTTTACATTTATGCTGTAGATATTTATACTTGCCCTTGACACCTCCCCCTTTTAGAATATAAGTTTCCTAAGAGTAGGGATGGTTTCATTCTTTGTATGTGTATGACCAGCGCTTCACACGGTTCCTGGTATATAGTAGGCACTTATTAAATGCTTATTCATTGATTGATTGATTGACACAGATCAAGGTGCAGAACCCCATAGCTAGGAAAATGGAACCAGGAGAAGGCTGTGCTCATCACTTTAGAACTTTGCTAAAATGTTGCTTATTTCCTTCCATTCCTTGTAGTATAACCCAAGAATATGTGATGATCTTCATTCCTGCTCTTCCTGTAAGTTACCCCCAAATTCTAGCTGCTTGTCCTTCACCAAATCAGTCATAGGTTGTTCTCACTCACCAAAGAACTTGGTGGTCTCAATCTGATGCTCGATCAGATTGTGTCTGTGCAATGGGCAGAAAGTCCACGTCTCAATGGCAAGGGAAGGAAAGAGAAGCCGTCAATTCCAGATGCCAGTGTCCAGATTCCATCCCCTTGTTCCTATCATGCAGTTAGCTACCTGTAGGGGGCTACAAGGAAGTTAAGATCTAATGGGAGCCTTGGAGCTCAGTAGGTAGAATTGAGGAGGGACAGCATTGCAGTCATGGGGGACGGCCAGAGAGGATGCCTGGAGTCAAGAGATAGAGTGTCTTGTCTATAGAATATCCAGGAGGCTGGAGCACTGGATCGAAGAGTATGTGTTGAGGAGTAAGGTGTAAGAAGGCTAGAAAGGTGTGTGGGGTGTGGCTAGGTTATGAAGGACTTTGAAAGCCAAACAGAGCATTTTGTATTTGATCCTGGAGGTGACAGGGAGCCGCTGGGGTTTACTGAGTAGCGGGGGTGACAAGGTCAGATCTGCCCTTTAGGAAAATCACTTTGGTGGCTGAGTCGAAGATGGACTGGAGTGGGGAGAGACTTGAGGCAGACAGCTGCTATTTGACAGAGACTAGAGAGGTACAGAGAACACCAAGTGCTTGATGAATAGGGAAGAGGGGGGAATGTTTGAATGAAGAAGGCCGAGGCCCACTTCTTAGAATTATACCCATGTTTAGCCCATCTAAGATCAGTCCTCACATGTATGTGTATATTTCTTTCCAGGCAGTTTTCCTTTATACCTTAGAAGTGAAATATCTGCAAAATCAGGTATGGTGACATTCCCACCCTATGTAGGCTTCTGGGTGTTTTGGTCCAAATAGCTACTTTCCTTACCACTCCCACTGGGCCCTGCCTGCTGGTGCTGTGTGGTTTTATGGGGCCAACCTAAAATGTGTTTCTCCCACTTGGGTCCACCTGGGTTAGAAGGAATGGGAAAAATTGGGCTGTGGAAGAAATTAGAGTTTCTCCTTGGCCACCCTGGAGATGGTTCAGTGGGCAGGCCCACTCCCTTGCCCACCCTAACTTAAGTCACATGCTTGCTCTCTGCTGCCCCTCCCTATGGCCAACAATCTCTTACAATTGATGTGAAGGGACTCAGACTGAGGGGTGGCTGGCTACTGGTCTCGGTCATGGGAGTTTGTGTTCCTAAAGAGCATCTCATGCCAGGCTCCTGGCCTGGTACTCTGGGTACTCATAGACTCTCAGCTCTACAAGGGGCATTGGAGAACATCAAGTCTGACCCCCCTTCATTTAACAAGAAATAGAAAAAGAGGCCCAGAGAAGGAAGAACCTAGCCTTAGCTCACACAGCCAGTCAGCAAAAGAACTGGTAACAGAACTCAGGGCTTCTCTGCCTTCCCCAAATCTGTCCCCTCCACCATCACTACCTCCTTCATTAAGTTACACTCACAGAGTCACATCCAGAGACATAAAGACCCATTCACCAATACACACAGGCATCCAAAGTTGACGCTGATGTTGGGGGACCCATTCTACGGCACCTCCTCCCTCTGTTGTTTTACCTTGCCAGACACACTCACAAAGACAAAGTCACATATATAGGTGAAACATTCCTATCCGGACACACTCATGGACGGGCTTGAAGCCACACACACCTTAGACACAGTCACAAGAGCTCACACTCACAGATCCTCCCTCTCCAGTTACCCAACAACACAAAAGTCATGGTATCAACAAAGACTCAAAGAAGAGCAGGGGGTCTGAGTGCTCTGTGGCTAGGTTGCTGTTTTCCTGTATTTCAGAGCATTATCTGGCCTCAGGTTCTCAGCACTATCCTGGCAAATGGTGTCAATGGGTTGGCCAACTACGTCTTTGTCTACGTTTTGAATCTGGGAGTGCCGTAAGTAGCAAGTGGGCATTACCAAGGCAGTAAGAATCTGGTACAACAACAACAAAAATAATGATAACAATAGCATTTATATAGCCCTTGAAAGTTTGTGAAGCACTTTATAAATATTATCTCATTTGATTGTCAAAACAACCCCAAGAAACAGGTGATATTATTATTCTTTTACACAGCGCCTGGCACGTGGTAGATTTTTAATAAATGCTTATTGATTTATAGGTGAGTAAACTGAAGCAGACAAAAGCTAAGTGACTTCCCCAAGGTCACACAGCTAGTAAGCGTCTGCAGTAAGATATGAACTCCAGTCTGTGGGGTTCAGGATGGAGGGGATGGCCTGCAATTGGGAGCATTTGGGCAAAGGGCAGGAAGTCCCATACCTACCGCCAAGGGGCAGAACCTGAGAAAGAGGGTTAAAGAAAGAAAGAGAAAGGAAAAAAAGCTTCCTATAGGAAAGACAGGGCAGGAAGTGATGGGGACACCTTTCAGGTCATGGCAAACCTCAGCACAAATGTAACATAAAGTGTAGTAAAGCCCTGACTCCCCTCCTGGGTGCATCCCAGAGCAGCTCAGAGCTTTAGACTGCCTTCTCTTCTACTTTTCTCCCCTCCAAACGTGGTGACCCCAGACACTCACGCTTGGGGTAGAGATTCACTGATGAGACAAGCAGGAGTGGGGCTTTTCAGATGGAGGCAGAGGAGGGGGAGGGGCAGGTGGGTCACTCAAGTAATGGGAAGGGCTCCAGAGTCATGAGACCTAGAGATGGAAAGGAACTCAGAAAGCATAGGACTTTAGTTTTAGGGCTGAAAAGAGGACCTCTGGTTCAATCCCCGCATTTTACAAATGAGGAGACTGAGGCCCAGAGAGTAGTTTGCCCAAGGTAATAAGCAATGGGGGTAGATTTTGAACTGGGGTCCTCTGGCTGGGTGGCTTAGTGGAGAAATCTATGAGCCTGGAGTTAGGAAGCTCTGAGGTCAAATCCCGTTTCAGACACTTAGTACTTCAGTAGACCCTGGTCCTTTCAATTGCCTTCTCTGAACCTCAGTTTTCCCCTTTGTAAAATGAGTAGATTGGACTCAGCGTCCCCTAAGGTCTCTTCTAGCTTTAAGCTATGAGCCTAGGCTCCTATGGCTTCGAGATCACCTAGTTCAACTCCTTGAAAGGAAACTGAGGCCCAGAGAAGGGAATTGACTTGTCCAAAGTCACAGTGAAGACCAGGCACAGAATTTGAGTTCAGGCCTTTGGACCCTTTTAAAAAATTTAATCAATTAATTAATTAATTAGTTTGTTTGTTTATTGGACTCTTTCTGTTGCACCATATCACCTAAACTAAGGCAACCAACTCAGGAGCCTGGCCTGCAATTTCCATCCGTGGGCAGCTGTCATTGTTGTGAGAATGCTCCTGGTCTGGGGGGTCTCCTCCCTCTCTCTTGGTAGCTGTTCTAGGGCAGCCCCCTAGAACAGGGGCAGACTCTGCTCCTGGAGAGAACAGGCTGCCTTGATGGTAGCCTGTGTAAACATTTACTACTACTACTACTACTACTACTACTACTACTACTACTACTACTACTACCATTACTACTACTACTACTACTACTATTACTATTATCATTATCATGACTGGCTTCAGCATCTCCCGAGGTGAAAAGGTATAGAAGCCCATAGGATGGGAGCAGAGAGCAGAGACAAAGGGCTCCAAGAAAGCCTTCCCCACCTGGGACCTTCCTTTCTTTCCTTTTCCTTCTTTCCCAGGGGCTCTGCTTTGGCCAACACCATTTCCCAGTACATCCAGGCCATCATCCTTTTCCTGTATATCGTGGTGAAAAAACTCTACCTAGAAACATGGGGAGGTAAGGTGTTCTCTCTTTTTCTGGCCACATCCATCCAAGTGTCTCTCTGTTTATTCACCCCCTCTCCTGGCAGTATCATGCTAGCCAATCCTGCAGCACATGGTTTTTTAGATCAAGAGGCATGAGGTAAGTCTGGATATGAGGATCACAGGACTACAGCTAGAAGGGAGCTCAGAATCCCATTGACCCAACTCTTTCATTTTCCAGATGAGGAAACTGAGGACCAAGGTCACCCAGGTAGTAAGCATCAGAGGTGGGTATTGAACCCAGATCCATTGACTCTACAGCCAATGTTCTTTTCCCTGTACCGATGCCTCCTAATGAGGCATTGTGTCCTTTCAATGTTTTCTGGAACTTTCCTGCCTCATTTAATCTCCATAATAGCACTGTGAGGGAACCAGAGATTAGGATTATTCTTCCCATTTTATAGATGAGAAACCTGAGGCTAAAAATGGTTAAAAAGAGGTTAAAATGGTTAAAAGAGGTTAAAAGTTACTTGGCCAAGGTCCCAGAATAAGCTAGTGGCAAAAATGGCGCCAGAACTCAAGTCTCCTACCTCTGGTAGCGGATGAGGGGAAGTCTCCAAATTAGGTAGTGGCCTCCAATGTAAGGGTGAGACCCTACCAAAGCTGGAAATAGACTAGGGCAATTGAAGCTGTGCCCCAGGCGTTGACCTCTAAAGCGGGATATTTTCTACCCTGGGGGCTCGATTGCTGTCCTGTGTCCTTCCCCACCCCAGCACCACCTGCTCCACTGCTCTGGTCCCCAGGCTGTGGCCCAGTTATTACTTCCAGGAGTCTCCCAGCAGGCCAGGGGAATGGTCCCAGATGAGTCATCAGGCCTGAGGTCTTGGGCCACATGGGATGCCTGGGACAATGTGGGATCTGCTGGGGATGGGGCAAGGAGGATCCCCAGCAAAGCTGGTCACTAGCCCCGTGGGTGGTAGCCATTGGCCACCCTTACCTTCTAATAGCAAACTCAGCCTTGGCCCTTTCCTGTTACTGCCCCTCTTTGCCCACCATTTCTATGGCACTCACTATAACCCTATTCCTTTATTGAGCAAGAGCCAGACCACTGGATTTAGAGTCAGAAAAGCTGAGTAAGAATCCAGGTTCCACCATTCACTCCATACGAGTGCTTGGGCACTTCACTGCTCTGGATCTGTAAAATGGGTGTTAGACTAGATGGCTTTTAAGGTCCCTTTCACCTTCAAATCTAGGATTCTCTCTCCTAGATCTTTTTCTCTTGCATTTCTAGAAAAGAAGGTGTTACAGTAGGAAGAGCACTGATTCTGGAGTCAGAAGACCTGGGTTCAAATCCTACTTTTGACTTTTACGATTTCTTGATCTGTAATGCTCTGATCCTTCCATTCTAGGTTTCTCATCAGCTCTTGGCACACCCCTCCAAGGATGCTCCTCCCCTAGCTACACAAGGCCAAGAAGAGGACCTAGCACACCCTCCCTTCTAGACCCTCTCTCTGTCACCATTACTCAACAACCACCTCTCCTTTCAAGTTCATAGACTTAGAGCTCGAAGGCACCTTAGAAGTCATCCAACCCAACTGAACTTTTTACTTCCTTTTCCATTTGGCCAATTCTACTTTTTAAGGCATTCCCATCTTCATTAGATTTTGTGCCTCTTTTACCATTTGACCTATTCTACTTTTTAAGGCATTCCCATCTTCATTAGATTTTGTGCATCTTTCACCATTTGACCTATTTTTTTTAAGGCATTCTCATCTTCATTAGATTTTGTGCCTCTTTTACCATTTGACCTATTCTACTTTTTAAGGTGTTATTTTCTTCAATTTTGTGGGGCCTCATTTACCAAGCTGTTGACCATATTTTCTTCATGATTTTCTTGCATCACTGTCATTCCTTATCTCAAATTTTTCTCTGCCCATCATATTTGATTTTTAAAATCCTTTGTGAGCTCTTCCAGGAATTCTTTTTGGCCCTGAAATCAATTTACATTCTTCCGTGAGGCTTTGGATATATCAGTTTTGAATTTGTTGTCTTCTTCTGAGTAGAAGTCATGCATTCCCAGTACTTTCACTTTACATCTGAGGAAACTGAGGCTGAGAGAGGTGAAAAATAACTTACCTATGGTCACGCAGGTAGGAGACAACAGACCTGGGATTCAAACTCAGGTCTTCTGACTCTAAATCCCATGATCTTCCCATTAGACCATCACTGAGGAAGATTTCAGAGGATCCAGTAGAAAGAGAAATTAGGGGAGCATATGAATGGAGGAGGGCTAGGGCTGAGGCTCGAGTGGAGGTGAGAGGAGGATAGGGTCAGTTGCCTGACATTCTGACTCTTCCCAAGTAGCCATCTGTCCAAATCCTTATTGCTGTCATTCAGGCCCCCCAGATCACTTCACTTCTTCCCCAGCAGTTTCAGAACTGAAATTATAGTCATAGAAGATAAGAGTGATGACCTTGAAGGAAGACTTGGGTTTAAGTCCCACCTCAGATACTTACCAGATGTGTGATCCTGACTTTGTCTGGCCTCTCTGTGCCTCAGTTTCCCCATTTGTTAAGCGAGGCCTCCAAATTCTCTTCCAATTCTAAATCTGTGATCCTATGACCCAACACCCTGACTTCCTAGTTACTCCCCAACTCCCATGACCTGTGTCTCAACTACCTCAGCCATGCATGCACAGGAAATTATCATGTCTTAGCACTTCCATTGTCTCAACTGAACTTGCCTCAATTACCAGACCTGCTTCCTGACCCCCACCCCCAATTCTGGGTCCAATGGCCCCAACACTTTCCACTGTGCCATATTGCTTCTTCTGAGGCCCTTTGATCATCTTAGCTACTTTCATGTAAGGCTGGCTTTGCTGAGATTGTTCAGAAGTCCTCAGGTTGGGCCTCCTCAGGCCCCGTTTTGAGCATCCCTGTGCCAATGGATTTAAACCGCTGGGTCTGGCTGATACTGGAGGCAGGGGACAGGGAGGGGGACACCAGAAGTAGACAGAGGCCTGACCTGGCTATGCTACATGACATCACTTCAGCCCCCTTCCCTCCTTTCTCTTCTCAGGTTGGTCCCTCCAGTGCCTACAGGGGTGGGAAGCCTTCTTGTCTCTGGCCATTCCGGGCATGCTCATGATATGTATCGAGTGGTGGGCCTATGAGATCGGGAGCCTCCTCATAGGTGAGACTTTGCCATTCACAGAGCCATTGGAGGGACTAGAGGAGGGACAGGAAAGCTGTCTCCATCTATCTGGAGAGCTACCAGGGGGCAGATAGATTAGCTTTGTTCTGCTTGCCCCCAGAGGGCTGAACGAGGAACAGAGAGTGGAAGGTAGGGAAAGGTGGAGTTAGTCTTGATGTCAGGGAAAATGTCCTCTTAGTGAGAGCTGTCCATGAGTAGGATGGGCTTTCTGGGGAAGTATTATAGGATTGCAGGATAATAAGAGCTACTAAGAAGCTGTCCCTTTAACGTTTGCAAACCACTTCACAAATATTATTTCATTTTATTCTCACAACAACCCTGGGAGGTAGGTGCTGTTATTATCCCCATTTTACAGATGAGGGGACTGAGGTAGAGGTTAAGTGACTTGCCCAGGGTCACACAGTTAGTGTCTGAGGCTGAATTTGAATTCAGGTCTTCCTGACTCCAGGTCCAGAGCTCTATCCATTAACTGAGGTTTCAGCACCTTTTCTCCTCCCTAGCCCCTCTTCCTGGGGGTGGATGGCCTGTATCTGGTACATGTCAGGGAAGGCTGGCACCATCTCTGTGTTCTTCAACATTTTGTTTTTTCCTAGGTCTGCTTGGTGTGGTGGAACTGTCTGCCCAGTCCATAATTTATGAGGTGTCAGCTGTTGCATACATGGTGAGTGCACACCTTGTGTCCTTTCTGGGCCTGGAACAAAGAGGCAAAAGACCTTAAGAATCATCTCTCCCCCTTCACCTTGTAAACTTGCCCAGTCTGGTTCCTACTGGCTATGCTTGGAGACTTTAGGATCAGAGGACTCAGAGCTGGGAAACCCTTCTAGACTGTTCGGTCCAACCCCTTCTTTGACAGAAGAGGAAACTGAGGCCCAGAGAGGGTAAATGGGTTATACTAGGACACCTGGAGCTTCATTCTCAAGAGGGGGCTTGATTATAAAGTCTCCAATCCCTTCTCTCTTTAGAGCAATGTGAATTTGTTTAAAAGATATTTTTATAACTATTTCAAAATAATTGGCTTTTTTGTGTTTTATTTTGTGTATTTAAGAATATTGCAGTGAAAAGGGGCCCATAGGCTTGACCATCCTCCCAAAGGGGTTCAGGCCATTTTAAAAAAAGGCTAAGAATTCATGCTGCATTCTTTTCCAGTTTAAATCTCTGCTCAAATTGGTTAAGATATTATCCTATTTATAATTAAATTTAGTGCATTTACAGGGCTGACAGTGATGGGTGAATTTACAGGCTTGATATTTATTATCATTTTAAGGCAGAGGTGAGTTTTGCTATTAGGGCATGGGAGCAGGAACTAGCAGACCATGTAAGCCCCTTCCCTCTCCTTCTCTCTCTCTCTCTCTCTCTGTCTCTCTCTGTCTCTCTCTGTCTCTGTCTCTCTGTCTCTCTCTCTGTCTCTGTCTGTCTCTCTCCTTCTCTCTCTCTCTGTCTGTCTCTCTGTTTCTCTCTGTCTCTGTCTCTGTCTCTGTCTCTGTCTCTGTCTCTGTCTCTCTCTCTCTCCTAGTTTTCTGTCATCCAAACACTTGATAAGCATGCCATATGCCTTTATCCATTCATGAGGGGGATAAATATTCAATAGAACAGCACCATGGACAGATCCCTGGGGGCATTCTATCAGGGACCTCTCTCTAGGTTGACGTCAATCACCATTCTCGAAGCTGGCTGTCTACCAAAGACTGCCCTCCTAGCTCCTTCCCAGGATCTCCACCCCCCCCCCCCAGCTGCACTTGCCTTTTCACCTGGCTGCTTTGTTCACATCCTAGGTCTTCTCCTTCCTATGAATTCTTCATTTTAGCTAAAACATTCAGCCTTTCCCAGGGGTAAAAAGCAACCTAAAAACTTTTCCACTTCACAGCAGTTTTGTGTGGCACACATGCTCACAGAAACAGATACTTTTGCTTTTGTTTATTTTTATTGATAACTTCTGTTTTAGTATCACCTTCATTTCCAAATATATCACTCCCTTCCCCCAGTCATTGTAACAGAAGAAAAAAGAAAGGGGGAGGGGAAGGAGCTTAGCAAAGCTAACCAACACATCAATTAAACCCGACAGTTTATGCAATGTAATAAGTGCCTTTGCAAAGAAAAGAGGTAGGCCACACAGGCACTTTTAATTTCACCTTCACCTCTCTGATTCCAGATTCCTCTTGGATTGGGCTCAGCCATCTGTGTCAGAGTGGGGAATGCATTAGGTGCTGGGGACATCCATGCAGCTAAGAGATCTGCTGTTACCGGAGTGCTGTGCACGGGTATGTACGTGGGCACTTTCCAGTCCACTCCTACCCTTTGCCTCTGGACCATGGTTCATTGGACATATACCCTGTGTAGACCTAGCCAAGTGTTTCCTAATAGGACAGGGATTTTCCCCTCTGGATTTCCCCATGTTTCAGGATGGATTTGGGGTTAATGTAATCACTGCTGTAATTTTCCCCTATGACCCAGATCCAATCTGATCACTCTGCTCCCATTTTACAGGGAATTCTTGCCTCCCACAAAGGCCCCTTTTGGGGGGAAATCAGAATTTGTGATTTCATTTGTTCTTTTCATTGTGATTTCATTCACTCCCTCTACAAAGACCAATCAATAAGTCACTGCTCTGTAGCCTCTAGTCTTTCTTAGAGGGTCACCTGAAGCATTGAGAGGCTAAAGGACTTGGCCAGGACCACAGATACATTATGTGTCTGAGGTGAGACTCGAAGCTAGTTCTGTCTCTGAAGCTGGAACTCTATCTCCTATGTACCACCAAGCTTCTCTGTCAAGGCCCCTGCTGGACAAATTTGTGATGTGAGTCAGGTTTATTTTAGACCCCTCTCCAGGGCACCAGTGTTCTTGAGCTCCTTTGATAATGGAGAGCTGGAAAAGACCTCAGAGGATCAAGGCAACCCTTTGTTTCACATATGAGGAAACTGAGGCCCAGGGAGGTCACATGGTCATTGGCACTAAGCTAGAAAGGCCTTTAGAGGCCATCAAGTCAAAATCCATCATTCTACAGATAAGGAAACTGAGGCCCAAGTCCATACTATAATACTTGCCCCTCCCCCCCCCCAGTGGCAACATATGCTCTGGACCTTCCCTAAATGCCCCTCTCTCTTTTCACCACCAAAATAGCCACATCTCATATCCCATTTCCTCAGAGTACTACTCCCTTTCCTGACACTAGTTCATCAGGTGAGCTCATCCAGAGAGATGACACGCTGTCCTTCCCAGGAAGCGTGTTTGCTCCGGACAAGTATGCCTCTCAGAGCTGTAATCACAAGCACCACCGGGATTTTGACTCAGGCTGCCGATAATCGGGAAGGGAGAGGGAGTGACGGGAGGGAGGCAGCAAGTTTCCGTGGGGAGGGCGGTAGAGCCTGCACTTCCTGCTTGTGGAAGCCACTCTCTCTGGGACTTACCTCCCCCTGCTCAGGCTGTCATCTCCAGCATCTTGTCACCCCGGGACCTATCTTTGCCAACTCCAGAGAAGCAAGGATTGCACTGTGGATGGAGAATCATCTGCTTCCACCAGTGGCTGAACCGTCCTTGGAACCACACACACACACACACACACACACACACACACACACACACACACAGGCTTCCCCCTTCCCCTTCCCACATTCACCTGAATTTGCCTCAGGTACTAGGTTTGGTAATCACAGCTCTGGGCTCTCCAGAAACACAGTAACTTGATTTACCCAATGCCAGGAACTTCACTCTCCATGACAGAATCCCCTCCCACCAATCCAGAATTTAGGGAGCATTTATAGGCACCAGGGATGCATCCACTTCTTATCCACCTTCTGATCCACATTTATCCAGCACTTCCTCCTTGCTAGGCATTGTGGGTACAAAGGCAAAAATGCTCCCGAGGAATTTATCATCTAATAAGGGATCATAAGATTTATTTATTTTATTTTTTGCTGAGGCAATCAGGGTTCAGCGACTTGCCCAGGGTCACACAGCTAGTTAAGTGTCCAGTGTCTGAGGCCAGATTTGAACTCAGGTCCTCCTGACTCCAAGACTGGAACTCTATCCAAGGTGCCAGGATCACAAGATCTAAAGCTGAAAGAGATCTCAGAGGTCTACCAGGTCAATCCCGAATCCAAGTGACCTGGGGCAAGTCCCTTAGCTAATTGAAACTGGAATTTCCACATCTGTGAAGTGAGGGAGTTGGGCAAGATGGTCTCACAAAGTCCTTTCAGTTCTAGAGCTTTGATCATATGACCCCTCACTTCAGAGAGGAAGAAAGTGAAGTCCTTGGAGTTTGTGACTCACCCAAGACTATAAGAAGCTAAGCTGGGTTTCCAGCCCTGGTGCTCTGACTCAGACCCGGCATCCTTTCCAACACAACTCACTGCCTCTACTGGGATAGAAGATGCCTGCAGATAAGAGGCATCCTGGCTCAGTGGAAAGACCAGTGGCTCTGTGTCCAAAGACCCGAGTTAAAATCCTTTCTCTGATGCTTAATATCTACATGACCTTGGCTAAGTAACTTTTCTCCAGGCCTCAGTCTTACTGTCTGTAAAATGAGGGGATTGGGCTAGATGGCCTTTGAGGTACCTTCCAAGTTCTATTAATGCAGCCTAAGAGCATGCTATCTTTTTTTTAAGCCACCATGTCATTGACGTTATAGACTCTCAGGTTTTTTTCAGAGGAATTGTTGTTTAGCCACATCTACTGCCCCCTAGCCCATCTTGTCCTACTCAGTCTGTGATCCACTGAGGGTAGAGTGTGATGGGAACAAAGGAGAGACCCAAATAGAGTGCTTGAGGGAAATCTGAGGGGGAGATCAATCACAGAAGGTTTCATGGAGGAGGCGGTGTCTTAGCTTCCTTTCCCTCCCTTTGGGGGACAAACAGTGCACAGTGAAAATGGTTCTGGAGCGGCCCAGTCACATACGCTAAGTCAAGGTGTCATTGTTTTTCCTTTGTAATGGCAAGCACCCTGAAGGAAAGCTAGCTCAAGTAAGAGAATGTCCCAGGGGCTGCAGGCAGTAACAGGGAGGCTGGGGCTTGGCGGGCCCATTTCTAATGCTTCTTTTCTTGTCTCTCCTTTTCAGTTGGCATCTTTTTAGTCATTGGCTCCCTGTTAGCCATCTTAAAGGATATCCTGGGAAGAATTTTTACCGATGATGAGTAGGTAATCGATAGCCCTACACCCCTGAGCAAACACCCCACATGGGTCCCTACTTAGCTCTGGGAGGGCTCCTTGAGGCATCTTCATATATGCACACTAAAGGTGCATGTCTGACTGCCTCTTTGTCTCCGACATTTTAAGGTGTGTTGCCTGGTGTTTGGAGTGGAAATGGAGATATCAACACTCAATAAGCCCATGTTAAGTGCCAGGCACTGTTAAGCTCTAGGGATACAAATACAGGCAATCAGCATGCATTTATTAAGTGCTTACTCTGTGCCAGACCCTATTAAGTTTTGGGGATATATAGTCAGGTAGTCAAAAAGCATTTATTTTGTACTTACTATGTGTCAGATCCTGTGAGGTTTCAGGGATATCATCAGGTAGAAAAAAATCATTTACTTTGTGTTTACTATGTGCCCAGATCCTGTTAGGTTTGGGGGATATCAATATAATCACTCAGTCAGTCAACAAGCATTCATTAAGTACTTATTATGTGCCTGGCAAAGTGAAAAATGCTGGGAATACTAAGAGAGGCAAAAATACAGCTCCTCCCCTCAAGAAGCTCACATTCTAATGGTGAAGAACAAAATGAGACAGTCTCCCCTGCAAGAGGATTATGTACTACTTGGAGGATATAAAACCTGTCAACCAATTAACAAGCATCTATTAAATGTCTTTTATGGGTCAGTTCCTGGGCTGTGCTCAGCCCTAGGGTACAAAGGATGAGAGTCTCTACCTCTCAGCTTCTCTTCTACTAGAGACGTGTATGTTTATACCTAAGTAAGTATATACTCTGTTAGAGAAAGGGCCCGGATCTGTGATTCCACTGTTATAATCACTTCTAGGTGGGGAAACTCCTTTTGCCAAAGCAAGCTAGTAATTTTACCACAACTTCCAGTCTTAGACTAGGGCGCTTTGGTCAACTGGGGCAGCCTGTTGACCCCTTCTCGTAACAATGTCTATAATTTGAAATAAAATACGTAAGATTACACAAAGGAAGACAATTATATTGAAATAAAGATGTCATTGTTTTCCATCCAAGTCCATGGACCCCCTGAAATCCAGCTCTGATTAAAAACCTGTATCTTACAGGGTTGCCTAGATTCCTAAAAAGTTAGATGATTTTCCCAGGCTCACAAAGACAGCATATGTCCAGAAGGACCCAATCCTAGGTCTTCCTGGCTCAAGGCTAGCTCTCTCTGTCTCTGTGTGTGTGTGTGTGTGTGTGTCTTTCTGTCTCTCCTCTCTCTTCTCTCTGTCTCCCTCTCTTCTCTGTCTCTCTTTCTCTCTGTCCCTCTCTCTCCTGTCTCTCTTTTCTTTGTCCCTCTCTCTCTCTCAGATATGTGTTTGTATCTATCATACATATATGCATGTATATATGTATACACACATATGGGGGGATGTCTCACCTGATGTCTCAGCTTTCTTTCTCTCATCAACGCTTCTCAGTGGGCAGGGCAGGTGTAACCTGGCTGCTGAGCACACAGTTTGATAGCCCTCAATGAATTCCTCTTTCAATTTCCCATTCCTCTTGCAGAGAAGTCAATGCCCTGGTGAGCTGGGTCATGCCTGTCTATATTGTCTATAACCTGTTTGAGTCACTCTGTGTAAGTATATTTCTGAGCTCTGGGCCAGCTCCCTCCCTCCCCAAACCATCCCAGGCGAGTGGCCTCTCCCCCACTACCCCTCTCTCCTCCTCTACCCAAGGCCTCCTCTGGGAAGCTTCCAAACCCAACCCCCTCCTTAGCTTTGCTTCTCTCTTGCTGCTCCCCCGAGCCACATGGAGAAAGTGGATGTACTGAAGGAAGCCCCGTCTCCCTGACTCCTGAACCTCAAGGGCCAGGGAGGATCGAAGGTTTCTCCCCTGCCTGAGGACAACTACCAATAACTCAAAACTAGGGCCAGCCCCCTGCCCAGGGATCCTGGTCAGTGACTGAGGGAAGAATCAACCCATTCTAAGAAAGGCACAGTATCATAAGGGACCCTAGAGCTTGTCTAGTCTAACCCTGTCATTATGATGACAGATGAGGAAACTGAGGCAAAATACTCTAAGGTTTGCAAAATACTTCACAGAAATTGTTTCATTTGATCCTCACAACAACTTTGTGATAATAATAGCTAACACTGATTGCGCTTCAAGGTTACAGAAGAACTTTATGTATACCATCTCATTTGATACTCCTGTAAGGAAAGGGCTATTGATGTTCCCATTTTACAGATGAGGGAACTGAGGCTAAGAGACGTGAGATGACTTGGCCCAGGGTCAGAGAGCTAGGAAGTGTCTGAGGTAGGATTTGAACTCAGATCTGCCTGATTCTAAGTCCTGACATTCTTTCCACCATGCCACCCTGCCTAGTAGTATCAGCCAATCAGAAATAGAATTTTAACTCAGTTTTCTGGTTCCAGAGCAAGTCAATGGGCTGCCAGGTACCATATATTATGGGGTATGATCAGAGCCAGGGTGAGAAAGCAGTATGACAAAGTATCCTGAAGGCTTGTCTCAAAGTCAGAAAAACCTGTGCCCAAGTCTGCAAAATGGGTACAAAACTACCTCTAGCATTGACCTCACAGGTTGGATGTGAGATTCAAGCAAGATATTGTGGGTAGAGCCTTATAATGCCTGCCTATTATTGCCATCATTTTTATTGTAATTACTTCCCTGGGGCTCATTCTAAGGCTTCATTTGTCCTTTCCTGGGGCAGTGGAAAGCTTACTGGGATTTAGAACCAAAACTGCTGTCCAAATTTCAGCTGTTACTACTTACTACTTGTGTGACTTCAGACTTGACTTCACTGGGCTTTTGTGTCCTCACTGTAAGATGATGGTGATGGATTCGATGGTCTCTGAGTTCCATTCTATCATCCGAGGATCAGAAGTCCCCCAAACCTCATTGGGTCTCAGTTTCCTTATCTGTAAAATGAGGGCTAGATTGCCCTTCTAGATGGCTAATCTCCCAACTCTTCTCTTTTGTTTCCCCAACAGTGTGTTTGCGGTGCAGTGTTGAGAGGAACCGGCAGGCTGGTCTTTGGGGCTACTGTGAATGCCATAGCCTATTATGGTATTGGTCTCCCAATTGGGGCCGTGTTGGTATTTGTGATTAAAATTGGAGTCATGGGTACGTGAAATATCTGATGAAGCAAGTAGGTAGAGGGGTTGGGGCGCCACTGAGTGCCATTTCCCGTGAGTCTTTTTCTTGCAGGCCTCTGGCTGGGGATGCTGGTCTGTGTTATCTTGGCAACCATTACCTTCATCATCTACACTGCCAGGATTAACTGGAAGCTGGCTTCAGAGGAGGTAATCAGGGGGCGCTTTGATGCCTGGCATCATGCCAGGAACACAGTGACATTCATAATAGGCACTCGTATTTGGAAGGGGAAAAGAGAAGCAGACTGTGGGTGTGGGTGTGTCTGATCAGCAGGTATTGGGTGGAATCTGGCAGAGAGCCCACGGAGCTCCCAATCCATTGCAGGTCATTCCAGGGCCAACAGACTCTATCCTCCCCAGTGGATTACCCACCTCCTTTGAAATGGCCTCAAGGACCTTGCAGAAAACTGATCATGGCCTCCAGTCAGTCATGTTCCAAGTATTAGCTCAAGCTATCTATATTTCATAGCAAGTACAGATGAATTGCCTCCTTGGGCTACTGACTTCTTCAGGTGTAAGAGGAGTACGTTTCATGAGAAAATATTCCCATCGTGCTTTGGAAGTATCTTATTTTCCCAAACAGGCATAGTGGACCCTAGCATGGATCAGGGAGGGGACAAGGTTAAGCAGATGGTCATGGGTTCTTCCCTTGTGAAAAGGGGTGGAGACTAGCACAGAGGTGTGTTTTCTCCTGAAACAAGGATGGCAGCACAGCCCCATTCCATCTAATCAGTACGTCATTTGACCTCTGGATTAATCTGCCTGAATGCATAGACCTGGCCATGTCACTCTTGGGCTCAAAAATCTTCAGTGGCTCCCCACTGCCTGCTGAGAAAAGTTTAACTTCCTTTGCTTGACTTTCAAAGTCATGTTATCTGGCACCCCACTGTCTTTCTAGCCTTGCCAAATGGGCATCCTTTGAGGCACCCTACAATTCAACCCAACTACACTGCTTGGATCCCTGAGCACATGCTGCAGGTTCTTCCACCTGTTAAATTCCCCTCCAGCCTTTAAAACTCAGCTCAGAAGAAGTCTATCTCGTCTTGTAGAAAGTTTCCCTGATCCCCACATTCTCTGTCAGGCTCAGGTCTTATGTAGCCACTTTGCACTTTTTCTGCACACTCCCCCCAAAATAGATTTACCTTGTAAAATTATTTATTAGTTATCTGAGTTTGTGTCTTGTTCTGCTCCTAGACAGTGAGCTCCTTGAAGGCAGGAATTACCTCTTACATCTTACCTAAAATCACACATCCCCTAGTTCCCAGTAGACTAATCTACCTATAGGAGACACTTAATAGCAGTGTTGTTAAGTTAAATTTAAATTAATCAGGAATGAAACTAGACAAGGAAATTTGGCAGAAGCCAGCTGCAGAATACATGGGTTTCTTTTATCTTCATTTTATTCTACAAACTTTAATCAGCAACAACTTCAATTTCAGTATTTTATAGGATCCTTGAACTAAAGCTGGAAAGGGCCTTGGGGAGCACCTAGTTAGACCTCATTTCACAGATAAGGAAACTGAGGCCCAGAAGGACTGAGTCATTCATCCAGGGTCACAGAGCTGGGACACAAGTCCAGCTCTCCTGAGCACAAGTCTGATGGTCTTCCCACTGACTTCTCTTTCTCCCCCTAAATTCCTATTTTGTGCAGGCATTGCGGAAGCCCTTGGAGATAAGACCCAGTCCCTGCCCTCAGGGAGGCTCATAGTCTAGGGGTCAGTTAGACTGGGTGACTGCTACCTTTCCAGCTCTAGATCCAGGATCCATAGCATTGGAGAAGTGGCCACATGAGAAACGCCTTCTCTGACAAGTTTAAGGAAAGAGGGGCACCTGTTAATTAAAGTTTAAGAAGAGTTCTGTCTAAAGGCAGGAGGATAGAAGAAATGACCTCCCAAGGTGACTTCAAGTTTCACATGCCTCAGCTTTTGTTGCCTCCTGGACCCTCCTGTCCAGCGTGGCTCCTCCAAGGTCACTGGGTAACACAGGAGGAAACCTGAAAGTATCTACGTGGCTTACTGAATCTATGTGCTCGGACAGACGCAGCGGAGGGTCCACGGACAGACAGCTTCAGTTCAACTCACCTTTCCAAACGTTAAGCCCTGTCTCACTTCCCTGGCACACGCCTCAGCTCCCTGAACACCCTTTCCCCAATCCCTTCTGGGTCCTTATGTGCCTTATTATTCATAGCTGTGTGACCACTGGCCAGTTCCCTAATCTGAGTCTCACAGCCTCATCTAAACAGGCGATAATGATACCTACAGAATCTGCCTCCCACATTTTAAGACAAGCATTTAAGAAGCTAATCACACGGACATACTCTTGCGACTGTTACGGGATGGAAAGAGGGGAAGCCGGAGGCCACTAGCTGACTAACGCTGGTACGATTTAATCACTAGGCTCAGAAACGTGCCGGCCTTCACCAAGAGTCCCAGAGCACAAGCCCCGGGCAGGGGCCAAAGAAGGTGGCCCTTTCCTCAGGTAACACTCACTGCTTCTTCTTCTCAAACAGAATGTCAATGTGACTTTAATTTTTGCAAGTCAAGCACGCCAAGCCAATCAAGAGTGCCCAGTAATCCTTGACTGTGTGCATGCATGTATGCATGTGTGCATTCCGGATGATCAGTGTTTAAAAACAGGCTGATTTTGCATCTCCCCTGCCATTTCTATCAGACTGAATCAATCCTTCCTGTTGCACTGTCAGGGTTAGGGTCTCCCTCACCTCTTTTCCTTGGACCATATGGGTACAATGGCATCCCTCAACAACAGGTATCAGTGAGTGTTTCAGAGTGCTTGGGCCTAGGGCAGATGAACAGTAGACTGGTAGAAGATCTTATTGGGTGTGGTCACGTGTCGTCCTAACAAAGCACAGGACAGCGTCCCAGGTTACAACAGGATTCGGCTGTGTTCTCCTGAGGCAGCAGTTAATACCCAAAGGACATGCATTATTTTATGTCCTACACTGTTAAGTTCCCAAGGGAGCCTGGATAGCACCAATCATAGCAACACAGGCTGATGGGAAATTAATAAGAAGTTGCCATAGCAACATGTATAAAATTAAAGGTGTACATATAGAAAAGCACCATGGCTTAGCGGATACGTGGGAGATGTGGGGTCAGCAAGTCCAAAGTCCGAATCTTGCCCTCTTACTAGGAATGAGCCTTTTGGTAAATCTTTTAAACTCTGTGAGCTCCAATAACTCCCTAGAACTTATCTACTAAGTCAAACATGGACTGTGATCTCCTTGGTAGAGGGAGCTGTTCACAATGATGAAAACGAAGGCCCTTCACCTCTTCCAATGCATTCATGTCAATCCCATTTCAGTGCCACGTTCAGACATAAATTACTCTTAGTAACACCACCTATTATTTGTGACCTTGAGCAAGTCAATTCACCTCAATGAGCCTCAGTTTCCTCAACTGTAAAGTGAATGCTGGATTAGGAGGTCTCCATAATCCCTTTTGGCTCTGAATCTATGAAACTTAGAACCTTTCCATTTATGGACTGCTTTTGCTTTTCAAAGCAAAATCCTTTGACAGCCATCTGAAACGCCCATCTTCCAGGAAAGTCCTCTTTCCATGGTTCATGAAGATGTGGAGGTGGCTCTAGGCTCTTGACATCTATGTCACCTAAGTGTAAGCTCCCATGGGTCCTACCCAGGTTGGAAAGCTTTGGAGTAGGGGTGACTGTATCTGTCACCCAATGACCACCATAGCTGAATGCAGAGAAGCTCATGACCCAGAGAGCTGGCCATCAAGGTAGCACATTTTTCAGTTACAATGACTGGCCATCAAAGCATGAGGGAACTAGGATCTTTCATTGATTAAAAAAAAAGTTAAGTAGCCACACTAATGAAGTCACAGATTCTTGTATTTATCACATCCCCCATTTTTTAAAATGGGGAGATTGCTGCTCAGAGGTAAATTCACTTGCCCAAGGTCACATAGCTCCTAAAGAGAAGAGCTCAGACTCAAATCCAGGTGTTTCGATTCTCAGTTCAACGCCTTTTCCATTTTGCTCTGCTACTTATGACCCTCTCTTTGGGTTGTTCATTTCCCCAGTGGCTACAGGTAGCAACCCTGGAATTATTTTGACGAGGTACTCAAAAACCGAGAGTCAGGCAGACCTCTTACCACCTCTGGAAGCAACATCCACCTTTTCTGCTGCCTGCAACGTGCCATCACTAAAGCAGTTGGCCGTCCGCCGGGGGATTTCTCTTCTGGTCTCTGTCACAGTGCTGATTCTAGGGGTCGTGGTCAGGCTCACGACTACCAAGCACTAGCAAGATCTGCCCTTCTGGAAACTGAGGCATCCTAGAAGAGTGGCCTTGGGACAGTACAACAGGGGTCCATTCTATAGGAATACGGGTGATATCCTGAGGTACCGAAAACCTCTTTTTTATAAACACTGGTGTCCATTAGTGCTTCATGGGAACCCAAAACACTTTACTTCTGGCTTGCAGGAGTTTGGGCCTCCAAGTAGGTCTGCCATGGTCAGAGGGAATGTCAAAGTGAAACTGCCTCCCTCCCTCAAACCTGGACTGCCATTTGAAATACTTAACAAACTTGAACTGAAATCTTGAGGACTCTTAAAGCTATTTCCAAGTATGAATGGGTTCAAATTATAAACATTTGTTCCAGAACACACTAGTCACCAAGTTAAAGAAACCGTTTCTATAGGAGATGCTCTGCTGCCTGGGTTATCTGTAAAGTCTCTTTGCGGCTGTTTACATGCTCCTGGGCCACACGTTCTAGGCCAACAAGGCCCTGCCACACCACCATGGGTGCTCAGGATGCTTTATTCCATACCACCATCCTCTTGGGGGGGACAGGGTGGGTCTTGGGAATGTTCTCTTCGGAAATCACATTCAGAAGTATTCTAATCATACAGTTCATCAGAAATTCTCCGAAGCCTTTGCCACCAACTTTTTCTCCTCATAGCAATGATGATGCACCCAAGAGCAGCAAGGACTTTTCAGTCATCTGCAGACTACTTTCAACTACAAGAATCCTATTTCAGGGTTGGCCTAAATCCACTTTGCTCGTTTAAGGTCCTAGCTTTATTCCAGTGTCCTGGAACACAAAGGACACAATGAAAGACTGATATTATCTTTTAGGGGCATCTTAAGAAGAATCTAGGGTAGCTTAGAGAACGTAAGGTCCCCCTTCCCCCTCAAAGTGAGCTCCTGAAGCCAGAGAAGCAATGTGATGTGTTCAAGGTTAAGCAGAAAGCTGCCCAGTTTCAGGTCAGCACTGCTGCAGGATTTCCTCCCAGGCTTTAGCTAGAAGCACATCCCAACAAGCAGGACAAATGCAAATACAGAGTGCAAGAGTGCCTCAAAGGTCTTGGGATAGCTTTAAGCTTTAACAGCTGACTTTTGGGACACACTGCACTTCTATGAAAATTTTTTTATACCACAAATTAAACAATGTCCCCCATGTCCACAGACTTACAGAAAGAGTTTTAAAAGATACTGAGTCTCCTTGCCCTATGACAGAAATACTACTGTCATGTCCTACCGTAAAATGACCAGTTACTTTGCTGGAAATAGAAATACTTGGGTTAGGTGTGTCTCATAAATAAGCCTACAGCTAGGAGACATTTACCACCAAAGTTTCCTCATATTCTCAGTGTCTCCAAGGTTCTCAGCTAAGGGGAAAAAAACAAACATCTTGAGTACTATTTAAAATTCATCTTAATTTTATTAATTATAATAAAGATTTTTAACTAGTAACCAGGCAGCTGTTAAGTTTCACCAAAAAGGCAAACGCAATAGATAATTTTGATATGCTAAGTCAAAACAGTTTTAAAGCCCATGTCTAACATTGTTAAGGTAATTGACTAAAAGTCATCATTCAGTTAACCAGTTCTATTCCCTAAAGCAAGCTAATGATTACCGGTAGTACATGAAACTTTACCAGCAGATTATACCTATGCCTGAATAGATTCAATCCAGCAAAGTGGTCAATGAAGTAAGCCTCTAAGGGAAATTTCATTTCTCCCTTAAGATCACCATGGATTTAAGATTTTAAATTTGAAGATGTATTCAGATGAAGAAAACCTCCTCAGTATTAAGCATGCAAGGGTGGCTAGTGCCGTGGGATCCTGAGTTACCAGATCACCCCTGCGTAGCCTGGCAGGCTGGCAGCCTTAGCACCATTGCATGCCCACACAAGCCGGTACAATGGCAGATGCAGAGTCAGTCCTCGTTGCTACTCTTGCTGACCCCTGGGGATTCAGATTTCACCCTCCTGGCTTCTGGAATTCTCTCTCCTCACTGACCTGGCTGGTTACTGATGGTGTCTAATGGGGGGGACACTATAACATTAAACACGGCTCTGACTTGGGCTGTCATACACCACATGATGTTCTCCAGCCTGAACATTCCTTCCGTTTAAGACATCAGTTTCAGTAAAATGATTTGGTGCTCCATTTTATTCAAAGATGGAAATTTGGCTTTAAAACACATTATAAAGCACAAGTTGCTTGCATTTGGGCATATATAATTTGAAAACAGAGATTAAACTTGTCTTGGGTTGCCAAACCTCTGTTCACAACACCAGCGCTGGGGAGCTGGATCTGAGGGAAGGGGCTTTTTTAGTGGCATAAAAAGCAGCTTGACTGAGGGCCCCACAACAAGGGATCGATATGTAAAAGCTGCCCTCTGTGGTGGCTGGCAGCCTCACTGAAGGCCTATGCATTAACTCTGGCTGCCAAAAGCCCGGAGTTAGCTACAGCGCAAACTGCTCCTAGGTGAAACACAAAATATGACAGGAGCCAACTTATGGACCACTGTTCTCTGTGAAGACCTTGATTGTGAAATAAACGTAGTTGTTTACTCTGTAAAGGATACCTGTGTTCACAAACAGGACAGCGACTGAGTTCTTTGAGTGTAGCCAAGTTCAAAGCTCCCTGCAACCCTCTGGGCCTCTTTACTGGCTGCAGTTCTAATGCCCTCAAAACCTGAGTGTAGCAAACGGGAAGATCCTGTGTCCCTCTAATCTGACATCATGTGGGGTTACAAGGCACTGATCTAAGATTGCTTCTCTTCTGAGCTACACTGAAGAAGACCAGGTTCCACACTAAGGGCCTCAGGCCAGGAGGGACTCTTTCAAAGGCCCTGCCCACACCCTGCCCCCGCTTACGTTCCAACAGAGCCTAGGAGTGGGGGCGGGGCCGAGAGGGAAGACTCCCACCTAAAGCACCCCTTTCTCCTCAATCCTTTAACAAACTCAATTCCTAATAAACTCAGTCTGGAACATTTACCTCAAATGGCCTCATTGCTAGAAGAATTTGGAGATGTGACTGAAATGGCAGGTTTTTAGGAGATAAATAGTAGTCTGCTTTAAGGTTAATCATCTTTGCACTTTTATATTAATATTTTTTAACAGGAATACATTTGTTCATGAATCAGGGAACCAAAGTAGAAATCCAGTAAAGACAACTTGCAAGTTGAACCTCAGCCATCTTTAGTAGTATTGAAACTGTAAAGAGAAAAGAGAGATGAGGGTTAATTTATTGTTTTGAATAAGGAAATAAACTACTTCATTAGTAATCTCAAAACAAGGGTTTATCAATGACATTCTACCACATAGTGCCTTTCATAAGAGGATCTAAAAATATTTTTCAAATAAGGCCAAAACGTCTCTAGAAAATGTGTTGGTTTTATGTTTTTTAGTGAAACCCAAGGCTAAGTTTCCTTTCAGCTGCCAGAGGTTCGATCCAATGCGGAAGTGACCCCAGGACCTTTGCCTCTCTGAACCAGTCCATACCAACAACTGAAAAACTGACCTGTCCTTCTCAACTAAAACACTTCAAAATGAGCAATTTTTGTTTTTAAAATTCAAAATATGTGTCCAGGACTCACTAAACCTGATTCATGCCTTTGAGGCCCAAAGCAGAGCACTTTTATAATCAAGAATGCTCAAATGATCTATTCTTCAGGGGTTCTCCAGCTTCTGTACATTTTACATTTCTCGTTCAGAGCACTCAAAACACATTCCGCCAACTGAAAAGGCCTGAAGTAAAACCCCCAGAAGTGTATGCTTAAATGGGTGATAACGAATTCCAGAAAAACAATTATGGAAAAATGAGAAACCACCATAAATGCCACCATAAATGCAGAAGAGGAAATAAAGCAGATACAGTATCTGAGCCTGACTCAGTTGTTCAAAGTAAGTGACAGGAAGAAAAGGGTGAAAAGTTAAACATCCAAGGAGGGAACAAGGCTGTGAGAAAGCACAAACCACCAGCCAGCTTCCAGATTAGCCCTTAGTGAGCTGTACAATGGGTGATTTTAACAGAACCACGGCATGTTAACACGGAAAGAGACCTTGGAGGGATCATCCAGGGTATGTCCCCCATGGGACAAGGAAGAACATGGAAGCCCAGAAAGCACAAGGACTCACTCAGAGTCACAAAGCAGGGTGGGAACTAAGCTAGAATCAGCACTCAGACCACCAGCTCCCAGGTCAGGACTTTTCCCACTAAACCACTCTGCATCTCTTGTGTGGAAAAGAAAAGAGCCAGGCAAACCAAGGTAGGTCTGGAGGAAAATCAGACTGGTGCCAACACTGCAGCCGCACTGCGCGCAGGCCAATCTGAAGGCCACAAGAACGTGAACCCTATCGCTCCTTTCCTCTAGACTCCCTGCGGCCAACAAGCTACCTATGAGACTGAGACACTGAGTATGCACGAGTGAGACTCAGAAGTGGCCTGAAACCCAAGGGGAGAGGACGACAGCCACTCCTACAGTTGCCGAACAGGCCCCCGTAGCCTTCCTAACTGCAGTTTCCCAAATGAACAGACTACCTGGAGACTTTAAGGGACTGGTCCCAACCACAGTCAGGATCACAGCACAATTCAAAAGGGGGCAAGAAATTGAGTTTGAATGAAAATAAACAGTAATGTCAGTTCCTATGTGTACATCCATCCTCCCGGAAAGGCTAACGGATAGGCAACTGAGCACCACTACAGGGCCAGGGCCTCCCTCCAGCCTGCTGCCCCAGAGCCCTTCTGACTCCTGGCACCTGGAGGTGTCCAATGGTACACTAATGCACATATTCTACATTATCTTTGCAAATCTAATTTTTATTTTCTATGTTGTTTTAAAAAAAGTCTGTAATTAAATTGAAAATCTGACTATAAGGGGCCAACCCCCAATGCAATGAGTCTAGAGCTGAGAGGAGGCCCCTCCCCGCCCAACATGGGTAAAAAGGAATAAGGAATTCCTACCTCTCTTTAACCGACAGTGCTGCCTTTGGCAATCCGCCGTTCCTCACTGTTTATTGGACCAATGAAGTCTGTGAATTACCAGAAAAATCAACAGGGCCTTTCTCCTCAGCACAGCTTGGTATCTCTGAGAAGACCCAAATGATTCAAAATGCAACTTGCATCCCTCACTCCCAAAAAGGTACAATGGGGTGAGGGAAGTCAAAACTCTTTCAGAACTAAACAAACACACACACACACACACACACACACACACACACACACAAATAGAAACAGAAATCTATTAAACATTGAGTTATCACTGAAACGGTCGTCTTCATGCTCTTCAGCCTTCTCCTGCACCAGTCGGGTCACAGACATGCCCTGCCCTAACCCTACACTGGGGTCTGCTTCCCTCCAGCCACTCTTCCCCTCTAAGCCCTCAGGATCACAGAGTAGCACAGACCAGCTGTCTGAGGATGCTTCTGGCACCCACCACTACAGTCACAAAGAGCGTGATCCAAATCAAGCTTTACTGAGAGAGACAGAGACAGATACAGAAAGAGAGCACGAAAGAGAAAGGATATCCACCCAATCCAGTCACATGCTTAATTGGCCATCTTTCACCAAAGTCACTTGCCAAGTCATTATTTGCTCTTCCATGAATTCCTCTGCTAATCCTACCCAGCTGAAAATATAACTCTCCCCTACTTCAATTGCCGAAATGAAAACTGTTGATGACAGGCTCATTACCTGCACAGCCAATCTGAATGCACCTTTCCCCTCCACAACCAGCTCAGGACTTCACTCCATACAAAATTAAGGCTATTTACCCTGGGCTCTCTCTTCTCTCCCTCTCCTGGTCTTCCATTTCCCTAACACCATATTTAATAGCTCCTTCCCTCCAATTTGTGATGATGGGGGGCTCTTTCTGCCAAAGCCAGCTCCTCCCGTCTCTGTTAGCAGACCACCCGAGCTGGGACCCCGCCTTTCTTTCCAGTCTTCGGTCAGTATCTATCTCCTGGCTCCCCCTCCCGCCTCCCCCCTCCCTGCCTACAAACATGCCCCAGTCCCTCCCATCCTCAGCCCTCACAACAACCAAGTCACATGAAGTTCCTCCCTTCTCAGCTAAACTCGGAAAAAGCTGTCTACAATCAGTGACTTGACTTCCTCTCCTTTTACTCTCTTCTAAACCCTCTGCAGTCTGGCTCCCAACCTCATGGCTCTCTGGCTTACTAGAACTGCTCTCTCCTGAGTTACCACCTTGCCAACATTTCCCCTCTGACACTGCTCCCACCCTGTATCAGGCTCTCTAATGGTCTCTTTGATCCTAACCACTTCTCCCTAGCCGCCAACGCAATCTTCCTAAAGTGTGGATCTGACCATGTCATTGTCCCCCTCCTTCCCACTCAGACTCCAGCTGTTCTTGTCAAATAGCAATGTCTCCATTTGGCGTTTAAAGCTCTTCACAACCTGGCCCTTTCCTATCTTCCTAGCATCTGTGTGCGGCTACTTCTGCCTTCCCTTCTAAGATCCTTCTGGATCTACTCCATCTGTCCTGTATACACCAACTACCTAGCACATAATCAGAAGCACCTAATAAATGTCTATTAATTGACTAATGCAGTTTATCCATACAGCCTCAACTTGACTTAGATTTCAATTCACATAAGAGCAAAAGGCTCAGAATGTCAACCTCTGCCCATTTGTTTTAAAGCTCTAAAGTTTAATATGCTTACAAAAAGAAAACACGAGATATAGACCAAAAAACCACCCTTAAAAAAGCAGAAAAATGAGAGATTCACCAGTCATTTGAAGGAAAGAATGAGACTTCAACTATGCTTTTACAACAAGGAAAGAATACTCACTTTTACAGCTATGGCAACTAGGACACCCAGAAAAGTCAGAAAGAAGAGACCAACTCTGCCTTTGTTGAAGCTTTTCAAGAGGAAGAATCTGGCCCAGTCTACCTTGGACTGGCTATTTGGTGGGTATCTGAGCTTGTTGGCACCTTCCATCTTTAACTTCTTTATTAGGCATGATCGGTGATGGGAGAAGGTGTCAAAACTGTGTTTTCCATGATATGCACCCATCCCACTATTACCTAGAATCCAAGGAAAAAACAACCATGAGTTAACAAGCATTTCTTGAGCATACACAGTGTGCAAAATCCACTCCTGAGCACAATACACAAGACAGGGATATGACCCCTGCCTTCAAGGAGCTTAAATTATGACTGAAGTGAGTTGCAATGAGGCAACTTGTAGAGAAATTCTTATGTTTAAAATGGGGATGAATCCAAATCTCTTCTGTCTACTTCACAAGACTGTGTTAAGGATTAACTGAGATAGTCTGTGAGAGTTGAAATATGAAAACAAATGGCAAGTGAAATGATCATTATTATAGAAATGATAGTGAAATGAGATGTTTTTCTCAGGGGCTCAGAGGAAACTGCAGTCATGGAGTGCTTGATTCACAGTTAACAGAAAATCTGGTTTGGAAGCTGTTTTCTGTAGAATAATGCTAGATCCACGTTACTCCAATTGGAGGTCATGTTTCAACTATGATGAAATTCCCAGGAGGTAGTTGGAAACCAGAGTGGCAGGACCTAAGAGCTGACAAAAGACAGTCAGAAGATGGATACTATTCAATTTTAATTTTTTTAAATTTTTAATTGTTATTTAAAGTTTTGAGTTCCAAATTCTATCCCTTCCTCAGACAGTAAGCAATCAGATGTAGATTACACATGTGCAATTATGTAAAACATTTCCATATTAGTCATTTTGTACAAGAAGACTTGAATAAAAGAAAAAAAATGAAAGTGAAAATAGCATGCTTCAGTCTGCATTCAATCACTATCGGCTCCTTCCCTGGAGGTAGATAGTATGCTTCCTCATTAGTCCTTCAGAATTGTCCTGGATCATTGTATCGCTGAGAAAAGCTAAGTCATTCACAATTCTTTGTCCAACAATGTTGCTGTTACTGTGTACAACATTCTCCTGGTTCTGTTCACTTCACTATGTATCAGTGCACATAAGTTTTCCCAGGTTTTTCTGAAGTAATCCTACTTGTCATTTCTTATAGCACAGCAATATTCCATTACAATCATACACAACAGCTTGTTTAGCCATTCCCCAATTGATGGGCATCCCTTTGATTTCCAATTTTTAGCTACCACAAAAAAAGTTGCTATAAACATTTTTGTACAAATAGGTCTTTTTTCCTTTTTTGGGACGTCTTTGGAATACAGACCTAGCAATGGTATTGCTGAGTCAAAGGCCCTTTGGGCATAGTTCCAAATTGCTCTCCAGAATGGCTGGATCAGTTTACAACTCCAACAACAGCGCATTAGTGTCCCAGTTTTCCCACATGCCTACCAACATCTAACATTTTCATTTTTGTCACATTAGTCACTCTGATAGGTGTGAGGTGGTACCTCAGAGATGTTTTAATTTGCATTTCTTTGTTCAATAGTGGTTTAGAGCACTTTTTCATATAACTACAGATAATTTTGATTTCTTCTTCTGAAAACTGCCTGTTCATTTATCAATTGAGGAATGATTTGCATTTTTATAAATTTGACTCAGTTCTCTACATATTTGGGAAATGAGGTTTTTATCAGGTTGCACATCCCTCTTCCTTCCCCCTTTGCCCCCCGGTTTTTGGCTTTTCTTATAATTTTGCATTTGTTTTGTTTGTGCAAAAACTTTTTAATTTTATATAATCAAAATTATCTATTTTACATTTTGTAATGCTCTCTATATCTTCTTTGGTCCTAAATGCTTCCCTTATCCATAAATCTGACAGGTAAACTATTCCATGCTCTCTTGATTTGATTACAGTATCACCCTTTATGTGTAAATCATGTGCCCATTTTGACCTTATCTTGGTATACGGTGTGAGATATTGGTCTATACCTAGTTTCTGCCATACTGTTTTCCAGTTTTCTCAGCAGTTTTTGTCAAAATGTGAGTTTTTGTTCCAAAACTTAGATCTTTGGGTTTATCATGTACTAAATCACTATGGTCATTTACTGTAATGTAAATTACAGTAATATACTACATACTATAACTTCAATGTAATCTGTCCCTAATCTATTCCACTGATCCACCACTCTATTTCTTAGCCAGTACCAGATTGTTCTGATAATTACCGCTTTATAATACAATTCAAGATCTGGTATAGCTAGACCAACTTACCTCCATCCTGTTTTTCTTCCTGTTTGTCCTCTCTCTCCTTTCACCCTTTCCCTCCTCAATAGTGTTTTGCTTCTGTCTACTGTCTCCCCAAGTCTGTTCTCTCTTCTGTCAGTTCCTCCCCCCCCTTACTTAATCTCCTACTTCCCTGTTGGGTAAGATGGATTTCTATATTCAATTGATTGTGTATATTATTCCCTCTTTGAGCCAATACTGATCAGAGTAAGGTTCAAGCGATGCTCATCGCCCACCCTCTAACTTTTCCTCCATTATAATAGGTTTTTCATGAATCTTCATGTGAAATAACTTACTCTATTCTACCTCTTCTTTCCTTATGCACCCAGTAAACTCCCCTTTCTCATCCCTTATTTTTTTTATGTCATTCCCTCAAATTTACCTTATACCCGTACCCTCTGCCTATATATATTCCTCCTAGCTGTACTACTAGTGGTACAATTTTTAAGAATTACCAGTATCATCTTCTGATGTAAGGATGTAAACAGTTCAGCTTATGTTTTCTTTTCCCTTTTTAGGTTTCTCTTGGGTGTTGACACTGAGATCAAATTTTTTGTTCAATTCTGGTCTTCTCCTTATGAAAGCTTGAAATCCTTCTATTTCATTGAATGACCATTTTTTCCCCTTGAATGCTTAATTTCGCCAGGTAGGTGACTGATTCTTGGTTGTAGTCCTAGCTCCTTTGCCTTCTCAAATATCATGTTCCATGACCTCCAATCCTTTAAGATGCAGCTGCTAAGTCCTGATTGTGGCTCCCCAATATTTGAATTATTTCTTTCTGGCCACTTGCAGCATTTGTTCCTTGACCTGACAGTTCCGAAATTTGGCTATAATGTTCCTTGGAATTTTTATTTTGGGATCTTTTTCCTGAGGTGATTGGTGGATTCTTCCAATGCCTATTTTGCCCTCTGGTTCCAGGATATCAGAGCAGTTTTCCTTGATAATTTCTTGAAAGATGCTGTCCAGGTCCTCCTTTTGATTATGTCTTTCAGGTAGTCCAATGATTCTGACATTGTTTCTCCTGGATCTATTTTTCCAAGTCAATTGTTTTTCCAATGAAGTATTTCACATTTTCTTCTATTTTTTTCATCTCTTAAATTTGTTTGATTGATTCTTGACGTCTCATAGAGTCACTAGCTTCCACTTGCCTAATTCTCACTTTCAAGTTATTTTCCTTAGCATTTGTACTTCCTTTTCCATTTGGTCAATTGTACTTTTTAAGCAGTTGTTTTCTTTTTCAAGCTGCTGACTTTTTTTTTTTAATTCTCTTTCAACACTCGCATTTCTTTTCCCAATTTCTCTTCTACCTCTCTTATATGATTTTTAAGCTCCTTTTTGAGCTCTTTCATGAGTTCTTTCTGGGCTTGAGACCACTTCCCATTTTACTTTGGGGTTTTGCCCATAGGTGTTTTGACATTGTTGTCCTCTTCTGAGTTTGTGTCTTGATATTCCCTGTCATCACAATAACTTTCTATGGTCAGATTCTTTTTTCTGTTGTTTTTTGCTCATATTTTTTAGCCTTGTTCCTTTCTTTTAAATGTGAAGGGTCACTGTCTCGGGCTTACTGTGCCAGGAGTTGCAGGCCCTCGCTGTTTACTTGGTGCTACACTGATATTGCCCTGAGGCCCACAGGGAACCCTTGTGTCTGGTGTTGCACTGAGGGGGTGGGGTGGGGGCGTTCTGGCTGGCACTAGAGGCCATAGGGGTTTGGCAGCTTACCTGATGCTGAGCTGGGGTCCTAATGCTGGTGTCTGGCATGTGCTAAGGCTGGTGGGGTGTTTCTGTGTTTCCCCAGGACTACACGGAAGCATATGGGGATCTGGCTACTGGCGGCTATCTGTTTGCCCACGGCTATGCTGAAGCATGTCAGAATGACGTTTTGAGTGAAGAGAAAGCACACAACAGAGTTCTCAGTTTTGCCACTTACTAGCTGCATATGGCAGCTAGACCAGTCATTTAAAACCTAGAACAATGTTTTCTCATCTTAAAATGAGAGCTAATAATTAAACAAAACTTACATGACCTACCTTGCCAAGTTGTTACAAGAAAAGCTCTGTAGCAGGAAACCAGAGCTTTTAGTATAAAGTCAGTATGTAGGCTGTTTGAGTCTCTCTCATCAATGCTCTGTTCCGACCTGGCTCCCCCTCCCTGCTCTGACACTCACTAACGGAATGGGTGAGACTGTGACCAAGTCACCCCCCTGGTCTGGGCCTCAGTAGCCTCATCTACAAAATCAGGTGCTGGACTGGGTAGCCTCCAGTCTCTCCCAGAGTAGGCTCCAGAGGCCTAGGAGCCTTCCAGGCCACACGCACTTTCCAGGACATGAAGAGCAGAGTAAACAGCGTGAGAAACAAACAACAGTGGGGGCAGACAGGATCACAAACCTGTTTGCTTGCTTGCTTTAGGGTGGAGAGGGAATGGTGGTGAAATAACAGGAATGACACACACACACACAGACTCAAGCACCAAGGTCACATCCAGTAACCTGGGAGGCCTTCCAAGGCTGTCATGGGCCCCCTTTTCTTCTCAAACTCTCCCAACTGCTGATCTCACCAGCTCCTATTGATAAATTATCATCTCTCTCTGGCAAAGGATTCTCAGATTCTATGTCCAGCCCTAGCCTATTTCCTAAGCTATAGTCACACATGACCAGCTGCCTTTTGTATATCTCCAACTGGATGTCGGGGGGCAGAGCCAAGATGGCGGAGGGAAAGCAGTGACTATCTTGGGCTCTCTCCCAAAGCCCTCCAAATACCTAGAAAAATGGCTCTAAACAAATTCTAAAGCAGCAGAACTCACAAAAAGGCAGAGTGAAACAAATTTCCAGCCAAAGACAGCTTGGATGGTTGATCGGAAAGGTATATTGTGCCGGGCGGGGAGAGGAGCGCAGTTTGGCATGGGTGCACAGGCCGCAGTGACCCTGGAGCAGGCCTCTGAGGACTGAATCATGGGCAGCTGTGGCGGTTTCCAGACTTCTCAACCCCTGAACACCAAAGACAACTTAGAAGGTCCGTGGGAAAAGTCTGACTGCGGTGAGAAAGGAGCTAAGTCTCAGCCGCAAGTCTCGAGCGTGGCCCGGGGCCGCGGCTTTTTCCTGAGCTTCCAGCCCACAGACTGAGGGGGAATCCAGTGGCTGATCAGAGAGGGATTTCAGGGATCTCTTTGCCAGTGCTGAGGCAGGAATCTCTTGTTTTGCCTGTGCTTGGATCTGGGTCACAGTTCTGAGGGGCAATCCTGGGGCGACGAGGAACGCTGGTGTGGTGGAGCTTGTTGTGGCGGTGGAGAGAAAACACCTCGCCCCTTATCATACCATCTTGGAAGAACTGAAAATTTACAGGTCCCTAGAAGTACCTCTGAAAACACCTGAACAAACCCCCGAAGCTTGGGACAGTACACCCTTCACATTGGAAGCAGACTTTTACCTTAACAAAGAGTTTAAAACTCAAGTAATTGACTGGGATCATGAGTAAGCAGTGCAAAAAGAGTCAGACTATATTATCTTACTTTGGTGACAAAAAGAAGATCAAAACATACAACCAGAAGAAGACAACACAGCCAAAGCTCCTACATCCAAAGCCTCCAAGAAAAATATGAATCAGTCCCAGGCCTTGGAAGAGCTCAAAAGGGATTTTGAGAAGCAAGTAAGAGAAGCAGAGGAAAAACTGAGTGATGCAAGAAAATCATGAAAAACAAATCAACAGCTTCCAACTGAATGTGCTGAGGGCACCTCAAACTCACCATGTCCAGAACTGAGCTTGTCACATTTCCCCCAAAACTTTTTCCCCTTCCCAACTCTCCTATTACTGTTGAAGAAGCCACCATGTTCTAAGTCACCCAAGACTCAGGGTCACCCTGGACTCTTCACTCTTACTCCCTCCATGCCTCATCTCTATGACTTTTTCTTGACTGTCCCCATTAGGATAAGTTCTACTGAGTTTTCTAGATCTGTTTGGAGGAGTTTGAGGGTGGGGTTCACTGCACTTCTACCTGTTACTCTACCATCTTGACTCCCTTCCCCACTGTAAACTCTTAATAAATGCCTGCTGAATGAATGACCGTATCATACCCATTCACTCTTACTACCTTTACAAAAGTAACACATAAACTCAAACAGAATATCAGAGAAATCAGGGAGGCAGAGAGGGAGAAGTGACTTTATTAGGAAAAATTATTAAGAAGCCAAATCACTGTGATATGAAAGCTAGGTTTCAGTCCCAGATCTGCTCCTAAACTAGTCAGGTGAGGTTGGGTAAGTGACTGCCCTTCTCTGGGACACATTTTCCTCATCTATAAAAGAAGAAGGTGGACAACATATTCAGGTCCCAGATGTAGAGCTGAAGGGACTTCCAAGGCCACTGAGGCCAATCCCTCATCTTACAGAGGAAAAAAATCACACCTTCTTTTCCCTGCTTGATGAGTCTATGAATAAATTAACTGGGGAAGGCATAGATTTAACTGCAACACATGTGAGACATTACATAATATGGCGGGGCAAGCTTAATGCTAAAAAATGGCTTAAGAACACCAGCAATTGCCACCCTGATAAAGAACAATGGTCCACCAGGATTAGTATTCTGCTTTTGATAGCCAGCACCAATGCACCACACTTTAGGAATCCCATAGACACAGATGTCCGCTGCATCACTGAGTTTCAGGGGATAAAAACTCGGAGAATCAAAAACTAGAAAGAACTACCTTTGGTGCTTTTAAAATAAGTACGTTGTGTAACTGGATTTAATACTTACCAACTCCTCCAAAGGGCAAAGAGCTCAGAGTGAAATGCATCACGACATCATTGCCAGTAACCCCACCGCTGGAGGTTTCCTGAATCATCCTTTTAATCAGCTAAAAGACAAAACAGGACATTCTGATCTCACCGGCCTGGTCAATCCTCAAAGATCCTGAGAGTGTAGAGCCCCACCACCTCTGACCAACTGCACATATTGAGGCAGGACATCCTCAGAGAAGTCTGTATGTTTGGCTTTAAAAAAACCTGTTCAACCAAGCAAGTAAATTGTTTACAGGATTCTTCACCAAACCTTCACTTTCCCCACTGTGGAGTTTCTTTGGTAGTGCATTATGCACACAGTAAATTTAAAATGCAGTCTGGTTTGACATGACATGGATCTGATATAAAACTTTTCAGAAACACCTATTATCTAAAGTGAAATACACATGCATTAACCAACAGTAGCTGCTCAGTGATTGCTGTCTGGTGGCTCTGCATCTTGTAATGAATGAATGAAAAGCATTTAGTATGTGCCAAGCACTCTGCTAACAGCGAGGGATACAAATATAAAATAGAGACATGTCAACATACAAAGGGAAGTAATGTCCAGGCAAGGGAATTAGGTCTGGAAAGTCACAAAGATGTCAAGTCCACTAACACACACTTCCCTGAAACAATGTTTCAGGTGGAGGTGGGAAGGGTGTTGGCAGGGCAGAGATGGCCAGGGTAAAAAAGAGGACACCAGGTTCCAGGAAATCCAGAGCTGAGCGGCTTAGCTCTGCCCAGGCACAGCCTCTGGTGATCCAGCGATCCAGAGTGGAAGGTGGAGCAGCAGCAGCAGATGGGCAAAACGTTTAGATCTGCTGTTTTGTTTGTGTTTGCCTCATCTGTCTGCAACTTGTTTGCAAAGTGCCACAGCACATGTTTAACCTGGACATGTGCCACAGAAACATGAAGAAACAACCACAATATATGGCCCTCTCAGCTGCCATCTCTATGACGTGTGCCTCTGACCATTGTCTGAGTAAAGATACAATGACCGGCACCATGAATACCCCTGCCCCAGCTCCCACAGTGGGACTTCAGCTGAGTGCTACCTGGGCCAGAAATCCCCCTCAACATCAAAGGGTAAAATTGAGAGAAATGATAATTTATTAAACCAAATATTGGGAGACCCAGGATTTTTTTATTAGATCAAAGCTTAGTTCTCTGAAGGGCAGGGCAGATGATCAGATGAAATCTTTGAATTGTTACCCCACCCAACTAGAGAACCTTAGAAAGAATTTAACCTACAGTGAATTCTGAACTTAGGGTTGTTAAGCAATTATGGCCTTGGCCTCCACGTATTATATTTTTGTGATGTATAAAAAGTTTGAGAGATACAGTTTCTAGGTAATTAATCATTTTATTAATCATGCTAGCACATAATTAATAAAAGATGTCAGTGGCCCTCCCGAATACCAAAGACCCCTCATGGATCCTCCTCAGCACTTATATGCCCTTGGAAGAGCTGGTGTTCTGAGGGTGGCAATAGATTCTGACTGGTTAACAAGTAATGAAGAATGAATATTATAATGAGAGGTGGACCTATTCTAATGAGGGGCTGAGGGACATGACTCTTGATCACTCCCACTCCCACTTCCAGACTCAGGCCATCTAGCCTGCCTGAGTGGAACGTAATGGTTCAGAATTCAGCTCTTGCTGTTTTCCTGTGCTTGTGGAAACCTGGTTTTCCTGGGATGACCCCTCATCCCTGGCCCACCCCTGACTTGTCTAGATACTCTTTCTTTCATGGTCCCCTGCCTACTCTTTGCTCCTCCCTGCCCTGTCCAGACCTTCCTTTCACTGTCACTGTTTAGCAACCTTTCTTTCTTTGAGATTGTCTCCAACAATCTCTATCACCCTGTTAATATCACATCCAATTACTGGTCACTCTTCTTTAAAGAGTCTGGTCTTCTCCTCTACCTCATGCCACCCCAGTAACATCAACATCAAGGATATCAATATTCATTACATTTCTGGGAACACCATGGCCTCCCAGTGTGTCAGTCTCCTTAACTCCCATGGCTACCATCTGTCTTCTACCTCAACCACCCCCAAGGCTGGTTACACCCTAGACCTTCACCATCATTCAAAACTGGGCTACTTTCATGATTAAGAATTTCCAAATTCCTTTCTCCAATCATAATCTCTTCTTTTGCCTCACTCCTCTGAAATCTATTTCTTTTTCAGGTTTAAAAATTCTTTGTTTGCATATTTTAAAAACTATGCATTATAATAATGAAAATTCTTTGAACAACAACAAAAAAATGGCACTTGAATTACTCGCATTTTACAGCTTGCCAGGACCTTGGCAAAATTTTGCATTTTATTTTGCTACCTAGGCCCAACCCACACTCTTCTTTCACAAAAATATAAGCCACTGGAACTCCAACTAGGCAGATGGACAGATTAAAAGGCAACTCAAAACCAGTAGTTCTATTTTTTTTTTTAACGTTGAAAGTGGAGAATACAGTTATTTAAACTTGATCCAACTCTTTACACCTTACAAAGCTGAAGATGGTGCTTACAGAATGTACCATGTTGGCACACTGGCAGGGCAGACCTTATTACCATTCACTGCCTGCTTCTCCTGCCCAATGGTTTCTTTTGAAAACAGTGGATTTTTGTCTCACGTTTCTGTCTTCCGCAATTTAGAATTACTGAATATCTGCCTCTCAGCCAGGAAGTCGGGACCCAAGGTGGCTGCTCTGGTCTGTTTCCGAACTCTCTTCTTCATCCTCATAAAAACCTCCAGGCTCCCCAGCCCAATCCTAGTCTTCTTCGCTCCCCTCCGGGTCTTGATTTCTAGTTAACCAGGCCCACCCTGTACTATTCTCTGCTCTTCAATCCCTTGCCTTCTTGTCCTTCTGTTGTTCGTGGCCCTGGATCACACCCACCACCCGCCCTTTCTGCTCTCACTCCTTGGCTGCTGTATGTTACTGGAGAAAGTCACACAACTGGGCCCACTAATGAATTTATATTATCTAATATCACCCAGCCCCTGACTGCTCCACTCCCCACACGCCCTCCATCTCAGCAGCTATTCATTTAGTGAGCATTGATTAGGCGCCTACGGTGCTCACCTAATGTGAGACTTCTTGAGTACGGAATGCCACGGGGAGCCCTGGGCTTTAGGAATCTCACACTTCAGGAGTCGTATGGAGGATGGATCAGAGAAGGGAGAGACTGAATGCAAAAGTCCTGACTGAGAGACAGAAGGGGCCTGAAGCACGGTGGTGGCGGTGAGATACACATGGAGGAGATAACTGAAGGTGAGGATAAAGAAAGTGAACAATGACTCCCAACAGCATTGAGAGTGGGAACCCCAACAGACATAGCCAAGTCAGAAAGAGGACAGAGTTTGGAGGGTAGGGTTCAAAGATAATAAGCTGAACATTTTGTACAATTTGAGATGGAAATGCCTATAGGAATCCAGCTGGAGATTCAAACAGGTAGATGACAATATATGGATTAGGGTTCTGGAGAGAGGAGGGCTGGATATATCTGGGAGTCATCTGCCTAAGTAGGACAGCTGAACCCATGGGAGCAGATAAGATCACCAAGGAAGAGAAGGGGATGTCAGGGGCACAGGTGGCAGGACTCTCCCTTCCTCCAATCCTCTTTCCACAAAGCTGCTTAAATCACCCTCCTTATGCACAGGTTGTATCACTTCACTCTTCTTCTCAAAAACAATCTATGGCTCCCTACTGCCCCGGGATAAAATGCAAAACTCTAGGACTAACATCTAAGACTCTTCAAAATCTGGGTCCAACCTACCTTTCTAGTCTTATTTCACATCACTCTCCTTCACACCACCCTTGCTGCAGCCTAGCCATCCCTCATGGTACATTCCATCCCTGGCTTCCTGCATTCACACAAGCTATCCCCACGCTTTTCCTCTGCCTTTTAGAATCCTTATCTTCCTTAAAAGACTTAGGATGCCACACATGAGCTCTAGTTAGCTTTCTTGGGTCTCCCTCTCCCGACTGTTAGTGCTTGTGCTCACCTCAAATTAGCCTGAATTATACTCATCGGTGTTCAGTCCTATCATCTACACCTCTGCTCCCAGTACAATGTACACCTGTTGGGCCAACGACGATTTTGTTTTTGTCTTGCTGCTTCCCAGTGCCCGGCACGATTCCCTGCAAAAAGCAGTAGGTGCTGGTTGAGTTGACAATTGTGTTTCTCTGTTGGAACTGGCTCATGTTGATGTACAACCCTGGTGTGCTGCAGCCTTGCTGACAGGCTGCAGTTCATCATCTTGGTCTCTGACCAGCACTTGAAAATCCTTCCCTTTCGCCTTCTAGCATCCATGCAGTTATCTTACACAGTGTTCCTTCTACTTTCTCATGAGATACGAAGGAGTCCCCAGCCTAGAGAACCAAGTTCATCTGATCTCTGGCCCATGACTTATTCCTTATTCAAGCATCCCACTGTTGATGCCTCTTGAGCAGATGCTAGAAACACTTGCATATGAGACCCTACAAAGCATCTCCAAATAGGACAGTTTTGAAAGGAGGTCACCTCGATTTCCATTCCAGCCTAAGCTGCTGCCTCTGGGAATCAAGGCCTCTTCTACCTCTTTTGACTCATTTCCTCTTACTCAATATTTTCTTCCCAACAACAAACACTGTTGGCATGCAAGCTCCTCCTGGCCCCCTCTCCCACTGCCATCAGGCCCAGCTGAGATCTTGCAGCCACTGGCTTAGCTCACCCCAAGAAAGAGTTGGGTTTTCTTCAAACCGGTTTTATTTTCTGAAGTTAAATAAATAAAAATTTAAAATAATCAATCAAAAAAGCATTTATTAAATGCTTACTCTGTACCAGGCATTGTGTTAAGCACTGGGGATACAAAGAAAGGCAAAAACAGTCCTTAGCGTTAAGGAACTCACATTCTAATGGTGAAGCGTAAATGATCGGGTGCATACAAGATGTATGCAGTATAGACGGCAGGTCACCTCAGAGGAGAAGGCAGGGGGAGGGGAGGGAGGGACTGTGACAGGCCTCTGGTGGAAGGCGGGAACTGATTAGCAGAATCTTTAAGGGAACCAGGGAAGCTGAGAGGCAGAAATTGGGGGGTAGCAGGGAGAGAGACAGAGCATCCCAAGCACGGAGGAGGCCAGAGCCACAGACGAACGACACATTGGCCAGTGGAGCTGGATTGTGAGCGAGTGGAGGAGAATAAAGTAGAACACTGAAAAGGAGCAGGTAGCGAAGAGCTTTAAATGTCAGGGGATTCTGCCCTTGACGTGGAAGGTGATGGCGAGTGCCTGGAGCATCCTGGGCAGACCACTGAGGGGCAGCTGAACGGAGGAGGGCCCAGAGCGGGGAGATCAGTTAGAAGGCTCCTACTGCAACAGCCCAGGCAAGAGGGGGTGAGGGCCCGCAGCAGTGGGGTGGCCATGAGCAGAGAAAAGGGGGCGTGTATGAGGGATGTTGTCTTTTCTAGAAAAGCCAGGATTTAGCAAAGGATGGAGGACACCGGGTAAGTGAGTGAGGAGCTGGGGACAGCACAGAGTATGGACGTGTCAAGTAATGGCGCACGATAGCCCAAGTCTGGCCCCAAGGGATGGACGAATGTGCTCTCATCTGCCTTACTCTGCACACCATCTGGCTCTACCGCCAAAACTCAAAAAGAAACAAACAAAAAACCCAACACAAACAAAAACTAGACACGCTGACACTCAAACTTTCAGGCGCTACTTTTCCACTCAAAGCTGGCACCCTTCCTAACTGCTCCCCCCAAACATCTGGAACAAATACTTCTGGCCACCGTTACAGGAAGAACCAAGAGAACATATACCATAACTACAACATAAATGAGAGTATCACGAAAAAGAAATCTACTTTCAAGTAAGGGACACACCAGTGAAGGTCCCAGAAGGCAGTAACGAAACAGCACCCGTGCCACAGCAAAGAGAGGGTGGCCCAGGCTGAGACATGGAGAGACTGCCTACCAGAGAAGGTCACTCTCAATGCTTTGACATTTCAGGTTTTGTTGTTGTTGTTCAGTTGCTTTTCAGTTGTGTCCACCTCTTTGTGACCCCACATTTGGCCATTTCTTGGAAAAGATAATGCCATTCGCCATTTCCTTCTCCAGCTCATTTTACAGATGAGGACCTGAGGCAAACAGGGTACAGTGACTTGCCCAGGGTCACACGGCTAGTAATTGTCTGAGACCAGATCTGAACTCAGGAAGATGAGTCTTCCTGAGTCTAGGCCTGGGGCTCTGTCCACTGCACCACCTAGCTGCCCAGCCATTTCATATATTCACCAGCTTTTCTTTGGCAGAAGGGGACAGTTCATTTTGGGGGTGGGAAATAACTGATATAAAGACAAAAGGCATCAATAAAATTTTTTTTTTCCTAAAAAAGAAAAAAAGTCCATTTTATTAACTGATCAGACCTGAGTTGCCCCTTTGCAAGGGTGCAACCCTATTGGGGCTCCACTTTCTTCTGGATTCTTAGTCTCAGCCACTGAGGGTGGAACAATTCTCCCTGGCAAGAGGGCCCTTCTCGGCCCATTGCCTCTGGACAGCAGCCCCCTCCTAACCACCTCTTCCCCCTCTCTTCCCAGTCACTCGTCCTCCTCCCAATTAGTCTAGCTGTCCCAGTGAGCAACAAAACCACAGGGACTGGGAACCCTATTGCAGAAGCAACACAGCTACTGTGCTGAAGTCAGGAACAGTGACTTCAATGAATTATACTGGCTAATTTAGTCTTCCTACTCATGAGATAGGGCTTGGAAAGACTGAGGAGGAAGAAAACATCACTGACACAACCTCTGGGCCTCACAAGATCTCACACAACGGCCACGGAGGAATCAGACCTCACACTTCAAAAACCCCCCACCTGTGTCTATTTCCTGCTCCCCTGCGTGCCCCCAATTAAATAAGGAGAAAGCCATCAACCACCTGGCCACCAATCCTGTATGGATTAGGGAGAGAAAGGCAAGCTGCACTTGAAATGATGCTTTCCCATTACAGTTCAGGGTTGTTGGTGAGCCACATGCCTTGGGACATTCACCCTCTTAGGACTCAACTATATGTCAGAGAAGTTAGGGAAAGCTTAAGAACATTTTGTAAGCTCAATAACATCCCATGGGCCCCATTAACCCAAAGAGAAATCCAACGGATGTAGTCCTACTTGGTGAAGTCTAGCTCTAAATGAAACAAACACCTTTGACTTACTGACAAAGAAGAAGACTGTGTTTTGCAGCCCAGACTTTCGGTAAGCATTCCCTAACACTCACCTTATTGTTATTAGAAAACACATACAGGGCCAGGGGTTTTTCTCGCTGGTTGATGAACTGTATTGCTTCATCTGCATTTTTCACAGGCACTATTGGAAGCACAGGACCAAATATCTCTTCCTGCATCACCTTGGAGTCAGGGTTAACGTCAGTAAGGACAGTCGGGGCTGCAATGAAGAAAAGAAACCAAAATCACGATGCAGGAGGGAGGTAGCCTCGTCTCTGCTTCCATTCTGATCAGACCTATGCATGTGATCACCTGCTCTCTGACCCGGGCCCTATGCCTCCTCAATCACTTGTCTGCTCACTCTCTGAGTAGTGCTTGCACCTAGGAAGGGTCAGAAGCTATCTGCATCAGGCCTGCATGCGTCTGGCAGGGAACCCACAGAGGCAGATGGGCAACCTGGTGCACAAAGCATGATGGGAGATATGTCTGCACGTCTTTTTAGTACGCATGCCTTCCTCTCTAGGGATGCTTCCTTTCACCCCTGCCTTACCCCTCTCGTCTCATCTGGTCCCCATAACAAACCTGTAAGTACGCAAGACGGGCAGAACTGGTATTAATGTCCCCATTTAACAGGTACAGCAACAGAGTAAGTGACTTGCACTGTTAGTTAAGGCCAGAGGAGAGCAGATCTTCTGGTTCAGTGCTCTGTCCTCCATTCCCTGCAGAGCCTGGCACATCCTACAGAAAGCCAGCGCTTTTCCACACTACAAGACAAGTCAGTGGTGACCCATTTAAAGCAAATGCGCAGATGCCACATACAAAAGAAGCAAGGTTCACTTTATCGGAATAAAGACTGGTTGTTACTTTAAACGTGAACATGCATAATGTGACCTAATTCAACTCTGCCAAGTTCTGACAACAGCGAGGCCACGTGACCTGTGAAAGCCCTGGACAGGCTCTGCAAGGAGTCACAACAGCAATGTCGGCACCTGTGTTCTAAGACCGATACCAGTGAGAATGAGGGAACCTGAAAGTTAAGCAAGTCCTCAAAGGTCACGATGACCAGTACAGAGGGGACTTGGTTCAACCAGTAACCATCTGTCACAGTTCTTGCTGTCTTCGTCAAACCATCTTGGGAGCAGATCTGATGCCTCAGCTCAACAAGGCCAAATGTCACTACTAGCTGAGAAGACTTTTTTTAAAAAAAAAAATTTTTACTCTGAATTTAAGAAATAAAACAAGCATTTCCCATAACAAAGTAGAATAGAAAAAAAGAAGATTGCCCATGAAACCGCAAATCTATTATATGCAACTTGCTTTTCCCTTTAAATGTATAATAAAGTTATCACGTAACTTGCCCCCCCTCCAAGATGGCCATCGTTAGAAACAAATATGTAAATATATGTAAAACCATACTATGCATACTTCTATTTATCAGTTCTTTCTCTGGATACAGACAGCATCATCCTTCATAGGGCCTTTTTGGTTAATATGGGTATTTATAATAGTCAAAGTGACTTGATCACTCAAAGTTGTTCTTAAAACAATATTGTTGTTAATGGTATACAATGTTCTCTTAGTTCTGCTCATTTCACTCTTCATTATTTCATGCAAGTCTTTTCCTGTTTCTCTAAAATCATCGAGCTCATCATTTGTTATATCACAGTAGTATTCTATCACAATCATACACCACATTGTTTATACTCATTCCCCAATTGATGGGCATCCCCTCAGTTTCCAGTTCTTTGCCACCACAAAGAGAGCAGCTATAAATATTTTAGAACATATAGGTTCTTTTCCTTTCTCCCTGATCATCTTGGGCAACCATAATAGTGGTGTTGCTGGGTCAAAGAGGATAGGCAGTTTTATAACTCTTGGCCATAATTCCAAATTGCTCTCTAAAATGGTAGGATTAGTTCACAATTCCACCAACAATGAATTAGTGCGCCAATTTTTCCACATGCCCCCTCAACATTTGTTGTTTTCCCTTCTATCATTTTAGCCAATCTGATAGGTATAAAATGATATCTCAAGATTGTTTTAATTTGCATTTCTCTGATCAATAATGATTTCAAGAATTTTTTCGTATAACTATAAATTGTTCTGATTTCTTCATCAGAAAACTGCCTGTTCATATCCTTTGACTACTTATCAATTGGAGAATGACTTGTATTCTTACAAATTTGACAAATTTCTTTATATATTTAAGGTTCAGATAAGACCTTTATCTGAGAAACTGCCTATAAAAAAGTTTTTTCCTAAGTTTCTTCTTTCCTTCTGCTCTTGGCTACATTGGTTTTATTAGTACAAAATCTTTTTAATTTAACGTAATTGAAATTATCCATTTTACACCTCCCAATATTCTTTTCTTCTTTATTCATAAATTATTCACCTATCCATAAGTCTGATAAGTAATATGTTCTATGTTCTTCAAATTTTCTTGTAATATCTCCCTTTATATCTAGGTCGTGAATCCATTTTGATCTTATCTTGGTAAACGGTCTAAGATATTGGTCTATGCCCAATTTCTGCCAAACTGCTTTCCAGGTTTCCCAACGATTACTACAAAATAATTCTTATTCCTCAAACTTAAATCTTTATACTTGTCAAACACAAGGTTACTATGGTCATTCACTGCTATCAGAAGGGAATAAGAAAGGATATTTTGGCAGCCTCTTGGCCAAAAAGAAGTGCCACCTGGTTCTTCAGAGGTGAAAAACCAAGTCAGCAACAATGAACCAATAAACTGTTTCTGGAATAATTCTGCCACTCCCTGGCCAGGGGCTGCCATCCCTTGTTCCAGTTTTTTCATGTGCCAGAATAGGAACAATTCTACTTATCCTACCTTCCTCCCAGGATTGTTATAAAGCCAACACCAGGCAACAAATGAACTCTGAGAAAGTACAATCGATTTAAGTTATAGCCATAGGGAAGAAACTGAAAACAGGAGAGCTGTGCACTGGTGTCCCAGCCCTGGAGTGTGGAGGACCTGAGGTCAAGTCTTGCCTTTGATACATACTGGCTGTATGACCATGAAGAAGTCTCATAAACTCTCAGGGCTACAGGAAACTCTAAGGCAAAGACAAGTGCCAGTCTCCACTAGTAAGGACAGTGTCTATACCAGGAATTTCCCACCTAAATAAAACCACAGGTCCAGACCATACTATTCACTCTCAAACAAACTGAATAACTCACTTACATCAGTATTTATTAGTCATTACACTCAAGGCTTAAAAAAATTAATTAATTAAAAATAGCATTCACGGGTATATAAACTAATAAACCATCATCTCTCATATTAAAAACAAAAAAGTAAAATACCTATGTATCGTGTAGCCTCGTCCGTCTCCCCTCCAAAAGCTATCTTTTGTCCTTCAAGTAAACTTGTCACCCTTTTAAAATGACGAAGGTTGATGATCCTTTCGTAATCAGGAGACTTTTTTATTTCTTCACCATAGAATTCCTATTTAAAATAATTAAATGTACTTAGACTCATAGTTCTACCAATTAATTTGAAGAACTTAGAACACATCCAGGTCAAGAACCTACCTTGCTTTCCAAATCATACTCACATTTCTGCCCACAGCTCCATACGACTTATTTGTACTATCTCTGGCTAAATGATTGTTATGGATGGGGTTCTGAAAAGTCATTGTTTTGGATCAAGTCCCATAGATGGAAGAGGAAAAGCCCAGAGATGGTAAAAATTACCCAGCTAGTGCATGCTGTCTTTGTCCAGGGTGCCCAAGAGAAGACTGGCACTTCAGACATGCCAGCCAAGAGACAGTCCCAATTTTTAGGCTCTTCAGCCTTCCCTACACAAACATGTATACAATCACAGTCCAAAGAAATCAATCATGCCCCTACCCTCACTGTTTATATCATACAGCAAGGACACCCCACTGATCACAGTCCATGAATATCATTGATGCTAAAGAGCTGTGGTCATTTTGTACCTTTCTTCTGCTTTCAGACACCTCCATGAAGACAGAAGTCAAGGGTCTCAAATTTTGTTATCTACTTTGTGAGAAGATATGGATCCCCAAGCATGGAAAAACAGAGGTTTCCAAAGAACCTCCCTACTTATAAGCACAGGGGAACTACAATGTTAGAGATATACCTGCTCCAAGACTGCCATGAAATGATGACCCAAGTCTTCACATGGTCTGTGGGCCCCAATTGTCACAACCTCACATTTCTGTGAAGTGTGCAATCATCCTGAGAAGAGCCTGAAGCCACTCATGGTGTGACACACACATACCCTTCCCCCCTGCCAAGTACAGGAAATGAAAACACGGAATCAAGTAGACAAAGGGAAACAAATGGAATCACAATAACAAATCTGACTCACTTTCTGCCTCCAATGTGGCATCTCTCCTCAAGTTCCCCACACTTCAGAAAGGACAGACAGGTGTTAATTTTGGTCAAAATGTACACTACATGAAGAGGAGCGCAATGGGATAATGCAGGAAAGAGAGTGCTCTTGAGAGGGAGGGAACACGTATGCCAAGAACTCTGCTGCAAGGGGAATGGTGAGAAGTGCAAAGGCCAGGTCAAGGCCAAGTGTTATGAGGAACCTGATGGAAAGAACACTTTCAGTTGCATGGGGCAGGGCAATAGGGCTACTAGGGAAGGCTCAATGGAGGAGTTAGAACCTGAGTTAGGTTTTGAAGGAAAGAAGAGACTTCCTCAGATGAAGAGGGAAAGTGCCAGAGAATCAGCTCTAAGCGGGAGGGAATCTTGACACCCCTCATTCTGCCCCCCCCACCCCGAAAGAGGAGAAGGGCAGGACAAGCGGGGGGTGGGGGGGTAGGCGCACCTGAAACCAATGCCGTTTGACAGAGATATAGAGAATGTGAAAGCTGGGACTAATGAGATTAAAGCTGGAAAGATAGCTTGAAGCCACATTTTAGAGGGTCTTAACCACCAGGATCTGGAATTTATACTTTACTGAACAACTGATTGGAAGCCATTGGAGGCTCTGGAACAGGGCACTGATAGAAGCAGTACAATAGGTAGATTACACGGAGAGCTATGTGAAGTGTGTTCTCAAGAAGGGGGACAAGAAACCATTCCCGAAGTCTGTACATGAAGAGAAGTGGGGCCCCGGTAGTAGGAATGTAGAGGAGCCAGAGGCAAGGTGTATTGAGGAGGCAGAATTGACTGAAGAAGGCGGCTGATACAGGATAGTGGGAGGTGAGGGAAAGAGAAGAGTCCAAGATGGCTTGGAAAGCTGGGAAGACAGTGGTACCAACAACAGAAATAGAGACGTTTTGGGGAAGGACAGATTTTCTGAAGGGAAAAGGAGTTTTTTCTGGATGTGTTGAGTTGAAGGTGTTGGTGAGACCTAGATAGAGAAAGCAGGCAGTTGTAATATAAGACTGAAACTGGGGAGATGTTGGGAACGATTCACATAGAAGTGACTCCTGAAGCTACAAAGGAGATGAAACTTGTTTGGTGAAGTCATTTGCTCCCTCCTCTCCGGCTCCATAACCACCTAGGCCAGGCCTTCAGCAATTTAGGCTCAGATTACTCAACAGCATCCCAACAGCTTCTGTCTATGGTTTATCTTGAACTCTGCTACCAGATGAGATTCCTCTTCCTGAAATGTCACTTTCATTCCCAAATCAGGAACCCACAAGTTCCCTATATTACCTATCACATAAAGTCCAAACAATATTCGGAGGACACCATAACTTTCCCATCGAATGCCATCTTCACATGGTCCCCTCTAACATGAGCTCTCCTTTCCAGCTAGGTCAGTCTCCTCAGCATCCCCTCTCATTCCCTATTAATTCCCTCATCCCTGCCTTTACTCATGATGATCTTCCTGTCAAGAGAACGCCCTTTGGTTTCTTCAGTGGCAAGGCAAATTCCAAATATCTCCTGAATAATTAATACATGAACTCTCCAGAGTGACAGGTCCAGTATTCTGCACATAACTGATTATGCTTCCTGAGACAGACTGTGTTTACATCTGTGGTTCCCTATCCCAGTTTCATGACATGTCAGGGTCTCTCAAAAGATCTTAAGAGTTGTCACCAAATTTCTCAAAATTCTCTAGTATTTTTAATTCACTTTAATAAATAAATGACACACAGCTAAGTAAAGGCTACACCTCTGTGTCGTGTGGGAGACAAGGATTCAGTACACCAACAGGACGGGCTCACACGCCCTAGGAAGGCCTCTTTATGCAGGGAGGCTAAGTCAGCTGTCAAAGGTTCAGTGTGGAAAAGCTTGGCCCCAGGTTGGCTGCAAAGCAAGGGATGTTTCAGTCACAGTAACTCATAAAGACCTTCTACTCAGGTATAGAGGGCTGCACTCTGCACCTGTATGGGGAGTGCCCACAGGAGCAAAACCACCAACCCTTGGGGTACTGCATTAAGTGTGATTTGTTACTTTGAGAGAGTGACCACTATCAGACAACTAGGATAAATTCCAAAGGGTTTGGTAATCGCTGGCTCACACATGTGAGTTAGTCTGACAGTTTGCTATCTACATAATAACATGTGCTCACCAATCACCGGCCCAATAATATTACTAATAAGGGAATTACAATAGATTGAGCTCTAATGGACTGATAACTTAATTCAGCCCCCACCCCCCGCCAAAAAAGTTAAATTGTCAGGTTGTTTCTGTTAGCTAGATGGCAATGACCACTATTTGACAATCTTTCATTGGAATTGTTCAAATGGGGTGAGTAATCACTGAGACCAAGACAGGAAAGCAGAACATTAGGATAACCCTTTCTCATCATCCTGCCCACCCTACACCCCCCATTCTGTTCAACAGACTGATATGACAGAAATCATCCAAGGATTTGTTAAGAGGCACTGCTGCCAATAATATTTATCAACACACAGAGACATGCAAAAACTGGTTTATTATATACACACACATATACATACATGTGTCATATATCACAGCACAGACTCACCATATAAAAACCAGTGGGCCCTGAGTAGTAGTCTCATGCTATAGTCTACAGATTTTGGTTACATAAACCAGATGTAAACAATGGAATTTTAGAGGGCAGAAGGGAAGGTAATGATTTACACATCAGAGAGCAGATAACAGAAAGGGGAAGAGAGATCTACATCAGGTAAAATAATAAATGGGTCAATAAACATGGAGGATATAGCTGGAATCTGTAGATTAACCATTAACACCGAAGCTATGGCTAGTTATATGACACGTTTATCTTATGCAAATGGCCAAGTGAGAAATTCTCTGATAATACTGAGTCTTCACTCACCTTCACAGTTTCCTTTATCCTCTCCACAATCTGACTCTGGAGGGACGGCTCACAGAGAACATAGTCTGGAGCAATGCAGGTCTGACCACAGTTCATATACTTCCCCCAGGTGATACGTCTGAAGAAAACAAGGGACAAGATGAGATAACTATATTCAAATCACCCTCTGTTGGTTTCTTGTTGTTATTCAAGGAATTTGTTCATAAATTGCCACAAGGAAGAAGAAATATAGTACTGATCAAATAATCTCTCCTTTACAACTAGACTCTGTGCCTTATCACAGAATGGAGACAATTCTCAATTATCCCTGTTAATGGAAACAGCTGCCAATAATTTCAGCATCATAAAATATACCCGCATGGAAGATGGTGGAATAAGACAGGAACTCGCCTAAGCACTCCCAAATTCCCTTCCAAAAAACTTTAAAATAACATTCAAAACAAATTCTGGAGTGGTAGAACCTACAAAAGGACAGGGTGAAACAATTTTCCAGTCCAAGACAACTTCGAAGGTCGCCAGGAAAGGTCTGTCTCACTGAGGTGAGAGTGGAGCACAGTCCAGCGCAGGCCTCACTGGGTGCCAGCAACAGCTCCTGTCTCAGCACATCCGTGCAGGCCTTGGGGCCAAATGAATCAACAGCAGAGACTCCTAGAGTTCTAAGCCCATAGATAGGAAGGGGGCTGGACAATTGGTCAGAAGGAGATTACAAAGGATACTTCGCTGGCACTGGGTGCAAGAGATCTGGGTCATACTCAGATCTGGGTTGCAGACTCAGGGTGAGGAGAAACACTAGCATACTAGAGCACACAGTCACAGGAAAGCGGGATCCTAACCACAGCTGCAAGACAGAAACCAGTACTTGTGGTTGCTCACAGACCAGGAGAGCAGTGACCGTGCCTCTCCTTAGATCACACCACCTTGGAAGAACTCAAAACGTATAGGTCCCCAGAATTAGTTCTGAAAACAGAGCATGAAAAACTTGAAGCTTGGGAGACTGCCTCCTCCACCCCAAGAGGAGAACCCAACTTTAACACAGTTAAGTAAAGAAATAGGCTAGAAAAACGAGAACAAAAAAGAAAGAAAGAAAGAAAAGAACTTGACCATGGAAAGTTACTATTGTGACAGGGCACATCAAAGCATAAACTCAGAAAAGGACAACAATGTCAAAACACCCACGTGCAAAGCCACAAAGAAAAATGTGAATTGGTCTCAGGACCGAAAAAGAATTCCTGGGAAAGCTCAAAAAGGATTTAAAAAAAATCAAATAAGAAAGGTGTAAGAAAAATTGGGAAAAGAAAAAAGAGTGACGCATGAGAATCATGAAAAAAAGAGTCAACAGCTTGATAAAGGATGCACAAAAAATGGAAAAAGATATACAAAAATTTACTGAAGAAAACAACTCCTTAAATATATAGAGAATTAAGTCAAATCTATAAGAATACAAGTCATTCCCCAACTGATAAATGGTCAAAGGATATGAACAGGCAGTTCTCAGATGAAGAAATTAAAGCCATCTATAGTCACATGAAAAAATGCTCTAAATCACTATTGATTAGAGAAATGCAAATCAAAACTACTCTGAGGTACCACATCACACCTATCAGATTGGCCAACATGACAAAACAGGAAAATGATAAATGCAGGAGAAGATGTAGGAAAACTGGCACACTAATGCATTGTTGGTGAAGTTGTGAAATGACCCAACCATTCTGGAGAGCAATTTGGAACTATGCCCAAAGGGCTATAAAAATGTGCATACCCTTTGACCTAGCAATAGCACTTCTAGGGCCATATCCCAAAGAGATCATACAAATGAGAAAAGGACCCACATGTACAAAAATATTCATAGCAGCTCTTTTTGTGGTGGCAAAGAATTGGAAACTGAGAGGATGCCCACCAATGGGGGAATGGCCCAGCAAGTTGTGGTATATGAATGTGATGGAATACTATTGTGCTATAAGAAATGATGAACAGGCTGATTTCAGAAAAACCTGGAAAGACTTGTATGGTTTGATGCTGAGTGAAGTGAGCAGAACCAAGAGAACATTGTACACAATAACAGCCACGTTGTGCGATGATTAATATTGATAAACTTAACCCTGCCCAGCAATACAAGCATCTTAGAAATCTCCAAAGGCCTCATGATGGAAAATGCTATCCACATCCAAAGAAAGAACTATGGAAGTTGAATTGCTATTTTTTTTCCTCTTCTGTTGAGTTTTGTTTCCTCTTTCTGATGGTTCTTCCTATTGGTTCTAAGTTTTACTTACAACATCACTAATGTGAAAATATGTTTAATAGGAATGTATATATATAGCCTATATCAGATTGTGCATCATCTTGGGAAGGGTGGTAGGGGGGAAGGGTGGTAGGGAGGAAGGGGGAGAAAAATTTTAAACTCAAAAGCATATGGAAGTGATTGTTGATAAATCAAAATAAATTAATAAAAAATTAAAAAAAAATAAGAAAACAACTCCTTAAAAAGTAGAATTGGCCAAATGGAAAGGAAGTACAAAAGCTCACTGAAGAAATTAGAATTGGGCGAGTGCAAACTAATGACTCCATGAAACATCAAGAAACAATAAAACAAAATCAAAAGAATGAAAAAAAATACAAAAAAAAAATGTGAAATATCTCATTGGAAAAACAACTGACCTGGAAAAGAGATCAAGGAAAGAATTACTGGACTACTTGAAAGTCATGACCAAAAAAGAGAGCCTGGACAGCATCTTTCAAGAAATTATTAAAGAAAACTGCCCTGATATCCTAGAAACAGAGGGTAAAATGGAAACAGAAAGAATCCACCTATCATCTCCTCAAAGAGATTCCAAAATTATTATATTATTATATTATATTATATTATATTATATTATATTATATTATAGAATATTATAGCCAAATTCCAGAACTCTCAAGTCAAGGAGAAAGTACCGCAAGCAGCCAGAAAGAAGTAATTCAAATATTGTGGAGCCACGGTCAGGATTACACAGAATTTAGCAGCTTCTACATTAAAGGATCAGACAGCTTGAAATAAAATATTCCAGAAGGCAAATGAGCTACGATTATAACTAAGAATCACCTACCCAGTGAAAATGAGTATAATCCTTCAGGGAGAAAAATGGATATTAATGAAATAGAGGACTTTCAAGCACTTCCGATAAAAACACTACAGCTGAACAGAAAATCTGATTTTCAAATATAACATTCAAAGAAGCATAAAAAGGTGAACAGGAAAGAGAAAACAAGGGATTCAATAAGGTTAAACTGTTTACATCCCTATACAGGAAGATGATTCTTGTAACTCTTAACAGCTTTATCACTATTAGGGCAGTTAGAAAGAGTGTACATAGACAGAGGGCATGGGTATGAGTTGACTATGATGGGATGATACCCAAAAAAACCAAAAGTAAGCGGTGAGAAACAGGGACACACTTAGAGAAGAGGGAAAGGAGAGGTGGAATGGGGTATCTCACATAAAAGAGGTGCAAAAGAATTATTACAGTGGAGGGGAAGATGGGGGAGTGGTGGGCAATGCTTGAACCTTACTCTAATCGGAAATGACCCAAAGAGGGAACAAAATATATGCTCAGCTGTGTATAGAAATATATCTTACCCTATAGGGAAGTAGGTGGGAAGAAGGATAAGAGAAGGGGGGTAGGACTGATAAAAGGGAGGGGAGATTGGGGGAGGCAGGAGTCAGAAGGCAAACATTTGTGAGGAGGGACAGGGTCAAAGCGGTGAGAGAGAGGGAGGGAGAGAGGGAGGGAAGGAGAGAGAGAGAAAGGATAAACAGGAAAAATAAAATGGAGGAAAACACACAGTAATCATAAATGTTAATGGGATAATATCATCCATAAAATGGAAGTGGATAGCAGAGTGTATTGAAAAGTAGAATACTACAATATGTTGTTTACAAGAAAAACATTTGAAGTAGAGACACACATACAGAGTAAAGGTAAGGGGTCAGAGCAGAATCTATTGTGCTTCAGCTTAAGTAAAAGAAGTAGAGGTAGCAATCATGATTTCAAAGCAAAAGCAAAAATAGATCTAATTAAAAGAGATAAGGAAGAAAATTACATCTTGCTAAAAGGTTACCACAGACAATGAAGTAATATCAATACTAAACATATATCCATCAAATGGTTCATCCAAATTTTTAAAGAAGTTAAATGAGTTATAGTAAGGAATAGTAAAACTATAGTAGTGGGGGACCTCAACTTTCCCCTCTCAGAACTAGATAAATCTAACCACAAAATAAAGAAGAAATTAAGGAAGTAATAGAATTTTAGAAAAGTTAGATTTGATAGATCTCTTAAGAAAAGTGAATGGGAATAGAAAAGAATTGATACCTTTTTCAGTTGTACATAGCACCTACACAAAAAATTGACCAGGTATTAGGGCACAAAAACCTCACAACCAAATGCAGATAACAGAAATATTAAATACATCATTTCCAGATCATAATGCAATAAAAATGACATTCAATAAAGGCCCATGAAAAGGTAGATTAAAAATTAATTGAAAACTAAACAATCTAATCCTAAAGAATGAGAGGGTCAAAGGACAAATTATAGAAATAATAATTTCATTAAAGAGAATGACAAGACAACATACCAAAATTTATGGGATACAGCCAAAGCAATACTTAGGGGAAAATTTAGATCTCTAAATACTTACATAAATAAAATAGTGAAAGAGCAGATCAATGAATTGGGCATGAAACTAAAAAAACTAGAAAATGAACAAACTGAAAATCCCTAATTAAGTACCAAACTGGAAATGGTGCAAATCAAAGGAGAGATTAATAAAAGTGAATATAAGAAAACAATTGAATAAATAAAACTAGGAGCTGGTTTTATGAAAAATAAAATAAAATAGATAAACCATTGGTTAATTTGATTTAAAAAAAAAAAAAAGAAGAAAACCAAATTACCAGTATCAAAAATGAAAAGGGTGAATTCACCACAAATGAAGAAATTAAAGCAATTATTAGGAGCTATTTTGCCCAATTATATGCCAATAAATCTGACAATCTAAGTGAAATGGATGAATATTTACAAAAATATAAATTGCTCAGATTAGCAGAAGAGGAAATAGAATACGTAATCCCAAATCAGAAAAAGAAATTGAATAAGCCATCAATGAACTCCCTAAGAAAGAATACCCAGGGTCAGATGGATTCACAAGTGAACTCTACCAAACATTTAAAGAATGATTGAGGGGGGAATTATGAGGATGGATCTGGACCCCAAAAAGGAAAAACCCTAAACTTTCCCACAGGGCTAAATCTTGCCTGAGGCTATAATCCTATCAACTGGCCTTTCACTGTGGCTACACCCAATCTCCCAATTCTCTGTTACCCTTAACCTAGCCTAGTCCTCCATTGCCTTACCTCCCTATGGCCCCTGGCCACTTCTCACCCTTAATCCTAGCTAGGCTCCATTCTCCCTTGGCCATGTGGTCCACGTTCCTGGCATTCTATTGTCTCACAGTCCCTTGTAGACTACTTGGCCACTACTAGATCTCTCCCACAGTCTTTCTGTATATAAGGGCCATCTTGTCTCCATTAAGATGCTCAGATGCTTCAAATCTGGCCACTGATGAGATTCTTAAAATCTGGCCCCCTTGCCTTAGCTATACAAATGCTTAGATTCCTTAAGAGCCTGCCCAATATGACGGATTTTCTAATAAACCTTGTCTTTGGCTGAAAAAAAAAAAGAATGATTAATTCCAATACTATATAAAACTATTTGGAAAAAAGGCAAAGAAGGAGTCCTACCAAATTCCTCTTTGTGATACAAATATGGTGCTGATAACTAAACCAGAAAGAGCAAAAATAGAGAAAGAAAAATACAGAATACATCAATTTCCCTAATGAACACTGACGCAAAAATTTTAATTGGAATATTTGCAAGGAGATTAGCACTGTACCACAAGGATCCATATAACTATGACCAGTTAGGATTTATGTCAGGAATGCAGGACTAGTTCAATATTAGGAAAACTATCAGCATATCAATACTGAGTGAGACAGATGAAGTTTCCTCAGTACTAAAACTCATAAATTCCCTTTGTACTCCCAAAGAAGCAAGAGCTGATCTGTGTTCCATTTCCTCTAGCAAGATAAACATTGCGAAAGACTGCTAGCCTAACCGCCAGAGGTTTCCTGCTTATCAGTCTCTAGGCAGAACTTCTAAACGGTTATCAGAAGTCCTCCTGATTCTTTGTCTCTAGGCAAATATTTCCAAATAAGGGTCTTAGAAAGCAGCTTCGACAGCAGTTTAGATTGTGCACCCCGAAACGCAGTCAATGGGAAGAAGGGTTCAGGAATGGGGAGGGGGTATCGCATTAGTTTAGTCATAAAACTTTGTTCTCCATTAACAGACCTGGCACTCCCCTGACTGTCACTTGAATGATGAGGGCTGTGCCCTTTCTCATGAGAAAGAATAAAACTCTTTCTGCACTCTGATTTCGACTCAGGTTTTATTTAGGGTGGTCGCCCGTACCACACAATAACATGTGACATATCAACAACAAAACCAACAGAGATCATATGATTATCTCAACAGATGCAGAAAAGGCTTTTGACAAAATACAACATCCATTCCTCTTAAAAACACTAGAGATCATGGGAATAAATGAAGTTTTCCTTAAAATGAGAAGTCTTGTCTACCTAAGATCATCAGTAAGCACTACCTGTAATTGGATTAACCTAGAAGCTTTTCCAATAAGATCAGAGTTGAAGCAAGGACATCCATTACCATCACTATTATTCAATATTGTACTGGAAATGTTAGCTATAGCAATGAGACAAGAAAAAGAAATTGAAGGAATTAGCACAGGCAATGAGGAAACAAAACTATCACTCTTTGCAAATGATATGATAGTATACTTAGAGAATCCTACAGAATCAACTAAAATAATTAATAACTTTAGCAAAGCTATAGGATATAAAACAAGTCCATAAAAATCACAAGCATTTCTATATATTACCAACAAAATTCAGCAGCAAGTGATAGAGAAATTTCATTTAAAATAACTCTAGACATTATAAAATACTTGGGGTTCTACCTGCCAAGATAAACCCAGGAACTACATGAACACAATTACAAAACACTTTTCACATAAATAAAGTCAGATCTAAAGAACTGGAGAAATATCAATTACTCACAGGTAGGCTAAGCCAATATAATAAAAATTACAATTCTACCAAAATTAATTTACATAGTGATGTAATTACTAATTATGAATCAAACTACCAAAAAACTATTTTATAGAGCTAGAAGAAATAATAACAAAATTCATCTAGAAGAACAAAAGGTCAAGAATATCAAGGGAATTAATTTGAAAAAATGTGAAGGAAGGTGGCTTAGGAGTATCAGATCACAAACTGTATTACAAAGTGGTAATCATCAAAACAATCTGGTACTGACTAAGACATGTGTGGTGGGTCAGTGGAATAGATTAGGTACACAATACACAGTTGTAAATGAACATAGTAATCTATTGCGTGATAAACCCCAAAATCCAAGCTTTTGGGATAAGAACTCACTATTTGACAAAAACTTCTGGGAAAACTGGAAAGCAGTTTGGCAGAAACCAGGTATGGACTAACATGTCACATCATGTACCAAGATAAGATTAAAATGGGCATACGATTTCAACATAAAGGATGATACAATGGGTAAATTAGGGGAGCCTGGGATAGTTTACCTGTCAGATTCACGGATAAGGGAAGGATTTAAGATCAAACTAGAGACCAGTATAAGATTAAATGGATAATTTTGATTACATTAAATTAAAAAGGTTTTGCAAAGAAAAACAATGCAGCCAAGATTAGAAGGAAAGCAGAGAGTTGGGAAAAATTTTTTCCAGCAAGTATCTCTGATACAGGCCTCATTTCTCAAATATACAGAGAACTGAGTCAAATTTATAAGACTGTAAGTCATCACTCCTCAATTGATAAATGGTCGAAGGAGATGAACAGGCAGTTTCAGACGGAAAAAGTCAAAGCTATCAAACAGTCATATGAAAAAATGCTCTAAACCACTATTGATTAGAGAAATGCAAATTAAAACAACTTTGAGGTACCACCTCACATATATCAGATTGGCTAATATGAGAGAAGAGAAAAATGAAAAATATTGGAGGGGATGTGGGAAAACTGGGACACTAATGCACTGTTGGTACAGCTGTGAACTGATCCAACCATTCTGAGAGTAATTTAGAACTATGCCCAAAGGGCTATAAAACTATACATACCCTTTGACCTAGCAACACCACTGCTAGGTCTCTATCCCAAAGAGATCCAAGATCCAAAAAAAGAGAAAAAAGACTTATATGAACAAAAATATTTATAGCACCTCTTTTTGTGGTGGCAAAGAACTGGAACTCGAAGGGATGTTCATCAATTGGGGAATGGCTGAACAAGTTGTGGTATATGATTGTGATGGAATACTATTGCAGTATAAGAAATGATGAGCATCATAATTTCAGAAAAATCTAGAAAGACTTATATGAACTGATACAAAGTAAAGTGAGCATTACCAGAACATTATACACAATAACAGCAATCTTGTATGATGATCAACTGTGAATGACTTAGCTATTCTTAGCAATACAATGATTCAAGACAATTCCAAAGGACTCATGATGAAAAAATGCTATCCATATCCACAGAAAGAACTGATGGCATCTGAATGCAGATCGAAGCATACTATTTTTCATTTTCTTTATTGGGGGGGAATAGCGGGGAGAGTGAATGTGTTTTCTTCTATAACATGACTAATAGAGAAATATATTTTGCATGATTGCATAAGTATAACCTGCATCAAATTGCTTACTGTGCTGGGAGGGGGGGAAGGGAGACAAGGAGATAATTTGGAACTCAAAATTTTTAAAAATGAATGTTAAAAATTGTTTTTACATGCAATTGGGAAAAAATTATTAAAAATGTTTTTGGAAAATGTGTCTGCTGCATCCAGGGAATCCCCAAATGACAAAAAGCTTATGTTTTCAAAATCCTTTTTTGGAACTTGGCCTAAATTTTCCCTTTGAAACAAAGAGATGGGGCAGTTAGGTAGCACAGAGGATAGAGCACTGGCCCCGGAATCAGGAGGACCTGAGTTCAAATCCGGCCTCAGACACTTAACTAGCTGTGTAACACTTCACCCTGACTGCCTCACCAAAAAAAAAAAAAGAAGAAGAAGAAAGAACGAAAGAGAAAAAAGAAAAAGAAACAAAGAGATGATTAGGTTCCCACATCAAAAGGGCCAGTCTCACATTAGGACTAACCCACATCAAATGCAGTTCTATTTGAGCAGCCATGCTGGCTGCCTGGCAAAAAGCAAGACAGAAGATTGTTGATGGCTCAGGGGCTGTGCCTCACTCACTACAAAACCAGTGACTGCTGGCTCCTTGGCATACTGGAGAATGCTTCTCTCATGATCATGACCTAGGGGTCTGCTGGGCAGCGTCAGTGGGATTTCAGTGACTTGTCAAGCTATGTCTGAGGGGGACACCCCCTCCCCCCACCTCAGGCCAGCTATTTATATGTGTAAGTATTTTTTAAGTAAGCTGTTCCTAACATGTAAGATTTTTATATTTTCATTTGAACACAGACCCTGATATTCTAAAAGTCTGTATTTCAAATAATGAAGCTAAGCTGTAAAGACCCAAATTAGAAGGTACTAGAAGCTATTTCATTTCTCTACTCTGTTTCCTACTTTCCTTCCTGATCCAATTCAATAATGGAGGTGGTTTATATCAGAGGGGTTAAACTCAAAACCCCTTTAAAATGTAACTGGGAAATGGTTAACAAAATAACTAAAAATATACTACAATAGAGATAATGCTAATTTGTGGTTTTCTAAGTCAATATGTGTTTCTATTTTAATCTGACATCACTGGGCTACATGACAAAGTATGATCCTGAGCCTAATGTGACCACTGGATACCCCACTCAGGCTAAGGACAGTCCAACCACTGGCTCACTGTGAGCCAGGTAATTCACATTTGGCATGTAAATCATACACAGATGCTCACATACCTCTAGCTCTGCCAGTAAGTAAAGAATCTAATGGCTTCTTTTTTAAAAACCTTAGAGATGATCTTCCCTATTGACTTTTTTCATGCAAACCTGCTGCCCTCTTGAGCCCTGGCCCAGGCTTTCCCTTCACTCCCTACAAAGTACAGCATAGTACAGTTTTACTTTGGCAGGTGGGCAGAGCATGACATGAAGCCCCAGAGAAATGGCTTTTTTAGCCAACAAGGCAGCAGAACTACACCACAATGATGCGAACCTCTTCTGTCCAAGGCTCCTTCAAGTGCAGCAGGGCCTCGGTCCTCTCTGGGCCCCACAGATCAGGCTGGTATTCTGGGGGTGTGGTCTGTTCCTACCTAATCCGCTCTTCTATAGAAACTGACCTGTGCTGTTATGCACTTCTGAAAGTTTGGAGAGACAAAAGTGAGCCAAAGGGATGCCTTTTGTGGCGAGGAGGAAGCAAAAACACAATTTCAGATTAGACAGCCAAACCACACCCCAAAGAGCTACTTTACTCAACTGCACAATTACTAGCCTGGAAAAAGGGACACAGGAAAACAAAAGAATCCACACCCCAGAAGTCAGCACCTTGTAAGAGAAAGATTTGCAAGCTTACATAATCAGTAAGGGGCCCATTTCTACCTTTATGAAATGCCCTCAGGAAGAGGGTTAAAGCCGGAAAATTTTCCAAAGAAGACTCCAGAACAAGAGTGGAAGACAAAATCCAAATGCTACACATTAAAGGCCCACTTCTTTTTCTTGTTCAAAGTACTTGACTCTATTCCTGACCAAACAGAGAAGAGAGTGATGATTTAAATGAAAAATCAAGGGGAAGGAGGGTGCACCAGAGAAGAACATTTATTCAATTAGGAATTGTGGCTTCTGAATGTTCATTTAAAAGATGCAATGACTCGGGCATGGCTGAATTATGGTTTATCAGCATAATGGAATATTATTATTTGCCACAACAAATGACAAATATGAAGAAGACACAGAAATTTTTAAAGACTTAATGAAATGATGCAGTGAGAAGAGCATGATCAGAATAATACTATGACACTATGACTACACAAAGATAACAAGTATAACAAAACCCAATAAAGCACAAAAAAGAAAAAGAAATCAGAAGGGGACATAGAATTTGACAGGATATTATTGTTATTATATTGTTCAATGCTCAAAGGAACAGAAATGCCACAGGAAAGAGGATGTGACTTACAACAGGGACTCCTAAATTGATTAGATCAAGCTAAGTATCTCACCAGTCAACCCATTCAACACTGACCTTGCTTAGAGATAAGACTCACCACCTCCACCCCAAAACATCAGCATCAAGGATCAACCACTTATTTCCTTTGGACATCAGATCAGATGCAAATTCTCAATGTCCCGTAACAGTAGGGGCTAATGCACAATTATCAAGCAGGAATCCCAGGACGTCTTTAGGATCTTAAAGGAAGACAACTCTGTTCAGATATATGATGAGAATATTTGTCAGCAGGTGAGTAGGGGTAGGGTGTGTGTGTGAGTGAGAGAGAGAGAGAGACAGAGACAGAGACAGAGAGGAAGAGAGGTTAAATGTACATCAATAGAGGGAGGAATGAATTTTTATTAATCATGACAGATATTACAGTAGGATGGGATATGGTTCAATAAAAAGGAATATGGAGGAGGTGATGAGGGGAACTACTCTTCTGGACCTGACCTGACTAGGATCAGTCAGGAGACATTTATTACTGAAAGAGAAGTGGGAGCAATGGGAGTGTGGGTGGTTTGGCTGTGTGAAAGGGCAATATTCCTGACCTCCTAAGATTAGTGACAGAGGAGAGGAAATCCAGGCATAGTCTGACCCATACCCTAAATCTGGGGAGAAGACATTTCAAATGGTTCAGAGAAAAAAGAAGTAAGACCTCACAGCCTAAAATTCTAAGCAAAGTCAGTTTCAATAGTTATGGGAAGTCTAATGAAAGCCATGTTGAAAATATAAACAGACATAATTCCAATGAAAAAGAAAGGAGGTGCTGCCTAGAGACCAATGCAGATCCACAGGGAACTCACCAACCAACTTACATTTTTTTAAAAAGACAGGCAAAGATGAAGAGAAGGCAGACAATGAGAATAAATGCAAAAGGGTGATAGCCCCTTGAGTAGACTATCAAGAACACCAGAGCTCAAATGAAGTAAGATGGTGAAGGCTTAGGTTCCCAAAGTGCATGATATCACCCCCCGGGAGGCGCTGGAATGATCCAGGAGTCTTGGGTGCAATTTGGGGGCGTTGAATAAAAATAAGGGTTTTATTTAACATTTTGATTAATGATTTTAAGCAGATAGCATGCTTATCAAACTTGCATATCATACAAAGCTAGGAAGGAGAACAAATACTAATGGAAAAAGACAGCATCGAAAAGGGGGTACGAACTAAATGATGGGCTAATTTATTAATAGGTACTATTATATTGAGGTTCAAAAATCAACTTCACAAAAACAATGAGAGATAGTCAATCAACAAGCATTTATTATGCACTTACTATGTCCTAGGTGCTAAGCTCTGAGGATACAAAGAAAGACAAAAGACAATCCGTGCCCGCTACTCCTGAAAAAGATCTGGTGGGAAGAGAGGTGGGGCAAGCAGACTGCCTATTCAATATGAAATGCCAGAAGAGCATGGTGGGTCACACAGTTAATGTGCTCTTATGACTATACAGGGTGTCCCAAAAGTCTCCCTGCTGTTTTAAGTGATTAAAGATTAAATTAGCTCCTCATTAAAGCTTGTCCAAACCTCTTTGGATGTGGATTTTTTCCACCAGCATGTTTGTTCTCCTTCCCAGCTTTGTGTGGTATCCACATCTGATAAACTTGCCATCTGTTTTAAGCTATTAAGGCTTAAAAGGGCACTGAGACTTGAGTATAACATATAATGACAGGCATAACACCTAAAACACAGGAGGTAATATCCATGCTGTACTCTGCCAGGATCAAACCACATCTCTGTCAAGTATTGTGTTCAGTTCTAGGGACCACATTTTACAACCTGGGCAAGGGCACTCAATTAAAGAAACTAGAAAAAAAAATCCCCAATTAAACACCAAATTGTAAATAGTGAAAGTCAAAGGAAAGATTAATAAAATTGAAAGTTTAAAAAACTTAAACTAATAAATAAAACTAGAAGCTGATTTTAGGGAGAAAAAACAATAAGATAAATAAACTGGTTAATTTGATTTTTAAAAAGGAGGAAAGCCAAATTACCAATATCAAAACTGAAAAAAGGTGAATGCATCATCAGTAAAGATGAAATTAAAGCATTTATTAGAAGTTATTTTGCCAATTATATGCCAATAAATCTGACAATCTAAATGAAATGAATATTTACAAAAATATAAAATGCCCAGAGCAACAGAAGAGGAAACAGAATATTTAAATAACCCTATCTTAGAAAAAGAAACTGAACAAGCCCAAGATCAGATGGATTCATGAGTGAACTCTACTAAACATTCAAAGAATAATAAATTCCAATATTATATAAACTATTTGGAAAAAAAGGCAAAGGAGTCCTACCAAATTCTTCTTTATGACACAAATATGGTGCTGATATCTAAATCAGGAAGAGAAAAAACAGAGAAAGAAAACTACAGTATAGACCAATTTCCCTAATGAACACTGATGCAAAAATTTTAATTAGAATACTTGCAAGGATATTAGCACTGCATCACAAGGATCCTATACATTGACCAGGTGGGATTTATGCCAAGAATGCACACAGCTGGTTCAGTGTTAGAAAAACTATCAGCATAACTGACCGTATCAACAACAAAACCAATAGGGACAGCTAGGTTGCGCAGTGGACAGAGCTCTGGCCTTGGAGTCAGGAAGACCCAATTTCAAATCTAGCCTCAGACACTGGATACTTACTAGCTGTGTGACCCTGGGCAAGTCATTTAACCCCAACTGCCTCACCAAAAACAAAACAAAACAAAACAAAAAAAAAAGCAAAAAAAAAAAAAGAAGAGTTAGGACAGAAATGCCATTTGACAAATATGTATTCAGTCCTTATTACTTGAGGCCCTGTATTCAAGAGGAAATTCATAAAGAACCAAACATTCAGAATTCAATTGGCTGATCTCTAAGATCTTAGTTCAAATCCAGCCTCAGACACTTGGCACTTACTAGCTGTATGACCCTGGGCATGTCAGTTAACCCCAATGGACTCACCAAAGAGCAAAATAAAACAAAAATAAACACAAAAACAAAACAAAACAGAAATTATATGGTTACCTCAAGAAATGGAGAAAAAGCACTTGACAAAATACAACACCCACTCCTAATAAAAATACTAGAGAGCATAGGGACAAATGAAGCTTTCCTTAAAATGATAAGTAGTATCTATCTAAAATCATCAGCAAGCATTATCTGTAATAGGGATGAGTTGGAAGCTTTCCCAATATGATCAGAGCTGAAGCAAGGATTATCACCATTATTATTCAATATTGTTCTAGAAATGCTAGCTATAGAAATTAGAAAGGAAAAAGAAACTGAAGGAATTAACACAGGCAATGAGGAAACAAAACTATCACTCTTTGCCGATGATATGATGGTATACTTAGAAAAACCTAGAGAATTAACTAAAAAACTAGTCGAAACAATAACTTGAGCAAAGTTGTAGGGTATAAAATACCTACCCACATAAGTCATCAGCATTTCTATCTATTACCAACAAAGTTCAGCAGCAAGAGATAGAAAGAAAAATTCCATCTAAGATAACTACAGATAACATAAAATACCTGGGGTTCTATATGCCAAGACAAATCCAGGAACTATATGAACACAATTACAAAACACTATTCACACAAAGAAAGTCAGATCTAAACAACTGGAGAAATATCAATTGCTCATGAGTATGCTGAGTCAATAAAATACAAATGATAATTTTACCTGAATTAACTTACATATTTGGTGCCATACCAAACAAACTACCAAAAAATTATTTCATAGAGCTAGAAGAAATAACAAAATTCACCTGGAAGAACAAAAGGTCAAGAATATCAAGGGAAGAAAAAAAAGGTGCCTTAGTGGTATCAGATCATAAACTGTATTACAAACTGGTAATTATCAAAACAATCTAGTGCTGATTAAGAAATAGAGTGGTGGTCAGTGGAATAGATTAGTACACAACACACATTCATATATGACCACAGTACCCTTTGACCCAGCAATAGCACTTCAAGGGCTATATTACAAAGAGATCATAAAAATGGGAAAAGGACCCACATATACCAGAATATTTATAGCAGCTCTTTCTGTGGTGGCAAAGAATTGGAAATTGAGGGGATGCCCATCAATTGAGAAATGGCTGAACAAGTTGTGATATGTGAATGTAATGGAATACTATTGTGCTGTAAGGAATGATGAGCAGGCTGACTTCAGAAAAACCTGGAAAGACTTGTATGGACTGATGCTGAGTGAAGTGAGCAGAACCAGGAGAACGCTGTACACAGTAACAGCCACATTGCGCAATGACTAACTTTGATGGACTTAGCTCTTCTCAGCAATGCAAGGATCTAAGACATCTCTAAAAGACTCATGCTGGAAAATACCATCCACATCCAGAAAAAAAACTATGGAGTTTGAATGAAGATCAAAACATACTATTTGCTCTTTTTTTTCCTTCTATTTTGTTTCTTCTTTCTTGTGGTTCCTATTAGTTCTAATTCTTCTTTACAATATGACTAATGTGAAAATATGTTTAATAGGAATGTATATGTAGAGCCTGTATCAGATTGCATGCCATCTTGGGGAGGGAGGAGGGGAGGGGAGGAGGAGGAGGAGAAAATTTAAAACTCAAAAGCTTATGGAAGTGAATGCTGAAAACTAAAAATAAATAAATTAATTTTTAAAATGACCATAGTAATCTAGTGTTTGATGAACCCAAAGATCCAAGTTTTTGGGATAAGAACTAACTATTTGACAAAAACTGCTGGAAAAACTGGAAAACAGTTTGGCAGAAACCAGGTACAGACCAACACCTCACACATATCAAGATGAGATCAAAATGGGTGTGTGATTTAGACATCAGGGGTGATATCATAAGCAAATTAGAGGAGCATGGAAAAATTTACCTGTCAGATCTATGGATAAAGGAAGAATTTATGACCAAACAAGAGAGAGAGGATCACAGGAATTAAAATGGATAATTCTGATTACATTCAATTAAAAAGGTTTTGTAGAAACAAAAACAATGCAGCCAAGATTAAAAGGAGGGCAGGAATGTGGGGAAAAAATTTTACAGCATGTGTCTCTGATAAAGGCCTTATTTCTTAAATATGCAGACAACTGAGTCAAATTTATAAGAACATAAGTCATTATTTCCCAATTGATAAATGGTCAAAGGAAATGAACAGGCAGCTTTCAGAAGAAGAAATCAAAGTTATCTATAGTCATATGAAAAAATGCTCTAAGTCACTATTGATTAGAAAAATGCAAATTAAATCAACTCTGAGGTAATACCTCACACCTATCAGAGTAGCTAATACGACAAAAAAGGGAAATGTTGGATGTTGGAGGGCATGTGGAAAAACTGGGACACTAATGCACTGCTGATGGAGCTGGGAACTGATCCAACTATTCTGGAGAGCAATTTGGAACTATGCCCAAAGAGCTATAAGACTGTGCACACCCTCTGACCCAATATTACTACTACTAGGTCTATATCCCAAAGAGATCAAAGAAAAAGGAAAAGGTTCAATATACACAAAAATATTTACAGCAACTCTTTTGGGTGGCAAAGAATTGGAAATTGAGGGGGCGCCCATCAACTGTGAAACGGCTGAACAGGCTGCAGCATATGATTGTGATGGAGTACTACTGTTCTAGAAGACACGAAAAACCAGGGAAGACCTATATGAATTGATGCGAAGTGAAATGAGCAGAACAGATTGCTGTACCCAGTAACAGCAATATTGTATGATGATCAATTGTGAATGCCTTAGCTAGTCTAAGCAATACAATGATCCAAGACAATTCCGAAGGACTTATGATGAAAATATCCATTCGTCTCCAGAGAAAGAACTGATGGAGATTGAAGCATAATTTTTTCACTTTGTTTTTCTTGCCTTTTTTTCTTTTTTTTTTTTTGTAACATGGCTAATAAGGAAATACATTTTGCATGATTTCACATATATAATGATATCAAATTTCTTGCCTTTTCAATGCGTGGAGAAGAGATGGAAGAGAAGAAAAGAATTTAGAACTCAAAATTTTTTTTAAAAATGTTAAAAATAAATAAATAATAAAAGGGGTAGGAAAAAAACAACCTGGGTACACTGAAGAGTGAGGAGGAAGCCAACCAGGATGCTAAAGGTTCTTGAAATCATACCCAAGGAAGAGCCAAGGGAAACACGATAGGCATCCTTAAGGATGCAGAGAGATGCCACAGGTAAGCAATCAGACACAATATGCTTAATCCTAAGAACAAAGGGCAGAAATGTAGAAGAAGCAGATTTAAGCTTTTGAATGTTCTGTTTCAGGAGGGAAGATAATCCCCTTTAATGCAAGGCTTCACGTGGAGACTCCATGGCCACTTGTCAAGAATCCTATAGAATGGATTTTTTTTCAAGTATAGGGTGGACCACACAACATCTGTCGTTCCTTCTGAATGATATTTAATTTTTAAAAACCAGGAAAACATTTAAAAGACATTGCAAAAGGAAACTTTTTTGAACTCTAGACACTCTCATGTAGTGAACTATTCAAAACTAAGCAGTGACATTCTAAGATCAGTGGCCCTAGGGTCAAAGTAGACACTTTGGAGAGAGGAATAAAGGCCCCTTGATGGAAAATAAGTGTGAATGGCACTCTCACCTGCAAGCAATATCAATATTACAATCTTTATCAATGTAACATGGACTCTTCCCTCCAAGCTCCAGAGTCACAGGGGTCAAATGCTTGGCAGCAGCTTCCATGACAATCTTCCCGACTCCAGGACTTCCAGTATAGAAAATATGGTCAAATCTTTGCTTCAGAAGTTCCGTGGTCTCCTTGACACCACCATTAATAACATGGTATAGCTCCTTAAAGGAAGAAATGAGCCAAAACAAGATTGGGTTACCAAATGATCATAAGCTTCCCACATCCATTCATTCTTACAGACGTCTTCCTATTCTACTTAGGCTTTAAAAAATATTTTAAGTTTCACTGCTGCAAAAGCAATTCTAAGGAGACAGACTCTTGTCACTGTCTTGTCACTGACAAAGACTCAGGACACAGGAGAGGTGAGTAGAAGCACCCTGGACCACAGTACTAAGATCTGGGTCCAATTTTTCCTGGCCACCTGAAGCACGAGGCTCCAAATTCAGATAAGAGCAAGACGTGGCTCCTGACACAAGAAGAGATCTAGACCTTATTCCAGATACTCTTAAAACATTTCAGTTGCTTATTCACCCAAAAGAGGGTGTTTCTGGTTCAGTAAAGACTGAGTCGACTATGTCAGAAGATTCTTAAGTAGGCAGCAAACCTTGCCAGGGAGAGGCTGGTATTTCTGAGGACCTGCTTTAAGAAATTCATTAAGACCCTGAAATTTAGACATCACAGCACTGGTGCTTTATGCGAAGGCATGGAGAAAAGAAGTCATTCTTCTAAGGGAACCACATTTTAAAACCTGACCTGGGTCAAAGCACAGAAAATGCCACTTTGGCTCAGGGGCTAGTGGTCTATTTCATGGCAGATGTCCTTTGGAGTTTCGGTGTGGCAGTAAAGCTTACACAGGACTGGCAAAAGTGGACTGCATGGCAATTGTTTTGTGTCCCCAAGCTGAGCTTGGGAGGGGAAAAAAAATAAATACTTGTTAATCAGAAAAAAAAAATTTTAATACAAAACCAAAACCAAAAGCTGGGCTCTGAAAAACTGAGTTAATTTAAAAACAAACTAACAACAACAATGACAAAAACCCACTAGAGAATAGCACTAATTAAATGCAAGATTTTTTTAAAATATTTCCAAAAAAGTCAGCTTGGGCACTACCGCAGCTACAGAACTGTAAGAAGAAAAATCCCATGGCTGGCACGCTACAGGTCCAGTAGGAATTATCCTCATGGGAAGAAAAAAAACAAAAAAAAAACATCAAGTGATTCTCCAGATAAATGGTAACAGCTATGAAAGGAAGAGAACCATAAAGAAAGGACAGGCAAGGTGCAAGGCCAGGCTAGTGTTATTCTAAGCCAGGGATAAGGATATGCCTCCTAACACGCACACCCAAAGCAAAAACATCTCAATAATGATGCTTTGCACCTTTCAAAAAAGACACCAGATGTTTAACTTTCCTGCTTTTAAAATAACCAGTAAACTCTATTCCATAAAATATAATCAACACTAAATTCCTATTTTATGATTGGTTTAGGGAAAGAGGAAGGGAAAAAGTCAAAGGTCAAAGCCAGGAGCGGGGAAAGAAGAAGAGAAGGAATTTAATTGCCAGAAGGGAAAAGGTGAGGTTCAGCAGGGTTTAACCTCACAGAATCCTATCACTTGTCCTAAGGACCTAGGTCAACTCCAAGCCTTTGAAAGGTTTCTTATCTATGCAAGCTCTTCAAAAGACATCACCTCTACAGAGTCTGAGATAAGCTAGATCCCAGTAAATGACAAGACCAGAGTGATTCACCAAGCCTGGTTTCTGCATGTCAACACCTCCAAAGGGAGCGACGGGATCATTTCTAAGAGCCAGATGAAATCCAGCCTCGGCCTGTTCAGACTGGGAAAGTTCTCCACTACTTCTCCTTTTTTTTTTTTTTTAATTCTTAAAATGAATTTTTATTGATATCTTTTATTTTTCACATGGCCAGTTTCTCCCAGTATCCCTCCTTCTCCTTCTTCCAGAGAGCCCTCCCATATAACAAATATTTTTTCAAGAAAAAAAAAAGAGGAAGTAACAAAGGCAAGAGGAAATCTGGCCTCAGACACTTACTACCTATGTGACCCTGGGCAAATCACTTCACCCTGTCTGCTTCAATTTCCTCATCTGTACCACTTTCTACATTGGGGATTCTTAACATTTTTGTGAGTCAGGGACACCTTTGGCAGTTTAGTGAAAGCTATAGAACCCTTTTCAGAAAAATACTTGGAAAAAGCTTATCATAAAATATACGAGACTGCAAAGGGAACCAATTCTATTGAAAAGGAGTTATCAAAATATGTTTTAAAAATTCAGTTTGGCACTCCTGTACCACCTGAAGTCTTTCCTGATACCTGCAGTGGGTAGTGCCCTACCTCTTAAGGTTACTTTGTATTCAGCTTGTATATACTCTCTCTATATGTCCATGCTATCTCTCTTACTAGAATGATAACTCCTTAAGGACAGGGATTATTCCTTTGGGTGCTTAAAAGGGGTTTGCTGTTGATAGTACAACCCATTCTAAAGGAATAATGACAAAATGTTGCAATAGCCTTCTCAAATCATGAACATCAAGCTGCCTTATAGAAAGAAAAGGTGTCAACGATCAGACTGCTCAGCCAGGAAGCTGTGCCCCTCTGCGGCCCTGGGTCTTGTCCAGTTCTCGAGTTTCTCTGTTTAAATGTATGCTGAGGCTTAAGGGCGTTTTGAATTGATTTCTGGCACTATATACAAATCAAATGAGTAAATATGTGCTCATGTGATACAGAGGAAAGTACACAGAACCAGAACAACTTACATGGAGACCACAACAGCATTAAAAGAAACACAAAAGATTTCCAGAACACTGATGGTTGATCACCAGACCCAGGGAATAATCGTGATTTCAGTGGGCTTGATGCGGTTTAGGGGTTCAGGGGTGCTGGGACCCCAAAATTACAACACACAAGCCCTGCCCGAAAGAATTCAACCCAAGCTTTCTTTCAGTCAAAGACAAGGTTTATTAGAACATCTGTCATATGGGGCAGACTCTTCAGGAATCTGAACATTAGTAAGCTATTGGCTAGATTTTAAGAATCAGAGCTGTGGCTAGATTATAAGAATCTAAACATCTTAATGGAGACAAGATGGACCTCAATATACAGAAAGACTATGGGAGGGATCTAGGAGTGGCCAAGTAGTCTATGAGGTAATAAGGGAGAATGGAGAAGTGGCCTGGGTCCATAAGGAGGTCCACAATGAAAGGCCAGTTGATGGGATTCTAGCCTCAGGGGAACACCAGAGAGTTGGCCATGTGGGAAAGTCCAGGGTTTTTCCTTTCTGGGGTCTAGATCCCAACCTCATCAGGCTTGAAAGGAAGTGAGTATCCCACCTCAGGCACTGAATGAGGAAGAGACTGGCCAGGCCTAACAATACACTGATTAATTTTGCTTAACTCTACTTATTTGTCAAATAGGCAAGAGAGGGAGGGCTTTGATGAGATGATAATAATTTTCTTAAAGCATTAATAAAATCTGAAAATAAACGTGAATAAATCTGTGTTAAAAACAGAAACAAGGAAGAAATACTTACCTTGTCTAAATACTGAGGGAGCATCTTGGCCAAGAGCGTGGCTGTCTTTTCACTTAATTCTGATGGTTTGACTATGACAGCATTTCCTGGACAACACAAAGCGTGGATGAATCATATCTAATACTTGAGTAACTTCAACAGCTATCAGTGCAATGTTGAACTGGGAGGCACAGATACTCCAACCCTCTTTTTGGTAACTTACTCCATTCACTAACTCACTTTCTGAAATGGTACAAATTCTTAAGCAAGCTTTGATGACTTTCACCCTTCTACTTTCTTGACCCCTCCCAACCTTGGACTGCTGGGTAGCTATTGACTGGGTTAGGGGTTCCAGAGGTGGGAGGAGTGGAGAGGAAGCATATGAGAAGGAAATGTTCTAGTTCCTTCTCCCCCAGCACCTCTCCAGGAAAAGCTCTAATTCTCCAGGACACAAGCTGACTACTCTCTTCAGAATAACCAGCTTTCTATGCTTTTCGTCAGCTGTGGGTTCACTAATCCTAGTTCAGCTTTTCTGTCTGCTTAATCTAACTGTATAGATAGCATTTCTAAAATGGCTGCAGAGAGGTCTCAGGTGCAGTAATGAGCACTTTCGAGACAGGTAACATGTTTCTGCTCTTCGAGCCTTTTCATCATTTTTTTTTAATTTACAAAAAAAATTTTTTTAAAGGTAATTGACTTGCCCAGGGTCACACAGCTAGTAAGTGTCAAGTGTCTGGTCTGAGGCCAGATATGAACTCATATTTCATAATTTTTTTAAAATTAAAAAAAATTTTTTTTTAGGCAATTGGGGTTAAGTGACTTGCCCAGGGTCACACAGCTAGTAAGTGTCAAGTGTTTGGTCTGAGGCCAAATTTGAACTCTGGTCCTTCTGACTTCAGTGCTGGTGCTCTATCCACTGCACCATCTAGCTGCCCTTTCATCATTTTTTTAACACTCACTGCGCGTATATTCTAATAAATTCCCAATTAACCCTCTTTGTACATTCAGCCTGTCAGAGACAGAAGGGATGTTAGTGAACATCTTTTGCCTAATCTCCTTTTCTGAAGCTATCCTCCATGATCTTGAACTTTCCCCCTTACCCTGGAATTTTCTTTTTTTTAAATCTTTCTTTTTATTAATTTATTTATGTTTAGTTTTCAATATTCACTTCCACTACATTTTGAGTTCCAAATTTCATCTGGACCCTCCCCCCACCCCAGGACAGCTGCATTCTGAAAACTCCCTTCCCCCAATCTGCCCTCCCTTCCATCTCCCCCCTTTTCTTATCCCCTTTCCCTTCTATTTTCCTGTATTGCCCCGGAATTTTCAAGCAACACCAAACAGACAAATAGGTTTAGCCGACACTAAATGCGTAGATTGTTTGTTAAGATACCATGTAAATGAAGCATAAAGTTCTCGGCATTGATCCATCAGCACTTTGAGAGCATGGTACAATGTCTAATGCAATAACTAGTATACCAAAGGAACAGAACTGACTTGCTCCAGGCCTCAGATTCTAGCCAGCTGGCTACAGTTCTGTTCTGCTGGGTCCTAATCTGTGGATTGACCTTTGAGACCTTTATAAATCTCACTGGTGTGAATCAGTGCATGGATTCCCCAAGCGCTTTCTAAGAAAGTCACTATGTCTAATTAAAGTGTCTAACATGATTAAATAATGTTTATGAAAAGCAAAGACTAAGTGGCTGGCAAACATGAATGACCATCACTGGAAAGAAATGATTCAACCGACTTCATTGAAAATGATTCAATGACTTACATCTTCAATCTGCAAATTAATTTGAGAGAATAAGTATTAAAAGAAATTAATTTGAGAGAATAAGTATTAAAGGTAAATTAGACACCATACCTGCTGCGATGGCTCCTATTAATGGCTGAATATTTAGGACAAACGGGTAGTTCCAAGCCCCAATAATCAAGACCACTCCAAGAGGCTCTGCGTGGATATAGGCCTCATCCATCAATGTCAAGAGATTCTTCTTAGCTGGCTCTGGGGCAACCCACTGAGGGAGTTTCTCCAGTACAAAGTCAAGTTCCCCAAGAACATTTACAACTTCTTGAGTATATGCGTTGAATTCACTCTATCACAATATAGAATCATAGTCAATCTTAAAGTGGCAGAGTGGATATAAGGGCAGCTTTAAGTCTCAGACAGGAAATACGCTCTGCTTGACAATTAATCCCACCCTATTGATTGATGGAGTTACCTCACTTTCTTATTGTTTCATAAATCCCTGCTAAATTCCATTCCAGCTCATATAATTCATCTAACCTTGAAATCTCTCTAAACTCTCTCCTACTCACACCAACCACTTACATAAACTGGCCAAAAGGTTAACTGGGACAAAAGGCCTTCTGAAATTTGGAGCTGAGTGCCCTTTGAACTTTCACAATGCACCTGGGTGCTGTGTCTTCACTTGCCCATAATCCGCTAGATAACTTTTTTCATACATCTTTTTTCTCTCCATCTACTAAAGGGTAATTGGGTCCAAGGCAGGTTCTTTGTGGACCTCGACCCCTCTTAGGAAATCCTCAATAGGGATAAGAAGTGACTGGGGAATTCGCTCTACAGCTTTGGTCTTCTAGAGCTGCTACTTGCTCTGGGTCACCTGGCCAGGAGGTGAGAGAGAAGAGACTCGAACCCAGGTCTTCCTGGCCCAGCTCTCTCTCCAGTACGCCACAGGACAACTCTCCCTAGCATGGACTCCTAAGGGAGACGTGATGGAAGGGCAGCCCTCCGCAGGGGTGGGGGTGGGGGGGAGTGTCTCGGCTTTGTCATTGGGCCCCCCCCAATCCCATTTTACCGCAGGGCAGATTTCCTCCCTCCCCTCCTCCCTTCCCCGAGATGAAGTCAGCGACTGACGGTCCCAGAAGGTTCTGAACTTGGGGGGGGGGGGGGGGGGGGGGGGAGCCGAGCCGGAAATCAGTGCACCGCAGAGCCGGCGGCGGGGGGCGGGGCGAGGGAAAGGATTACCTAGCGCCCCCCGCCCCTCCCCCCGCGCACCTTGTGCAGGTCCTGGGCCAGCGCCCCCAGGATCTCCTTCTGGCACTCCTGCACCATCCTCTGCAAGGCCCGCAGCTGCTGCAGGCGGAACGACAGAGGCCTCGAGCGGCCCGTCTGGAAGGCCGCCCGGGCCCGCAACACCAGCTGCTCCATGGCGCCGCCCTGCACGAGACTAGAGCCGGACGGCGGACGCCCGGCGAGGCCGGCGTCAGGGCCGAGGCCGGGCCGGGGGCGGGGCGCTCCTGGCCGGGGCGAGCCCTCTCCGGTCCCCTCCCCCTTCTGCCCCCGCGCTCCACCTCAAACTCGGCGGGCAGCCCCTGAGGGGGCGGGGCCCGGGGCGGCAGGTGCGAGGGAAGGGCGGGCTCCGCGGCTCCTGGGCGTCAGTCACCGCCAGGCCCGGAGCCCAAGCCCGAGGGGCGGGCCCGCAGCCCGCCTTCCTATTGGCTTGAAGAGGCCACGTGATCCGCCCCTCGCCCACGCCCTCTGCTGCTCGCCGGCTGAGTCCAGGGATGGGAGCGGGGAGCGGGGCTCTGACGTCACCAGAGGCTCAGTCCAGGCCCCTCCCTCCTCTCACTGCCCTAGCTCTCGGGATGCCTCATCCGCCCCCGGGCATGAATAGTTCTGGGTCCGCGGCACCAGCCGCCTACTCGAGGTGTCCGTAGGGATTTCCCTCTCCCGTGGGCCGCTCCGGCTCCTCCACGGGGGTGGGGGGGGGCATTAAGCAGGAAGACCTGGCTCCAATCCCACCTGTACTTCCAACCTGTGTAACCTGGACAAATGCCCCTCCCCCCGTTTGTGCCTCAGTTTCCTCATTTGTAAAGTGAAGGGGCTGATTGGACGGCCAGGAAGGTCCTTCCGGCTCCAGATCTACCATCCTAAGTCCCAAATCGAACTCCTTATCTTTCCGCCCCTAAAGCACGCCCTTCTGAACTTCCCGGACTGCTCCCTCCGCGTGGCCATCAGTTCCGCGCCCGGCTGTCTGCCTCCCGGGACTTCCCCCTCTCGAGCACTTGGGCTTTACTGCAGTCTCTGCCTCTAGTCCTTGCCATCCAAGCCCTCCTGCACACAGCCATCCTCTGAAAGAACGGCCATGCACACCTCTGACCGTAATATCAACCATCAACAGCTGCCCTTCACAGTCCGACCCCAACCTTTCATTCAACCTCAGCATTACTCAACACTTCCCCTGGCTCCACTCCAGCCAAACTGCGTGACTTCTTGTTTCCCGTACACAATATTCCACCTCCTGCCCCAGTCCCTTAGCAAGCCCCCCTCCGATAGGCCAGAAATCCTTTACCTCTTCACCTCTGCCCCTCGGAACGTCTATGTCTGTTCCAGGCTCATCGTCCCACAAGGTGCCCCTCCTGCAAGGGCCTTTCCTGATTCTCCCAGTTAACTGGGGACATGTTTTCTTCCCACCGGAATGTGAGCAGGCAGGGAATGTTTCATTTCTGTCTCTGGTCTCCAGTGCTTGGACCAACGTCAGGCACAAAGAAAGCCTGCTAAATTGTTTTGAAGGGAATTTGAGATAATCTAGTCTAAACCCCTACTTCTCAGAGAATGAAACAGGTGATCTTAGTCAACTATAAGCCCTGAAGGCCCCTGTCCTAAGGGTGGGACATGACAGCTAATGGTTTTCGAATGAATGAGATTGAGTTCTATGTCAGGAGAAATGCCAAATTGATATTTAGATCTACTAAACTGGTTTGCACACAGGAAAGATACTGGCATTTATTCATACCATGACAAAGTATTCTGGAAATGAGAAGTAAAAAGGGGACCTTGGTAGCAAGCAATTTAACCAGACCCAAGAGATGCTCTGCTTGCATTTCCCTTTAGGGCAATCAGCAGTTCTGCAAGGTCTGACTCTGAGGTACACCACTCCCGGCCCAGGGCTTGTTCATAATACTCACCATCTTTACCTTGAGGAATTCTGAACACCCAGTCAGATTTACCAAAATTAGACACATTTGCTGAGGCTTAGAGAATGGGTCAAATTTCAGTCTCTGTAGAGCCCACAAACCTATTTCAGTTTAATACAGACCTACTAAACACCAACTCTGTTTAGTAGGTGTGTGTTAGTAGGTGTGCAATTTATGTTTAATTTCAGGGAACTGACCACAGAGGTCCTGGGAATACAAAGACAAAAAAGGAAGTCTTGAATCTAGAAGGAAGGTCCAGGGCCATCTGGTCCAGCCCCCTCATTTTACAGGAGAGGAACCTGTGGCCTAGAGAGGCTCGGTGGCTCGCTCAGGGCAACACAAGTGGCCAGGGTTGGAGGCAGAATTTGCATCCAGATTCTTTCCACCGTACCAGCCAGCCCCTGGGATCGAGAAGCTTACATTTTGCTGGAGGATGTGCTGCGTAAATGAAGGGAAAGAACCCTCAAAATGGTCAGAGGAATGGTGAGGATGGTGGGAAGGTTCCTGGCCGTTTTGCCACTGGACCTTGAGCTGGACCTTAAGGAAGATCAGGTCTCTGAGGGGGCAGGGCTGAGGAGGAAGTGCATTCCAGACTGCCTGAGTTGGGGCAGGCAGCCTGGAGGAAGACAGAATGGTAGGAATGTGCATCTCCTCCTCATGCAATCCAGCTGGAATCTGGAGGACATGGAGAGATGGCTTTCTCCTTAGTATTCACCACTTTTGTTCTCTCCCTGATGTTCCCTTTGGGTAACATTACCACACAGGATATATAGTCTGGCTACTTCCCCTGCATTCTTTTCCTGTAACTAATTTGATAGCATCTCCAAATTTTACTTCATCTGTCCAGATTTACTAACTGGTCATTTTGTTTTTCCCTCCGAAAGTCAAGGTAAGTTCCATACTTATTGACCTCCTGGATTTAAGTCCCAACTAAAATCCTACTTTTTACAGTAAGCCTTCCCTAAGCCCTCTTAATTCTAGTACTTCCCCTCTGATAATTATTTCCTATTTATCCCGTATATAGCTTCTTTGTATAGATTTGTTTTCGTGTTGTCTCCTCCGTTAGATTGTAAGCTCCTTGAGGGCAGGGACTGTCTTTTGCCTTTTTTTTGTGTCCCCAGAGCCCAGCACATAGTCTGGCACATAGCAGATGCTTAATAAATGTTTATTGAATGAATGAATGCCAAATTCCTTCACGCTAGGACATATTTACATAGATCCTAAGATCATAAATTTGGAGCAAGACAGATGTCAAAGCTCACCTAGTCAACCCTTTCATTTATTACGTAAGAAAACTGAGACCTCAAAGGATGAAATGGCTTCACGAGTGTCTCATAGGCAGTAATTAGTGGATCTGGATTCCAAAACTAGGGTTCTAGCCACTGCACCTTGTTACCTCCTTTCCCACAATGCCTTTTCTAGCCAGGAGACAAAAGGGTGAAAACAACCTCATTTGTTTTCAGCAACATAGACTTGGGATTGATTACAAGATCACGGATTTAGAGCTGGGAGGGTCTTCAGACACCATTAAGTCTAATTCATTTTACAAGTGAAAAAAACAGGCCCAGAAATTTTAAGCGAGTTGCCTAAGCACAGATTAAGTGTCAGGTCATATTTGGACCTTGGTTCTCTTATTCCTAACCCACCATTATCTTTTCTGCCCCAAATTTGTGGATCAACTCATTGATTGGGATACTCACACTTAAAACTCACTGATCCTTAGGAAAGATTTTAGGTATTAGGAAACTGCAGAGAAAGCCAGGAAAAAGAGAGCAATTTTTGATTTGACTATTTTTTTTTTAGGACTCCATACAGGGAAAAAAGAAAATCTAAGGGCAGCCCTACATTCTGGAAACACAGCTGTTTACTGCATTATTTTTACTGCCAAATAACAAGATAGCTAGCATAATTATAGTAAAGCTTTCAACATTTCCTTTATTACAGAACTTTAAGATTGTGGGGATGGTGGGACTTGTTTGAACATAACTGGGAAAACCTCCTCCTGCTTCATGACCTTTTGGTTCAAGAAGGCTCATTTTAGTCAGGAAACTATGACTTCACCTACAGCTATTGCTTTTAAGGAAATGTTGGTGAAGCCATTTAAAGGACTTACAACAATAACGAGTCTTAGAAAAGAATCAGAAAAAGAAATTACCTTCAACAGAATTTCCCATTCAAGCTCACAGCCACAATGAATGCAAACAAAATGAAGCTCTTCTGCTTAGCACTAATATAAAGGCCCTCCCAGGAAAGTTGAACCCAAGCCCAAGACCTTTGCACTGTATTACTCAGATTAAATGGTAGCATTTTTTCATCTCTGCGTGCCAATTCACTCCCTCTTCTCCTGTTTGCTTCTCCACAATATCAGATCTGCAAACATTCACTGAACCTACCATGTGGCAAGGTTGTACCCCAAACTTCAGCCTCATTCAGCTCTTTGCCCCTTCCTATTTCTTCTTTCTCCTATCTCTCATTCTAGAGTACAAACAGTTGTAGTTATTTGTGATCATGCTTTCTGATGTTTCATTGACTGCAATGTGATAAATATCTCCAATCCAACCCTCCATCTTGTGTCAGCACAAACAACCTCCATCTATCTTATCATCACCATAATCAACCAACATTTATTGAGCCCCTCCTATAAGGTGGCAGTGTGGTGCTCTGAAGAGATCCCAGGTTCTATAGAGTCACATAGGTTCATATCTCCATTTAGGATTAATGGATCCTAATAAGCACTTAGGATGTTTACTACTTATATGACCTGATATAGATCCCTTAGTTCCCCAGGGAGCCCTTCATTTCTGGAAAATGAGGAGGTTGGACAAGATGGTCCTCCCTCCATCCCTAACCTCTGTTCTTATGATCCTGTGTGCAGGGTACTGAGCTATGTACTATGGATCTAAAGACATTTAGGGTAAGATCTCCGCCTCAAAGGCCTTACAGCCTAGTTGGAGAGACAGAGCACGGATGTGAAAAAAGTAACAATATATAAGGTAGTATAAAAATGACAAATGAGTGATCCAAAAAATATTTGGAGTTCAGAGGAGTGCTTTGAGATGAACACAGGATATCCTTGAGAGTTAGGGATCTGAATCTCAAGTGTCTAATGATAATCTTGAACCTGAAAATCAGTCCTGGATTATCTGGGCTAGAGATAAGTCCTGGATAACTCCAGTCTACAAGGATTAAGGCAAAAGCTACCAAGATACTTTCATTCTTAAATTCTGTGCTCCCAAGTCTTTCTAGATCTAGCAGTGTATGATGATGAGGTTGGAGAGATGAGGAATGTACTAATTGACTCCTGCTTTCAAGGAGCTTACATTCTAATGTGGAGGGAAGGTGTATATGCAAAGTTTAGCTGCCAGGAAGAATGTGCGTAAATGCCACGATGGAATCAGGTGGGATTTGAACTCAGGTCCTCCTGACTCCAGGGCAGTGCTCTATCCACAGTGCCACCTAGCTGTCCCCGAACTCATTACCTTTCAAGGTGGCCCATTCCATTTTTGGACAACTCTACCAGTTTGGAAGTTCTTCCTAACACTACCCAGTAGCTATTCTGTCCTATTTCATCTGGGGTTGAAGCAACAAAAATACTTACTAAGTACTGTATGTTTTCTTAAACGATAGGCCTAATATTATGTGACTGAGGAAGAGCTTACTGAAAAGAATCTCACATATAAATAACTACATTTGGCACCAGGAGTGGGGAAGAAAAGACGAAAGATTTCAAGTAAGTGGGCTTTGGGTGCCATCTTGAGGTGGAAATGATGTGCTCAGTTCTTGCTCAGTTCTGTTACTCAGAGTTACTGGGTGACAACAGGTCTGGGGCCTTCCGAAGGGTCCTGAAGTGTAGGAATTGTTTCATTCTTTGTACTTCTTTCCCCAGCACCTTTTACACAGAAGATGCTTAACAAATTCGTGTTGAATGATTTACAGCAGCTAAGACAGGAAGAGTCATCAAACATTCATATTGTGCCTCAGGATAGGTGCTCCAAGTATGGATAAGCAGATTGGCTCCAACTAGAATTCAGCATTGAATCTGGATGAAGAAAAAATGTCAACAAAGGGCTCTTCAGAACCAGGAGAACATTGTATACAGTAACAGCAATATTGTATGTGAATCATACTGTGAATGATTTAGCTATTCTCAGCAGTACAATGATCCAAGACAATTCCAAAGGATCTACGATGAAAAATGCTGTCCACCTCCAGAGAAAGAGCTGATGAAGTCTGAATGCAGATCAAGGCATACTTTTTTACTTTATTTTTCTTGGTGAGTTTTGTCGGTTTTCTTTTGCAGCATGAATAATATATGGAAATACGTTTTGCACAACTGCACATATATAAGTTGTATCAAGTAGGGGAAGGGAATAGAGGGAGAGAATTTAGATCTCAAAATTTAAAAAAACAAATGTTAAAAATTGTTTTTACATGTAATTAGAAAAAATAAAATGTTCAAAAAAATACCTCTTTCTAAAAAACAGAACAAAACCAAAGGATTCTTATCCCATTCCTTTCTCAGGCAAGTTGAGCAAATATAATTTTTCCAGTGTGTGAATGAATTTGACCCAGATGAATTTCACCTTTTGCCTTTACCCTAGTAATTTAAAGTATTTCCCATATATCCTAAGTAGGAGGCAACACCCTGGAATGAAAAAAGCACCTGGGTAAACCTTAACCAGTTGGGATTACATTCTAGAATATCAGAACCTTGGCAAAGTGTGGGCACATTGCATATAAAGGAGAAATCATCTGCCTTCAGCCCCTTTCCTTTAAAGATAAGGAAACCTAGGTGGAAATGTTGAACCTTTCACATGAAATAATTCTGCCTTGGGCTAATCTTTTCAGCACAGAAAACTGTGGTTGTCATGATTCTTTGTGATAAACTCCCCAACCTGCTCCATGGAAACATCTTTTACAAGCCTCTAGAAACTGTATTGGAGGATTTGACATTTGCTTCACATTTCCAATTGATTCTGGGAGTTGTGGAGAAGCAAGTGTAGGCTTGATATCAGGAAAAACTTCCTAAGAATTAGAGCTGTCTGTCAGTGGAATGGGGGAACTCGAGAAGTAATGGGTTCTCCCTCCTTAAAGGCTGTCCAGAAGAGGCTAGAGGACCACTTAGAGGGTATGTTATGGTAGGGGGTCCTTTTGTGTTTAGGTTTGACCTGAGGGCTTCTAAAGTCCCTACTGACTCTCAACTTCTGTGATTCTCTGAATGTCATTGAATATTATGATGCCAGGCAAATTGGCAAATACGAAGAAAAGAAACATAGGAAGATTCATATGAACTGATGCAGAATGAAATAAGCAGAACCATAAGAACAATGGACATGGCAACAGCAATTCAAATAAAAAAGACCACTAAAAGGAAACCAAAATGAGTAATGAAATATATATCTCCGTCCTCTCCGTAGAGAAGCAGAATATGGCATATATGATGTCAGATACAGTCACTGTGTCAGCTGTCTTAATTATATTTCCTTTCTACAAGGGAGGGTTTAATCCTAGGGCTTGGGGATGGGGGTGCATAGCACAAATCCAGAGATTATGAACAAGAATAAAAGGCATCAATAAAATTTGCTTTCTTACAAAAGGCGTGTCTGGTTCTATTCATGTCTCACCCCCTGTTCTGGGGTAGGCTTCCAAAATGGGAAGCTGGAGTACGCTCAGCTATATGCGATTCATCAAAGTTGAGTCAGGAAAACTCTGCTCTTTCAACATTTTGCCACTATTGATTTCATGCTGGCATATGCTAGGTAGGAAGGAATCGGGGGAGTTCGTACCCAGGTCACAAACCTTACCCTGGGCAGAAACACCATGATACCCATTTCAGGGAAAAGCATTCCAAGGCAAGGTTCTTGGGTCCAATAGGCCCCTAACCTCTGAATTTACCCTTTCCTTCCCTGTTTGGGTCATTCCCACATGTCCTTTCCTCTGGGGCTTGAACCCTCAGTTTCCACACTCATCCATACAGACTGTCATTCAAAGTCCACTCCAAAAAGGTCCTACCTTGAACTCAAATCCACATCCAGCTGATCTCGTTTTCAGCTGCCAGGTCCCACTCAGAACACTCACAGCCTTTACTCACAGCCACACCTCTTTGATAAAAAGTCCCCCCTATCTCTGTCTGTGTGTGACTCCTCCACCTGTTACAAAGGTAATAGCCCAGCCAGACTTCAAAACAGAGACCAATGTTCTGGTGACTTCCTGACCTACCAACTATTCTTTGCAGAACTGTTATTTACTCACCTTCACAACCCAATGCCACCATTATAGTGAGAAATGGAGATGCAATCTTTCCCTCCACTCTCAGTCCAGAGCATTCCAAACTCCTGACAAAGAATCCCTTGAACTCAGGATGAGCAGCAGCTTGAGAGGAATACTGAGAGAGAAAGGAGGTAATGTGGAATAAGGTTCAGGGAGGGTCAGAGGTCTGAACAGCTCCGAGGAAGGAGAAGAAAGGAAGAGATAAGAGGGAGCCAGAAGCTAGATTTCAACATAGGACTTTCTTCAACAATGACTGAAGGCAGTTTCTGATTGCGTTAGGGTTTTTATTGTAGGATTTTGGACTGTTGCGGAAGAAAATAGCCAACCTGGCTAACTGAGTGAAAGGGCAAGTAGCTTCAAGCAGTGGAAGAAGGCAGAGAAAATCTCAGCAAAAAGGCAAGAAAAGTTTGATATGGGCATATTATCTCCGCAAGGACCTTAAAACCCAGCAAAGAGTCACAGGGAAGAGGCAGTCTGCCATGGTAGGTAACCTCAGAGCTATAAATGCTCCCAGCAAAAGTGACACAGAACTGAGTATATCCATTCTAGCAAGTACACTGGGCAAGGGGAACTTCCCAGTGACCTGGAGAATGTGCTGTAGTGTGTTCCTACACACTATTTGTAGTGTGTGAGTACAAATAGATCCACCCTCCTCTTAACTGAAGTACAGGGGCTGGAGGAAGGCAGCTCTGTTCTTCAGGTTCAATAAAAATTTATTAAGAGTCTACTAAGTGCCAAAGACTGGAGGAGGTGCTAGGGATACAAAATCAAAAAAGAAAGAGTCTGTCCCCTCAAGGACCTTACCTTCCAAGGGAGTAGGGGTACAAGTATGTAAAAATTAAATACAAATCAAAATCAAAAATGAAAGAGTTGGTCCCCTCAAGGAGCTTACCTTCTAAGGGAGTGGGAGCACAAATACATAAAAATTAAATCCAAATCTTTAATAAATAATTTCAGTGGAGAGGGAAAAGACTATTAGCAACCAGAAGATCATCATAGGCTTCCTATAGGAAATGGCCCTTGAACTAAGTTGAACAGAAGCATGGGGTTAGATAATGTGAAAGGTGGGCATACAGTGCATTTCCAGGTCTGGGAGACAGCCTTTGCAAAGGTCTCACATTGGGAGAAGGAATGTGCGAAGTGTGTGTGTGTGTGTGTGTGTGTGTGTGTGTGTGTGTGTGTGTACATATACATATATAAATAATAGAAATACATGAGAAACAGCAAGCATGGCTGGGCCTGCTGAAGTGGCTGGAACCTACAAAGCAAGAGAAGAGGGAATTGCTACAGTTAGACCTTTAGGAAAATCTGTATAGAGGAGAAACTAAAGAGGAGGGGACACAAAGAGGCTATTGTAACATAAGGATAAGAGGCACCAAGGGCTATTGAAAAGGGCTTAGTGGGGCCCTGGCAACTGAAAGGCTATGGAGAGAAGGAAGAGAGAAGAGGAGGACTCCAAGCTTGTGAACCTGGATGACCTCTCTACAGAAAAGGGAAGTTAGTAAGAAGGTAGTAATTTAGGGGAAAGACCATGAGTTCTCTTTGGGACATCATGAGTTTGAGATGCCTATGGGACATCTAGAAAGAATGTTGTCAGAAAGAGTAAAGCGTTTCTTGAAAGAATGAACAAAATAGAAGGGAAGAATTTGTGACCAAACAAGAGATAGAGAGCATTAGGAGATGCAAAATGAATAATTTTGATGACATTAAATTAAAAAAGGTTTTGCACAAACAAAACCAATGTAACCAGGATAAGAAGGAGAGCAGAAAGCTGGTAAACAATTTTTACAGCTAGTGTTTCTGACAAAGACCTCACTTCTCAAATATATAGAGAACTAAGTCAAGTTTGTAAGAATACAAGTCATTCCTCAATTGATAAATGGTCAAAGGATATGAACAGGATATGAATATCAGATGAAGAAATTAAAGCTACCTGTAGTCATATGAAAAAAAGCTTTAAATCACTATTGATTAGAGAAATGCAAATTAAAACAACTCTGAAATACCACTTCACACCTATCAGATTGGTTAATATGACAGAAAAGGAAAATGATAAATGTTGGAGACGATGTAGAAAAACTGGGACACTAATGCATTGTTGATGGAGTTGTGAACTGATCCAACCATTCTGGAGAGCAATTTGGAACTATGTCCAAAGGTCTATAAAACTGTGTGTGCCCTTTGATTCAGTAATATCACTACTAGATCTGTATCTCAAAGAGATCATAAAAAAGGGAAAAGTGCAAAAATATTTATAGCAGCTCTTTTTGTGGTGGCAAAGAGTTGGAAATTGAGGGGATGCCCATCAATTGGGGAATGGCTGAACAGCTTGTGGAATATGAAGGTAATAGAATACTATTGTAGTATAAGAAATGATGAGCAGACAGATTTCAGAAAAACCTGGAAAGACTTAGATGAGTGAAGTGAGCAGAGCCAGGAGAACACTGTACACAGTAATAGCAACGTTGTGCAATGATCAACTATGACAGACTTATATCTTCTCAGCAATACAGTGATCCAAGACAATTCCAAAAAACTCATGATGGAAAATGCTATCCCCATCCAGGAAAAGAACTATGGAGTCTGAATGCAGATCAGAGCATACTATTTTCACTTTTGTTTTTGTTTTTTCTTTCTCATGGTTTTTCCCTTTTGTTCTGATTCTTCTTTCACAACATGACTCATGTGGGAATATGTTTAACATGATTGTACATGTATAACCTATATCAGATTGCTTGCTGTCTTAGGGAGCAGGGAGGGAAGGGATGGAGGGAGAAAAATTTGGAACTTAAAATCTTACAAAAATGAATATTGAAAACTATCTTTACATGTAATTAGAAAAAATAAAAAACTATTAAGTGCAAAAAAAAGAATAAAAGAAACATTGCAAAAGGAAAGAAAAGAAGAAAAAGAACCTAAAAAGGGAGAGGTGGGAGGGATGGGAGGGGGGGAAACATGACACAGAAAAGAATGGGAAGAAGGACTTTGGAAAGATGTAACAGGTGTGAGGCTCTCCCATAGAGGATGGAACTGGATTTTCTGGGGGAGAAAGCAGCTTCCTGTGCTTTAAGGAATGAAGAAGGGGATTCATAGGTGCCACCAGGAGGGAAACCATCCAGTACTAGTTAAAAGACAAGCTGTGGTTTTGGGCAACTCCGTGAAAAGGAATATGAGCTGACCATTTAATGATCAAGAATAAACCACAGAGAAGTAGGCAATTTCTCCAGCATTTATATTGGGGGGGAGGGGTGTTGACAGTCTCCTGAGATCTAGCAAATTTCATGACCAATGTTCATTTCTGGTGATTTATGCAAGAACAATTAATACCGCTAGAAGAAACTTAGAAAGCACTGCTATGGAGTATGAAATTCTATACAGGAACTTAAGACCATAATAATATAGGCAGTCTTTTCAAGTGCTACCAACTGAAATGGTACCAATTCAGAAGAGAAATAAAATTAATAAAGTGAAAACAGGTTAAGGAGATGGTGCCTGAAAATGGGAGTTAGATTTCTGGACCACAACTTAAATTATAGGAATAATGGCAGTTTGGTTAGAAATGGAATGTATTTGATAAGGGCCAGTAAAAAAGCATTTGCCTAAAAACTTGCAAAGCAAACCATGAAGACTGTTAATTAAAAATGGAGGAGGAAGAAGACTGCCCCGATCTCTCTCTCTCTCTCTCTCTCTCTCTCTCTCTCTCTCTCTCTCTCTCTCTCTCTCTCTCTCTCTTACACCTAGCCAGGTACCACAGAAAGTAGCAGGTATGATTCACATACCAAGTGATTCTAAGAAGCCACTATCCCGGAAGGGAGGAATTAATAAAAGTCCATTGATCTTTAGATGTCTGCATAAATGCACAGTTTATGGGTAATAAAAAGGTGACCTAGAGATTTTAATGAAAAATGGCACCTCAATTAAAGAGACTGGGTAGGCTGTGACTCTTGAGTGAATTATAATTATGGATGACTATACTTTCATCAAAAGAAACAAACCAATTAGATAAAAGGGTTGGCAGATTGACATTATATATTAATAACCTCTTCACTTGAGGAAACCATGAATCATAGGAGAAGCCTGGTGGAGAACATTTGAGTGGAGACCAATGGAGTCAAAAACAAGTGTATTTGAGATAGGCAGGTAGGTAGCTCGCCAGACCAAAAGAATAGAAGTGAATAATGAGTTTGGAAAGTGGATCACAAAGCTGGTATAGAGAATGATGTGACTGTGCCTGGGAATTTCAGCTACCCAAATGCTTGTTGGAGCCCTCATTCTGCTAAAAACAAATGTAATGGGGAAATATTTAACAAAATAAATAAAAATACAATAGAACATAGGTGATGTTACTCTATGGTTTTCTAAATCAGTATGTGCCAGCAGGGATCTTTATGTACTATTTAGTGACTTCATTGATGCCACTGACTTACATGATACCCTGTCTCCTATTCTGTCTTTGCCCTGTTAAAACTGCACCCCCCCCCCAAACACACACATGCCTGGGATGCATCCCCTTCTCCTATCCACCTCTCATAATTTCTGACTTCCTTTAAGACTCAGTTTAGAACTAAGTGCCAATTTCTAATAATGATAATGGTAATAAAAATAACTAACATTTATATAGTACTTGCTATGCGCCAGGCAGTTTACAAATATCTCATTCAGTCTCCAACAACCCCGAGAGATGAGTGCCATTATTATTACCATTTTACAGATGAGGAACTGAGGCCAAGAGAGGCTAAGTCACTTGCCCAGGGTTACACCTCTGGTGGGAGTCTGCGGATGGATTTGACCTTGGGTCTTCCCGACTCCAGGTCCAGTGCTCTATGCCCTCTGGTGCCCCCTAGCTGCCACCTTCTACATGATGTCCTCCTTGACCTCCACTGCTGTTGCTGCCCTTCCTCTCCAAATGACCTTGGATTTTTTCTGCATATACATATGTGTGTACATGCCTCCCTTGATAAAATGTGTGTCCTTTGTATCCCCTTATTTGGCACAATGCCTGGCATAGGGCAGATACTTAACAAATGCTTGCTAATTAACTAATGGCTGGTCTTTTTACATTCTCTCCTACTTGTTCTATCCTTGGCAGCTCCAACAGAGAAGGCAGAATCTGGCTTCCATCAGCCTATCCACTCCTCATGGCCTCCTTTCCCCCAGGGAGCCGATATTCCATTAAGCGGGAGCCCTTCAATATATCTTGGGGGGCTCCTGACACATGGCACAATTTGATCTCTCTCCCCCAAGGCAGAAGACCAATCTCTAGGGAAGAGGAGGCATCTGCACCAGATTTTGTCTCTGAAAAGGAGCTTAAGAAAAGGGGAAACTCAGTGAGTAGAATCCATTGTTTACCAAACATGCTTTCAGGCTTTCAGGGCATTAGGGGCAGGGGCAGGTGTTGAGACTCAGAGCAGAGGCAAAACCCTTCCAGAATGGCACACAGGTTAGCTGAGCTTGAATGGGGAAATGGGTCAGTCATACAGCTGGCCCTCCAAGCTTAGTGGTTTCCAAACTCTCATCCTCATTCCAGCTCTTGTACTTGGTATGATAAGCCTGACAAACATCCCAAACACCCTTGTCAGATGGGCTCCTCTGACCACAACAGCCCCTCTCCAGCTGAGAGAAGAGCCCCACCGTGGCTGTGCTTCAGACTCAAGGATTTCTGGTCTCGCTCTAGAAGTCGGCTCTGCATGTTAACCTGTTGGAGCTGGACACTGTCGATTATCCTTAAGAATCTTCAGAGAGACTCCTGGGCAAACCAAAGGAGCCATCTATGCTACATCCTGGAGGTGGATTGCCAAGGGGGGCACTCATTTGCTGCTTTCTCCACAAAGACACTGAATACTGACCAATTGTTCTGAATCAAGGCCACACACCCTGCATGAGTGTAGAACAGGCTGTCTTTCCAAGCCACCAGTCCTTGAATCAAGACAAAGAAAGGCATTTTAAAAATATGAGTAATGATGGAAAATTTTAACTTTTATTCTAAAAATCAGAATATTCACCGCTAGTCAAGAAACCTTCACAGAAAAGGGTTGTCATCCATGACCCATTGAACCTCAATAGGTCTTGAGTGTGGGTGTGTGTGCTCCTTGCCACCCTTCAGCTCACAAAGTCCTGGCTGAGCATTTTATCTCAGTCAGAAGGGTCAGTGAGATCCAAAATCTGGGATTTAACAACATTCTCTCCATCCCATCCCACTATCACTACCACCTTGTGCCATTCCTTCCTCTAAGCCCCCTCCCTGGGCTCAGCCATAATTTCTCTCCAAGGTGGCTGACTTCCACATAAACCAAGAAACTGCCCCTTTTTCCTTCTTATTTAACTTTCCTTCTCTTGGAAAGACCATGACTCATACCCTGGCTTTGAGAAGATCTTTGTTTCTACCTAAAGATACTAAGTACTATCGGTCAATATTAAAAACACATTTTGTTGTTCAATCATTTTTCAGTTGTACTCAACTCTTTGTGACCCCATTTGGGGTTTTCCTGGCAGAGATACTGGAGTGGTTTTCCATTTCCTTCTCCAGCTCATTTGACAGATGAGGAATTGAGGCAAACAGAGTGAAGTGACTTGCCCAGGGTCACACAGCTAGTTAGTGTCTGAGGCCAGTTTTGAACTCAGGAAGATGAGTCTTCCCAACTCCAGGCCAGGCCTTCTATCTACTGTGTAACCTGGCTGCCCCTAAAAATACATAAAATCCCTTAAATGATTCAGGGAGTTTTGGCTAGAAAGGGTTATTGGGAGAGAGCTAACATAAGGTTCTGCTGATGGAGATAGTCATATAATCTACCACATTTATTTTATTTTCAACATTCTTAAAGAGGGTTGGCAATAAATAACATGGAAAAACTTAAATATACAAAGCACCAAAAAAAAAAAACCAGATGGGAAAAAGCAACCACCTCTCTTTATGGTCTTTAGTATAACTCTAGTGGCCCAGCTAAACCCACAAAGAATCCTTTCCAGGTGGGTAGAAGGATGTATCTCCTGTTACAAGGAAGTTGGCTTCTCTCTACCCACTCAAATCCTGTCTGGCACACCTAGCCAAGAGCAGACTAAACACAGCAACAGCTTTTAGAAATTCCTATCTGAAATCCACAGAGCAGCCACACCATCTTCCCCACACACTTTCTTCGTCAACATGATCTATCCTCACTCACATTTATATAATGCTTTACACATTATGGAGTCCTCACAATAACCTGAAAGTAGTCTAAGTATTATTCTCACTTTGCAAATGAGTCAAGTGTCTCTCTTCCCCAGTACATCCTCCAGGGATGCCAAAATGATTTTCCTAAAGCACAGCTCTGTTCTTGGAACCTCCCTCCTTAAGGGGTCGTCAGGCGGCATGGTAGACAGAGTACTGGAGTCGGAGTTGGGAAGACCTGAGTTTAAATCCTTCTTCAATCATTTACTAGCTGTATGAACCTAGGCCAGTCACTCCCTCTCTGTGCCATGATTTCCTCCTCTAGGAAAGGAAGGAATTAGATTTGACCCCTAAAGTCTCTTGCTTGAAATCCAATCCTATGAATAAACCACAGGGGCTCCCTATGACTCTAGGAGAAAATAGAGTCCTTTAATACTCATGCGTATGCACTGGCCCCTTGCTCCCTTTCCAGCCTTCTTACACCTTATTCTCTCCACCTTAATCTCTCCTGGGATCCAGCCACACTTTCCTACTTCCTTCACACATGACACCATCTCCCATCTCCATCTCCCATCTCCCATCTCCAGACCTTTGCCCTGGCTGATTCTCCCACCTTCCATTCCTGGAATGCTGCCCCTCTGATTTCCTTCCAGACTCATCTCAGGTGCTGCCTTCTACAAGCCCCTCCCATTCCCTACAGTTGCTCATGCCATCCCCTTCTGGCCTGCCTCATCTCAAGTCACCTCATGTCTACTTTGTTTTTATCCTGCACATACTGTAGCTGTATTTATACAAGCTGTTTTCCCTGTTACAATGTAAGTTCACTGAGGGCAGAGAATTTTACTTTTGTCTTTGTATTCCCAGGACTCAGCACAGCACCCAAGAATGTTTGTTGACTGACTGAGAAAACTGAGGGTTGGAGAGCTTGGCCCCAAGCTCGCCCATGGCCCCAAACTCGTCATTTACCAACACGTCAAAAATCTCAACTGAGCCTGGCAAACACTATACATCATTTCATTTTTTCCACTTCTTGAGAGGTCCACATGCAAAATCACTTGTGGCCTCGATATTTGAAGAAACCCAAGTTACTTCCCCACATTTTTTCTCCAGCAACGAAACCATCCCAACAGTTTTATCTCCTCCTCCTTCTCTCCTCCATTCTCCTCTTCCTCCTCTTCTCTTCTTCTTTCTCCTCTTCTTCTTTTTCTCCACTCACTCTTGCTCCTTTTTCCCTCTCCTCCTCTTCCTCCTTCTTCTTCTACTTTTCCTCCTCCTCCTCCTCCTCCCTTCCAGTGCTAGGGCTAAACACCCTCTGACATGGCACTATTGATATAAAAAACCCCTCATTTTAATATAAGGACTTAACAATTTTCAAAGTAATCTCAAGCTCATGATTTCCTTTGATCCCAACACCACCCTATGAAGCGGGCAGGGCCAGCATGATTCTCCCCATTGAGGCAGCAGAGGCTCAGAAAGGCCAAGGTCACCCAGCTTCTGATGGCAGAAGCCAGTGCTAATGGGGGGCACCATAGTCTATTCACTCCCCTTTTAATTGGCCATCTCTTCCAGCTCTACATCTATGGCCATCCCCTAGATGGCCGAGGAGTAAGGCTAACAGCCTTTTCAACACCGACCAACGTGGCTGCCAAGGAAAATGTTACTTCAGAGAACATTTTACTGGTAAATAACTCTAGAAGCAGGTCTAGGATGGTGGAAAGAACACCGAGACCTAACTGAAAATTACCTCTATGCACAAAACTCCTTATAGTAACTTTTTTTGTGGGGGCAAAGAACTGGAAACTGAGGGGATACCCAATCAATAGGGAATAAGTTACGGTCTATGAATGTGATAGAATACTATTGTGCTATAAGAAATTATGAAAGGGATGGGTTCGGAGAAACCTGGAAAGATCTATATGAACTGATACAAAGTGAAGTGTGCAGAGCCAAGAAGACAATGTATATGATAACAACAATATTGTAAAGATCATCAATTCTGAAAGACTTAGTAAGTCTGCCAACACAATGACTGACCATAATTCCAGAGGACCAGTGATGAAGAATGCCACACCCACCCCATGGGAGAGAGGTGATAGACTCAGGGGGTAGGTTGAAACATAAATTTTTTGGACTCGGACAATAAGGAATTAGTTTTGCTGGAGTATCCATATTTGATACAAGAGTTTCTTTTATTTTCTGTCGATGTTCAGGGTTGGGAAGAGAAGTAAGAAGGAGGAAAAATAGATTTTGTTATTAGAAAGAAATTTAGTTCAATTAAAAAAAAACCCATTGGGTCCTAGGCCCATCTTTGCCACTGATAGCTCTGTGTCCTTGAACAAATCAGTTATGTTCCTTGGGTTAGGGTTTCTTCAACTACAGAATGAGAATAATCTTTACCCTACTTACCCCACAATGAGATAATGGATGTCCAAAGCACATAAAAAAATAAGGTGCTGTACAAATGCAAAGTATCATCTACAGCTCAAGAATAATTTTCTAATGTGAAAGCCGTTACAGTAAGAAATTGGGATTTAAGTCCCCAAAAGGAAAAAGTCATTATTAAAAAAAGAAGAAAAAGCCACCATTTCTCTTCATTAACAGCCCAGAAAATCATATAATGTAGATTAAATTTCATGGAATTTATCTGAAAAAAGATGATGTGGCAACATACAATGTATGTAATGGACACTCAGTACATTCACTGGTCACAGACCAAGATCAAACATTGAAACTGATGAATAACAAAGTACTGGGCCAGTAATTCCTATTTTTTCAAGAAAATAGACTGATCTTTTTTAGAAAAAGAGAAGAAAGTGTGGGATGTGATTTTAAAAATAAAGAACAGCTACAAGAAGGACAAATTCTATTCACATATTTGAAAACCATGATAGTGAGTTAACATGTGGGAGAAAACCAAAATTACTTTTATCTTCCAGCTCCTTTCCTGATCCTAAATCAGACACTATAGCTGGTCTGTAGAACCAAGAGAAACTCCAGGCCAAGGATTTAACTGCAATCTCCACAGACTGGAGTCACTCTCTGAACCATGGGGGTAGCTAGCTCCCTACAAACCTCATTTCCTCAATGTTAGAAGGCAAGTTAGTGGTCGACATTTTAGCCATTACCTGCTGAATGTCTTATTACAATTCCTGCTATCAAGGGACCAAAGGCAACTGCAAACACTATCCTACATTGACAAGCCAACTGTTTCACAGTCAAAAGTTCCCCAACCATAGAAACGGAACACTGGGACATTTCTTCCAGCATCATGAGCTGATCACTCTGATTCTTCAGATCTAACGGCATCACGCAAAGTCAGTTCCATGAAGCCTTCTGATTTTAGACTAGATACACCCATAGTGACAGAGAGGCTGTCAGGATATTCGTTTTTACACAGGTTTGGCCAAGGCACACTAATCACCACCATCATCATTCTCAATCACAAGAGAACCCATCTATATAACCCTTTACACACATTATCTACTTTGTCAGGGTAAAGGTCAAAAAAATGTTTGCGGTGGAGGTCAGATGATGGATGGGGGAGACTGGCCAAAGGATTTATAAGGCCGTGAACTCCAATTATCATCATGAATGTGGTGTACAAGCATTATTTTTTCTGGACCTGGGACACAGTATTACCAGAGGCCACAAGCTAAGTTAAAAGCATAATTTCTTTAGCTCAACTGTCAGAAACTTGCAAAATGTTCTGCCTCACACCCACCTAACATTGGACATAATCTCATGAATATTGAAAGAAAACATCTCATTTTAACTCTGAAATTGTACTCTAACACTGTTAGCTTTCCTAACTTTAGGACTGTTGATCCTGATCATGGTATTATCCAGAAGATATTTTCATTTTTGCTGCAACATGGCTACAAACTATGCTGTATAAACCACAGTCTGTGCTGGAAACAAATCAACTCACTTTCCAAGCCTCTGTGTAGCTTGGTCCCAGCTTGTCTTTAGGATGCATGGGAAATAAAAGAGGCTTTGAAAGAAGACATATGCTATCAGCCCCAACGACAGTCCTATGTGTGAGAGAAGAATCACCATTAAGAACTAAACTGACCTGAGTTCAAATGTGACCTCACACACATGATACTCACTAGCTGTGTGACCCTGGGCAAGTCACTTAACCCCAATTGCCTCACAAAAAAAAAAAAACAAACAAAAAACCAGAAATGAAACTGACATATTTTGTTTCTTATACAGCATGGCTCCTTCCCATCTTCATGGATGTGTAAATTGGGAATGAAAATAACTTGTACTATCCCAAGTTCACAAAACCAGATTTAGGGCTTTACAGAATCACAATTCCTGATAATGTGAACAGAGGTCAGGCCTCAATCAACAAGCATTTTTAAAGTACTTATTTCAAGAGGCAGGCATTGTGCTACATGCTATGGAGATATTCATATAAAAACAAAATAGTCCCTTCCCTCAAGGAGCTTATGTTCTATCAGGGAAATGACATTGATCTACTTGAGTAAATAGAACATCAATCAGGATTGAGGAGGCCTGTTTTTTCATTGGTGTAAGGAGCATCTAGTGATGGCCTTCCTCTAGGGGAGGAGAACTTGACCTTCGGTGTTCTCATCCAGCAAATGGAGGTAATAACTTGAACCGCTTCTACCTCAAATAATGAAGTACATAGAAGCACTTTAATTTTAAAGAGCTATTTGATATGTAATCAATAATGGTAACAATGTAGGCAGAAAGAACAAAAACTGAAAGTAGATTCTGGACCCAAGCTCAGCTCTACAGAAGAGTTGAAAAAAATGAGCCTCCCTTCCTTCCCTAAACAGGTGGGAAGATATGTGTGTAGAACAGTACCCACACAGTTATTTATGATCATTGGATTGATTAGTTTTGCCAGACTGGTTTTTATTTCCTTCTTAATCTGGTACAAGAGATGATTTAAGGAGGGGAGAGAAAGGGCAAGATGGGAAATGTGATATAAAACAAAAGATATCAACAAAAAAGAAAAAATTTGAAAATCTACAAAATGACTTGTGAACTTATTAGTTGCACTAAATCTGGACACCTAGATATGTCTAGCACTTATATCTGACATGTCTAGAAGAAGAGATAAAACCCTTATTATACACCAGGCATGACAATACTAGGATAATTATAAGGATTGTTTTGCTTAGTAGGCACTATTAATGCCAGGCAGGAAGGCCCTGGCAAATGACAGGGGAGAAGCCCAGGCTTACCCACATGTGGAATAGTCTTTTTGCTGTATTGCGTTTTTTGGAAGTGTTTTCATGTAGATCAATGGTGTCAAACTCAAAGAGAAACTGATCCTTGCAAGTCATATACTGACTTAGAAAACCAAAATTATCTATGTTGTATTGTGATTTTGTTTATTTTATTAAACATTTCCCTATTTCATTTGTTTCTGCTTTCTGCTGTTCTCAGGAGCCCCTGGCCTTGAGTTTGACATCTCTGATGTAGATGACACCCAACCTCAAGAAATCAAGGCTTGGTCCATAAAACTGAAGATATTCTTCCAGGATTTACATACTTATCACTGGTAAACATATATGCCACCACATTCTTCAGAGCTGCAAATATACTGGCTACCACCATGGCACAAACTCCTGGAAAAGATATAACAACAGAATTTTTAACATTGGAGTAAGATAAAGGCTTTGGGAATATAATCATTGAAGAATCTAACAGTTCCAAGAGCGGGTTCACGGGACACCAGAGTGGGAAAAGACTTTAAGATCAGAGGGTCTTCTCCAACACTGCTGATGGAGATTTGACCCTCTGGTCTTTGCCTGTTATTCAAGAAATGGCAGCCCGTTCCCCTGTCAGAGATATGTTCTTGGTAAAAATGTCATATAAGGCTACAAATGTAAGAGAACATGACAATGCCATAAGAAATGACAAATGGATTGTTTAAGAAACTGGGAAGATCTCTATGAACTGATACAAAATGAAGTGAACATAACCAGAAGAACAACTCTTACCATGACAGCAATAGAAAGAAAAATCACTTTGAAAGACTTTAGAACTCTGATCAATGCAATGATAAGCCACAGAAGCCTGAGTCAGTCATGCAGTGTATGGGGTGTCTTTCCAGCTCTTGGGCACCTGCAGGTTTGCTAGGTATATCTTCTCTGTCTTTATCCAAGTCTTTGTAGGTTTTCTTCTCACGTCTTCAAGCCAATGATGCTTGTAAAAGGGGCTAATAACCACCCAGAGAGGTTGATGGGCAAAGTAGGAAGATAGAGATGGAGTCAGAGGGCTCAGAATCCATGAGAATTCAACACCTTCATAATATACATGGAACATATTACACATAGTAGGTGCTCAATGATGCTAGATAGATGAATAAATGAATACCACCAGATTTCTCAAAACATTAAGCCTAGTGTAGAGCTGTGCAGTGACAGCAGCCTGTCATGCCTGATCTATGTTTCCCACCCCAAAGCCTTGCCCACACAGAAACTGGCCACCACACTAAGGCCAAATGGCACCTAAAAATGAAAAGACCAAACAACTATCAAAATGAAAGGCATGTCATAGATTAACTAAATCTAAGTGTACAAATCATACTGGGCATAGTATAATATGGCAGACATAGCATGACCAAAGGGGAAAAATACTGAAGCAGCCTCCAGAAGAAAGACTTGCCTGGACTTCAATGCACATTTGCTTTTGTACAGTTTTTTCCTTATTCCCATGTGCTAGGTTCTTGCCTTTGCCCTGGCTGTCCCTCCTGCCTGATGTGCCCTCTGTCCCCTCCTCAGTCTCTTAGAATCCCTGGCCTCCTTCGAGCCCCAGCTTAGATGCTTCCTCCTCAGGAGGCCCCCTGCTGCTAGGGCCCTCTTCTCTCACCTCACCTTCTCTTTGTGTCTTGTACATACCTACAGCCCTGCCTCACTTAAATCCAATTCACTTTCACTTCATGGCATCTCCTCCCTGATGTCATGGTCCTCTTGGAGAGCAAAAGACAACATATCTAAGCGTGCACATGTTATGTACAAACATTCTCCCCATCCCCCACCTCCAGCCCCCCATTAAGTTTCCATAGGGCAGGGACTGTTTCACCTTTTGTTTTCTAGCCCCAGGACTTACAGAATAGTGCCTGGCACACAGTAGGTACTTTATAAATACTTGGCTATTAATAAAGATTTCTTTCTATCTACCCATTTGCCATCTTTTCCCCATGCTGTGGTGTGGTAGTCTCTAGCAGCTATCCTCCTGGCCCTCAGAACCAGAGCACTCCAGACTTGCACACATAAAAAGTTTCCTCAGTACTTTTTCTACAAGTCCATTGGGTGGGTTTGGGTAAGACGGAAGTCACCTGCTCCACTCCTGGTGAGACAGAGACCCATACACGAGGTTCCATAGTCTGGACGGTCACAGTACCCTACGGTCCTCAGGCCCAGGAGTCCTGGGCCTTCTCATCTAGCGCATGACTGCACCCTAGTCCTCAGGACCTTCCCATCAGCTCTGCAGCTGAGCTATCTTTTAAGGACCTGTCTCCCAATTAGAGGGCAAGCTCCTTGAGAGCAGACAAGAGCTTTCTCTATTGGCATCCTCAGACCCTAGCACAGCGCTTGGTACACAGTAAGTGCTTAATAAATACTTTTTCATGCATTCTATTTGCAGGAAATGTGATTTCGGAACAAGTCTAAGTACATATGAGCATGCCATGTTATGAAGGACTTCAAGGTATTTGGTTACTTTCCTTTAACCACAATGATTTGAGTTACTTTCTTTAGAGTTGCACGTGACAACAAATTCTCTTATTAATTCTTACGCAAAATTTGTGCACTCCTTGATTGGACAAGGGGTATGTTAATAACAGTTAAGAAAGATCAAAACATTGTTTTCCCCCTTCTGGAATCAATTCAACAGTTATCAAACATTCTCTGTGCTGGAAGGCCCACTGGGACACGTGGACAAAACTTTTTTTGAAACTGTCCCTGTCCCCAATTCATTGCTGGTGGAATTGTGAACTGACCCAACCATTTTGGACAGCAATCTGTCTACTAGGTCTATTTCCAAAGGTAATTAGGGAAAATGGAAAAGAATGCATATGTTCTAAAATGTTTCTAACAGCTCTCTTTGTGGTGACAAAGAACTGGAAATTGCAGGGATGCCCATCAGTTGGGGAATAGCTGAGCAAGTTATAGTATATGATTGTGATGGGATATGCCTATGCTATAAGAAATGATAAGCTCGATGATATTAAAAATATTATGGATAGACTTGCCCAAAATAATGAAGAGTGAGCTGAGTAAAACCAAGAGACGTTGCATACAGGAACAGCAACATTGCTTAAAGAATGACTTGGAGAGAATAAGTTATTTTGACTATTGTAAATACCCAAATTAACTATAAAGGACATAAGAAGAAAGATGCTATCTGTATCCAGAGAAAGAACTAATAAATAGAAGTATGTATAGAATCATTTTGCATGTATATACTTATTTGTGTCTAATGGTGGCCATCTTTAGGGTAGGGAGCAGGGGAGAGGTAATGGAAAAAAAAGGGAAAAAATTTACATGATAATTTTGTTGTATATTTGAAAGGAATAGCAAATTGTGCATAGTAGATTTGCAATTTCACGTGCAATCATTTTTTATTATATTGTGTTATGGAAATGCTTGTCTTATTCCATAAATTAAAAATAAAATAAATTTTTAAAAATTTAAAAAAAAAAAAAGAAAAAGGCCCTGTCCTTGAGGACCTGACCTTCTGCTGGATTTAGTCTTAACTCTGAAAATCTGAACCTTAAAGAGACAACTCGCCCTGGAACTGGAAGGGACAGCATGGACCATTTAACAAATATTTACAATAGCTATTCACTCAGTGCCTATAGAATGACAATGCTAAACTAGTATAAAATTGTGGAAAGAAATCACTGAACGAATAAAAGTTTTTGGAACAATTTGATGTCAGCATGGAAAAGACAACTCAGAATATGTCCAACTATATACAAGATATTTCAGAAATCAAAGTGTTAAACGTTAAAGTTATGATTTTAAGCACATACAAAAGACAGAAGGAAGTGGAATAATAATTATCCCAGTTAAAAAGGGAAGATAAATTCCTAAAGAAATAGGGAATATAGGAGGCAGCTAGATGGTGCATTGGATAAAGCATGGGCCCTGGAGTCAGGAGGACCTGAGTTCAAATCTGACCTCAGACACTTGACACTTACTAGCTGTGTGACCCTGGGCAAGTTCACTTAACTCCATCGCCTAGCAAAAACAAACAAAACAAAACAGGAAATAAGGAATATCATGCCTTTGGGGCTTAGTATAGTGCTTAGCACATAGTATGCACTTAATAAAAGTTTATTGATGGTGAAACAAGATTGATGTTTCTATACATGTATAAAAATAAAAATGTAAGCACTAATGTGTAATAAAAATAAGTATCAAAAGAACAGAATACAAAGAAAAAATTGTGAGAGGAAAAACTGAAAAAGCTTTACTATTCAACATGTATAAACCACTTATAGAAATACATAAGAACAATACCTAGATTTCACTCCATTAATAGTCAAAGGAAAGTGAGTGTCATACAAGGAAGTACCGGTAGTGGACCTCTATTCACATAAGCTATCTGTGCAAAAAATATACAGCCTGTCTAGAAATCATATAAATAAAAATTCAAATAGCTTTAAGATATTATTATACACCTATTAAATATGCCCAAAAAATTACCAAAAAATACAAATTTCAATGTCAGCAGGAAGATGGAAAAAGGTCCATGTGGACATTGCCAAGGGAACTGCAAATTGGCTCATTCTTTCTACTGTATTCTAGGCACTGAGAAGACAAAGACAAAAATTAAACAATCTTTGCTCACCGAGAGAATTACATAGGCTCATAGTCTAGAGCTGAAAGAGACCCAGAGTCTCGTTAGCGCAATTCCCTCATTTTACAGTAAATGTTAAATATGTACGCAATACGTACAAAATAAAACCAGGTATTTTGGGAGGTGGGGGTATGGAACAGTCATTCAGTGTGGACAAGGGAGAGCAGCACCTTCTAATCCTGGATTAATTTATGTGATACATCATTCACACTGTTGTTACTCAGATTGGCCACATGCCCAGATCACCCAACATAGAGGAACCTCTGTGGAAAATGGCAAATTTCTTCTAGGAGAAGAAATTCTGTGTTACCCTACCATGCGGGTGAGAACAGCCTCTTTGGGCTATGTTTTTAAAACTAGACTGGGACAGTCTCATGATCTCTTCTTGGTAGCATCAAAGAGGGGAAAGTGGGGGAAGGTCTTATTCACCTTCTCCATGGGCACCATGTAACTGAGCTGGGTAGAGAGGAAAGACTTCTCCCTTCCCCTTCTCCCATGAGGCCCTGTAGTGCCAAAAAGCAGGCCTCAGATTTGGTCTATTTGTCTTTTTAATTCTAGTTACAATAGGTAGAGGCCCCAGACCGGAGCTTGAGACGTGGTGACCTTGAAATCAGGGTTCCAGGTGAGATGTCCTGTCAGCTCAACAGGGGTGGGTATATAGGTCCAGGAGGGCTTCTGACTTCAAAATTGGTGGAATTGATGCTAGATAGGAAACAAACTAATTTGTGAACCTAATCCAGGGGTGGGGAACCTGTGACCTCAAGGCCACATGTGGCCCTCTAGGTTCTCAAGTGAGGCCCTTTGACTGAATCCAAATTTCACAGAACAAATCCCCTTGATAAAAGGATTAGGTACTAATCCATCTCCCCTCCCCTGAGACTGAAATGGTGTGTGTGTGTATGTGTGAAATATAACCTGAGGTATTGGAGAAAATATTTGTTTGTTTTTGCTATACCTTTGAAGTAAATATTTTCTCTGCAAAAGCTAATTTATTAAGAGGTTAAATGGCACTGGGGTGCTGAGTACCCTAAAATTGAAGGAATACAATTGGCAAAGGACTGAGTCAATACCAGAGATGAACCCTGGGGGAGGGCTGAAATGTAACATACTTGGCCTTCAGGCAGGTGGGGGGCCAGGGTTGTCACTATTACACTGTACATTATGCCTAACACACTCTAAGCAGCTTCTCAAAGAAGAAAAGAACCTACAGAGTCCACCTGAAGAAGTGTAAGTGGGAAAAGCCTTTGAGGGCCTCGCTATCTCCCAGTCCTAGCCCTGCACATCCTGGACAGTTGGAGAAGAGAGTAGGAAGCTCTGGAGAAGAGCAGTCACCTGAGGGGAGAGCTTGTAGAGGCCACAAGGAGTCACTAGGGGGAGCCAGAGGACTGATAGATATGGTAGTGGGGCATAGACGTGGCGTCTGGTGCTGGACATCCCACCCTATGGCTCTGCACTTCTGTTTTAGGCCTTAAGTCAATCTCATTTTACAACAAGTCTACCACTGACATGGAGAGAGAACCTGGAGAAATCAAAATATTTATAGCAGCACTTTTTTTTGTGGCAGCAAAGGCTCAGAAACAGGGTAGATGCCCATTGACTAGGGAATGGCAAATGAACTACGGAACATGAATTTAAACAAATATTACTGTGCTGTAAAAAATAATGTGTGTGATGAGTACAGAGAAGCATGTAAAGATCTATATGAACTGATGCAGAATGAAGTTAGCAGAGCAAGGAAAATAATATAATTACTACAACAATGTAAATGGGAAGAACCATTAAAAAAAAATTAGATGTGAATGTGGATTGGCAGCAAAGAGATGGAAAAAAGGGACCTTCCTCCCTTCTTTTCAGGGGTCCATTTCCCTCCCTTTTTATTCTTTGTTACAAAGAATGCCTCACTAGATAGAGGAGAGGAGAATTACATATTTGGAAATGAATGTGATGTATATAAACAACATATCAATAAGATTTTCTAAGATCTAAGGAGAGTGAACATAGTCCCCTAAAACCCTCTCCAAACTAAATAATAACCTTAGTTCTTTCGACTAAGCAATTAATGGTAGTGGGAGTCAAATGAACATATTCATACTCTAGAAGACTGTCCTTCTGGTGTAAATAAGAATGAAATGCTGAATATGTAGAATGAGAAGAGAATCATGGCAGCTCAACCAGGTAAGAAACAAACAAATGAGCTTAGGCATCCATTCACTTTGCCTTGTTGTTGTTCAGTTATTTTTCAGTCGTGTCCAACTCTTTTTGACCCCATTTGGGGTTTTCTTGGGAAAGTTACTGGAATGGTTTGCCATTTCCTCCTCCAGCACATTTTGCAGATGAGAAAACTGAGGCAGACAGAGTTAAGTGATTTGCCCAGGGTCACACAGGCAGTAAGTCTCTGAGGCCAGATTTGAACTCAGGAAGATGAGTCTTCCTGGCTCTGGGCCCAGCACTCTATCCACTGTACCACCTAGCTACCTTCACTTTGCCTCCATGACAGCAGCATAGTATAGTGGAAAGAGCTCTAGATTTGGACTTGAGCTTGATTCTTGACTTCCTCACTTGGGAGCCATTTAACCATGGGGAAGTCACTGATCGTGCCTGAGGCTCACTTCCTCATCTATAAAAAGAGGAAAATAATATTTAAAATATCTACCTCACAGGGTTGTTCTGAGGATCAAATGGACCGTATGTGCAAAGCACCGTATAAATGTTATTCTTACTGTTATCTTTAAATGAACTGAATGGTTGTTGCTTTGGTACTTGAGCTGTTTATCTAGGTACCAAAGGAAGAGGAAAAACCAGAGGCAGCAGAACCAAAACAATTTACATGGTGACAGCAACAACTTAAAGAAAATAACAACTTCAGAATGCTGACCGATGCTGTGAACAATTATGATGTTAGAGGAATTAAAGTCAAACATGCTTTCCACCTCTTGATAGAGGTGCAAAACGAGGCATACGTTTTTGGACATGTTCAATGTGTCAATAGGTTTTGCTTGGCTATACTTATTTTAAAGATTCAAATACCAATGAACCACAGTTAGGATAACACAAAACCTAGCAGCTTCCAGTAAATGAGAGAAGAGCTTGGAATGCAATATTCCAAAAAGCACAATATATGGACTTACAACCACAAATGACCTAACCTACAAAGCTCAGTATAATCCTACAGGGGCAAAAATGAGCCTTTAAAGGAATAGAGGGATTTGAAACATTTCTCATGGAAGAGTTGAATAGGTACCTACTTTGAAATACAAGCACAAGAATCAAGAGAAACCTAGAAAAGTAAACATATTTGGATGATTGGAGGGGGGATACAGCGCCAACAATCTAATTGGGAGAGAAAAAAAATGAGGTGCTTCCATAATCTTACTATCTTCAAAAAGTATTAATGGAATTGAATAAGAAAAACAGAGATCCTGGGGGTAGATTGAAATATACTATTGTAAAAAGGAAGTAGCTGGTAGCACTTGAAAGCCTTATAAATTAGGTGCAAAAAAAAAAAGCATACAAATATGGAGAAAGAGATGGGAAAAGCAGGTATCAGTTGGCCCTCACTCTTACTTGCAATGGGCAAAGGAAGACTGAACACACACACGGAGTTTGGTGTATAAGTAAACATAGCAAACTCAACAAAGGAACAAGTAAAGATGGGGAAAAGAGTAACAGGAAGGATAACACCAGGGAGGAAATAGTGGCAAGCAAAACAAACTTCCTAATCTTGAAGGGAGGAGTAAAAAGGAAAAAAAGAGCTAGACTTTAAGAGGGTGCTCATTGGTTGGGGAGCAGCTAAACAAAGCGTGGCATATGAGTGTAATGGAATAGGAAATTATCAAAGAGATGACTTCAAAGAATCCTGAACTAATATAGAATGAACTGAACAGAATCAGGAAAACAATGTAAACAATAACAACAACATTGTATTAAAAATATTTTTGAAAGACTTAAGAACTCTGATCAAAGCAAAGACTAACCAATATCTCAAGAAGATGTATGATAAAGCGTGTTACCCACCTCCTGACAGAGAGATGATGGGTTCAAGGTGCAGTAACAGACATGTGTTTTTGGACATGGTCACAGTGTAGATTTGTTTTGCTATACCATGTTTATTTGTTGCAAGGGGGTTTTTTTTGTTTGTTTTTTGCCTCTCTTCTTAATTAGAGGATTGGGATATGAGTTTGATGGGAGAGGGCTTAGCAACAGTGATGCAAAAAAATGGGGCTTTTAAAACATTTAAAATTGCAGAAATATGAAAGAAACAAGTTCAGATGAAAGCAGAGCCAAAGAGAACATTTGTGAAAGTAACAGGTGGAATCATATACTTTTAAAAATAAAAAACAGCCTGAAATGGAGACTCATAATTAAATATATAATCCACTTTTGTGTTCTGCTGTGTATATGGAAGTGGTAACTTGTAGGGGTGTGTAAGTACAGAATAATTTTATTTTAAGCAAAAGGAACAATTTCCCAACATATATACTACCACAATTGCTCTCACTCATTTTAAAATGGTCACGCAAGATGGGACTTTGCTGCTGGCGAATCCCACGGATGTCATGAGGCACCTTCACCAACTTGTAATCACAGAATGCAAATCCAACTGTGTGAAACTCCCACAGCCCTGCATTAGGCAGGGACTGATCCCTGACCCTGAAGTCTTACCATGTAGGCTACAGAGAACAGTTCATAAATGACAGCCTGGGCTTCAGCATGTCATATTAATCATTCTGAGAAAAAAGGACATAGTTACATTTTTCTGGTTAATTTGAACAAATATTATCTTTGTGGAGAGAAGGTTTGTCCTAATTCAGAAGCTGAAAGGATGCAAACTACTTAACTGTTCAGAAATACAAAGCTAGTAAGTTGTGATGCCCCTGGCATCACGGGGCAAGTGCCTATTTGAGGCCTCACATACTCCTTTAAAGGGAGAAGTTCTTAGGTAAACATATTGTGTGTAATACTGCCATCTTTTGTTACCTACTGGGCATGACCTGCCCTGAAGCAAGAAACATAAGGCCCAGAGCAATCAGATTTAAAGTGGGACTCTGCCAAGGCCATCCTGTTCCTTTTATCCATTCATAGAAGGCAGGAAAAATGAATGAGAATCCATGCACATCTCCTAAAAAAATTGCAGAAGCATCCACCGGAGATAAGACTTTCCCTAGCTCCATAAATAATCTCATTCTCCACCTCTCCTACAGTTTGCCATAGCTCTCATGTGAAAGAACACAGGTACACAGGTGTAGCCAATACCTAAAGGTGACTGTATAAACGCAGGATGTGTCTATGCTCTGAAAAAAACAGACCAAAGAAAAGGTCAACTCAGCATTTTGAGTTGTCTTAAATTCAGATGAGCTCTGTATGATTTTGCAGAAGCTAACTACTAAGGAGCACTCAACTTGGCTAAAATAATCTGTCAGTTCTAAGGCCATCTAGAGACACAGACGCAAACACCCTTGGAGATCTAACACAAGATAGAAGGAAACAGAGGCAGGATTTATATTTCTTTAAGGCTCTAGAGACGCATTGATCTGCTTAGCTGTTGAGAGATGCATATTTTGGATTGTGGACTAACCTCTGAGAAAGGTTCTGACCCCAAAGGTCCACCACTCAATACACACCATAAGCATGCTGGGAACAGCTAACTACGTAAAAGCACCCCGTTCTTGAAAGCACTCAGCAGACTAATCTGGGGAAGAGGAGGGAAGCCTGGCTCCAAGGTTCACTTCTCATGATCCGAGTTCTCTTTCTCTAGACGACAGGACTGTGTACAGTCTGTTACTCCGAATTTCATCATGTAAAAGTCCCACAAGCAGTGAGTCTTTAACAGTCACTGTCACGACAGACTCAACTTTCAGGGGCGTTTGTCCTTTTGCAAAATGTGAGCCCCAGATGAGGCCCTGGCCCAAAGGCGGTGCTGGATGCCTCGGTCACATGACCCAAAAGACCAAGCCTAAATCATGGGCACCGATGGCAGAGAAGCCAGGACACCTTTCTGAGTGTTCCTTCTTTTCATTAGTATACCTATCCTATCCTATCCTATCCTATCCTATCCTATCCTATCCTATCCTATCCTATCCTAAAAGCTGACCAAGATTCCTAAGTGCTAAAGGCAAGAGATGAATATTAAGCTCCATAAGCAATGCACTGGTGCATTTAGATCCTTGTTCACTCATCCTTAACTGTTACTCAATTCAACTCACATTTGTTAACTGCCAACTATGGGCAAGGCCCAGGGCTGGGTTCTAGAGATACAAAGACCAAAATAGCAGCACCTTCCCTCCAGGAGCTCCCATTGTATATGGACGCTGGCTTCGTTGACCCCCTTTGCCTCATGTGCTATTACAGAGTACCTCGTCCTCCTGGATGTGCTCTTCTCTTCAGCTCCTCCCTGGTTCTTCTCTGGTCCATTGGGCCCTTCTTCCTCAGCATCCTTTAGTGAGCCTTCATCTACATCCCCCTCCTTTAATGGGGTGCCCCTCCCTCAAGGTTCTGTTCCCAGCCCTCTTCCCTTCTCTCTATCATTTCTCACATCACCTCCCATACAGGAGCATCATTTCAAGATCAGCACCTGAAACAGTACCTAACACATAGTAGGCACTTAATGGTGGGTTGTTGTGTCCTTCATTCTGAAAGAGGACCAAAACGACATCACTATGTTAGAGTGAGGTGACAATGCTTCCGACTGAGCTTGGCATGCTGTGGCATAGGTTGGGCACAAATAGTCTGTGTGAACATTTGAGGCGGATTGTCTAAATTTGCACGTCTTGTGTTTCTTTGGAGCTATTTCAGTTCTGCTTTGCTCATAGAGCACAGCCCCTTCTCTGACAAGGGCACACCATGCTGGGAGGTCCCGTGCCGGGGTCTCCCATGTCACACAACCAATTCCAAAGTGTGCCTGCTCTCTAGCTCTTGGACCTTAAGTATCCTGCTCTTTCAGCTCTTTGGGTCTAGCCATCTCTAACACGTTCCTTCAACCGAAGGCAGGAAAGAATTGACATAGCAGATACAGAAGCATTAGCAGGGTAGAGCACTCCCACGCCCCGGCCCAGGAGGGGAGATTCAAGGCCTGCCTTCACCCACCTCACTTGTAGTCACAGAGGAAAGGACACATTCACTGTTGTCTCAGCAGCCACATTAAAAGGCCACCTGCTTCCTTACACTCAGTCATAGAATACCTGAGGTGTGTTCCAAAGTTGAGCGCTAGTCATCCCATTATACATGCCCAGGACAGAATCACTAAATATCCTTGTTGGGGATTCACCCCAGTGCCCAGGGCCAACTCCTAAGGATTATGCTCTCATTGGGGGGTTCCCCAATATCCCTTAGAATATAAATACACTTTTCCCCCTAATGATTCTTGACCATTTTTTAAATTGATGACTTTTGCTGTTCAGATCTCCTAAGCAGACACTGCATGGAGCACAAAAGTCACAGAATATTAGTGTGGCTCTTCAGTTGTGTCCAACTCCTCATAACCCCATTTTGGGGTTTTCTTGGCAAAGCTACCGGAGTGCTTTGCCATTTTCTTCTCCAGCTCATCTTACAGATGAGGAGAATGAGGCAAACAGGGTGAAGTGGCTTGCCCAGGGACATAGCTAGTAAGTGTCTGAGGCTGAATTTGAACTCAGGGAGGTGTCTTCCTGATTCCAAGCCCAGTAGCACTCTATCCACTGAGCCACCTAGCTGCCCCAGAATATTAGGATCCTCATTTTAATGTTTAACAAAAATAAGCTGGAATTTTTCTTTGAGCTGTGGTCCTCAGACTTCCAAGTTGTGAAATTGATTTACCCTAGTTCAGGCCTTCATCACCTCTTGCAGCAGACTTCTAACTGGTTTCCTTGCCTGAAGTCTCTCTCCCTACTCCTATATATCTTCCATTCAACTACCAAAGTGATTCTTAATCTAAAGTAATAAGCTCTTATGGCTCACTATTACCTCTTGAAGTCAGTTATAATCTCCCCTGTTTGGCATCTGAAGCTCTTCATAACCTGCCTCAAGTCTTCTCTGTGCACCCTGCAAGTTGGCTACACTGGCCTGTGTTTGCCCCTGGCTGCTCTTCCTTGGCTGGCCCTGCCTGGGCCTCTCGGGGTGCCCTGGCTTTCTTCAAGATTCCTCTTAAATTCTACCACCCACAAGACGTCTTTCCCAGGCCTCCTCCATGCTGATGCATCCTCTCTTAGAATACCTTTCATCTTCTCTGTAAATATCTTGAAGGTATCTAGTTATTTATGTAACCTTCTTTATTAGAATGGATATTCCTTGAAGGCAGGAATTTTTTTTGGGGGGGGTTGCCTTTTGTTTATTCTCTGACCTTAGCAGAGTGCACATAGTAGGCAGTTCATAAACACTTGTTGACTAACTTTCTAAAAGAGAACCTACTTTTGGAAGATCCCATCATGGAAGGCGATTTTCTCTTGAAAATTGACTAACAGCTTTAGTGTTTAGAGATATGGACTACACCTGTGATTCCATTTATTTATTATTATTTATTCATTCATTCATTCAAAAACTCCTGGGTAGGGAAACTCCAACCAATGTAGCTGTTTTCTCTGTAACTTCAGAGAGCGAGTCCAGGGTCACACAGTATGTGTCCAAAGTGGGACTTGAGCTCAGGTCTTCCTGGCTTCGAGGCCAGTCCTTTGTTACTCAGCATTTATGTATTTTGGGGTCATCTTAAAAAACAAACACTCCCAATTCTGAAGCATATCGATTATGTGATCCTGGGCAAATCATTTCACTTCCAGGAATGCTGCAGGATGGCTGCAGATCGAAATTGGAAGAGAAAATTTCCTCACCCGGAGTTCCCTATATGATGAAATCCAACTCTGGATCTAAACCTCTCCTGTCTGTGTACCAAGGATGGCAACTCAGCTTAGCCTTCAAACCCTCTTCCTCCTGTAATCCTTCCCTCTCCTCTACCTATTTTTTTATTTTTCCCACTTTTAAGCCTTCATGTTCTGGAGCACTAGCCCTCACTAGCAGAATCCAGCTTAAAACTCACCTTGGTACACTATTCTTCTCTCATGAAACCACCCATCCACTGCCTTCAGTTTTTTTTTCCCGCATTCTCCCTTCAGGAGCTAGGCTATGGCTCTACCCTCAGTGTATGCTTAGTCATTGCGGACAAACCAACTCAGTCAGAACACGAAGGGAGAAGAAAGATTTATTGAGAGAGAAGGGTTTTGAAAACTGATTTTTAAGATTTCCATAAGCCCTTCAAAGTGCATGGGTTTATGCTTTCCAGAAAAACAAAAACAGCAAGCCACCATATTAGCAGAGTATGCTACACAAACAGTAACCGAGGTTCTTCTCCAAGTCATTGACGGATAAGTTGACAGGAGAGCCTTTCAGAGAAAGGGGTGGGACCAGGGTCCCGGTCCAGCTCAGCTCCTATTCTTCAGGCAGGCAATAGGTACTTGCCCTGTCAATTCTCAAAGGACATCCACAGATACAGCAGAGTCAGATCTGGAACCGGAAGGGACCTCTGAGGCCGGCCTCTCCATTTTACAGATGAGGAAACTGAGACCCACAGAGGTCTCCTGAGAGAGGCAACACAATTTGTTCAATGTTCCACAGACAGCAGTAGTAGTGAGTGGCAGAGCCAGGGATTCAAACTCGGGTCCTCTTGACTCCAGACGCAGCGTTCTTTCTGCTGCCCATGAAGCCTGTCCTTTTAGCTGGCGGCTGATTACTACCACCTTTGGGGGAAGGGGGAAGGAGATTTACCGATGATTCCTTCATTGGCTCATATGAGAAATGGGAGTCATTTTCCATCAGTCCCTTGACTCGTGGCTATGTTCCTGTGTAGAGCCGGACCAAAATGCCCATCACCAAGATTAAAACGGCTGCGAGGAGGGCCAGCACCCTGCGGAGGACCAAGTCTTTCAAAGATAAGGCGCGGTTTTTCGAATGGGGCTGGGAAAGGGGCTCCTCCGGCTTCACTGGCTGTTCTGCCTGGCTCTCCCCTTTGTCCACGACATCGCCTGCATCTCCCAGTAAAACACCAGCCTGATGCTCTGAGTCCACTACAAGAAAAAGGAATGTAGTCAGTCTGGCAAGGGTGCGAGTAACTCTCTTCCAAACTTCTAAAAGGATCATCGATCTAAAACAAACCTTGGAGGTTTTACAGATGAGGAAACTGAGGCCCAGTAATCTGCCCTATTATTTGTGATATTATTCTCCCATTTTACAGATGAGGAAAAAAAATGAGGCAGACGGAGATTAAGTGACTAGCTCAGGGTCACCCAACTAGCAAGTAACAGCTAGGAAATTAGATAATCCACAAAATTTGTACTCGTGTAGGAGGCAGCTAGGTGGTACAGTGGGTAGAGCGCTGAGCCTGGAGTCAGGAAGATTATCTTCCTGAGTTCAAATCTGGCCTCAGTCACTTACTAGCTGTGTGACCCTGGGCAAGTCACTTAACCTTGTCTGCTTCGGTTCCCCATCTGTAAAATGAGCTGGAGGAAAAAAAATGGCAAACCACTCCAGTATCTTTGCCAAGAAAATGCAAAACGGGGTCATAGAGAGTAGGGCATGACTGGAAAATGACTGAACAGCAACAGGAGAGACTAAAGGGGAGCTGGGACCTGGAGCTTTTTGAGTTTGGAGTGCCACCTGATGGTTTAAACAGGGATTGCATTCTGAATACTCTGGCCTCCACATCTTGCCTTTCTACTCTCCATGCCGGGAAAGGTAAGGACCCTTCCGGTTAAGAGAAGGCCACATGGAGCTTTCTAGGTCCTTGGGTGTGGCCTTTTGACTGAGTCCGAGTTTTACAGAACAAATCCTTTTATTAAGGGGATTCAGTCAAAGTGCCGCACTCGGGGGCCTAGAGGGCCACATGTGGCCTCGAGGCTGAAGGTTCCCCACCCCGGCTGATACCTTATATTGGTATTTATTTATGCAGGTCTATATTGTACTGTCCCTCCCCCTCAGTAGAACATAAGCTCCTTAGAGAGCAGCAGTACCTACCATCCGCCAATGTCCAAACTTCAGAAGCTTTAGTGCTTTGAGATTCAGTGACTTGCCCAGGTCCACCCAGCTACTAAGGGTCAGAGGCAGGATCTGAACCCAGATCTTCCTAACTTCAAGCCCACCCTATGCCATGACTAACAGTTACAGCCCTTTAATGGGTAATTCACGGTCTCAGAACTAGACGAGGTCCACAAACACGAGGGTCTGGACGGGCCAGTTCAGCAGGCAGGGACGGTGAGTCATACCTGATAGGATTGGGCCCTGATAGATGACCTGATCCTGCTGGTTCCGGGTCCTGGTCGCTTGACCCTTCAACTTGGCACGCACTCGAGCCTGAAAAGGGAAAGTCAGAACCAATCCCTGACCCTGCTCGGCAAGACGTTCCCTGGAGGGTTTTCACTGGACGCTTGACTCGGGAAAGCCAGCTCAGGCAGCGCCTTTCCTTTGCTTCCAAGGTATCCGTCATTTCCCCTGGGAGGCCTGGAGCTGGCCAGACTTGAGGCAGTGATACAGACACCACCCCGCTATCAGAGGACACGGCAAGTTATTCTCCCTCCCCAGGCTGAATTCTGTGTTCTCTGAGACCCCTGCAGGCTCGAAATCTGTGCTCCTCAAATCTATGCTCTTTCTCAAAGTTTGAAACAGAAGTGGGGAAAAGGAATCAGGATGGGTTCTCTCTTCCGTCAAGGGTTCCCTTAACCTTCCAGCTTCTCAGGGTCATTCTCAACTCTTTCCTCTCTCTTAGCCCCTTGTAGTCAATCAGTTACCACATCCTGTCATTTCTGCCTCCACGCTCTAGAGCATGTGTCCCTTTCTCTCCACCCACACAATCCTCTCCCTCCTCAATCATTTCAGCAGTCTCTTCCTTGGTCTCTTCCCTTTCCAGTCCATCCTTGGCACCGGAAGTGCCAAACACACCACAGGCCAGAACCAGATGAAAATGGAATTGGGAAATATTTAACAAAATAAATACAAATACAATAGGATGTAGATAATGTTGACATGTGGTTTTCTAAGTCAGTCCACAGCATTCAGGGATATTTATGTAAGGTTTATTGTCCCCTTCCTCCTAGGTGATATCTCAGGTACCTTGCAATTTTAAATTTAGAATCTAGCTTTTCTCCTTCCTGGGCCTCAGTTTCCTTATTTGTGAAATCAGGGGTTGAACCAGTTAGCTAAGTCCCTTTCCAGATCTAAATCTATGTGATTTTTACTAGGCCTTAGGATCTTTAGCTGTGAAATGAAAGGGTTAAATTAGAAAGCTTCTATGGTCTCTTTCTAGGCTTAAATCTATGCTCTGAGATCTCTCCTCTCTAAATCTCAGTTTACTCATCTGTAAAATGGAAAGATTGAATGTTGGAAGAGGTTAGATGGCTTCAAAGGTCCTTTCGATCTGTGATTTTAAAGTCTCTGATCTTTCCCAAAAGTTTAAATGGCAGAGATAAAGAAAAGGAATTGGGAGATTTGTTAAAAATTGCTCCCTCGAGGCAGCTAGGTGGCGCAGTGCCAAATCCGGCCTCAGACACATAACACTTACTAGCTGTGTGACCCTGGGCAAGTCACTTAACCTCCATTGCCCAACGGAAAAAAAAAATAAAGCAAAAAATTAAAAATTAAAAAAAAATTAAAATAAAATAAAAATTGCTCCCTCCTATCTTGACTTTCACCCTGGTACTCACCCTAATCTTTAACATGCTAACCTGGAAGGGAGGAGGGAGGGGAAAGAGCTGAAGGACTGTCACAGATCACATCAGTAAGGCTTGGGACCATTAGAGATGATGGCGGATAGGTTCCTACGTCTCCCCCCAAAGTCAAACTCTGTTCTGCCTTATTCCTGAGATTCTCCTTTCCAGAGCATTCGCAGCTGGTGCCCACCCTATATTTTTCTGACCAATGGGTAAACAAAGGAGGGCAGGCCTTAACCTGTCCATCTGGCTGTCTACACCAGCCTCCATGCCAGGGAAAACAAGAGACAAGTCAATCTCAAAAGGAGAAAAAGGTCTTCCAGAAGGAGGGCGAGACAGAAGAATGCTGCCTTGTTGACATTCTCCATGGGGAGGCGTTTGTGGGAATGAATCATGAGCAGGGTTACCTCTTCACTGGCCTTTCCCCAGTTCAAGCGTAAGATGAAGCCCAGAAAGCAGACGGCTTGCAAGATGGAGCAGATGATGATGCCCGACCACAGGCCTAGAAAGGGAAACATAAGCAAATACCAATCTCATTTATGGAAAACCTGCTCATCTCTTGGTCAGTTTGTCCTACAAGTTAGTGGTGGGTGGTACAATGGAGAAAGATTTGGAGTCAGGGGAAAGAGGTTCAAATCCAGAAGCTGCCACTTAGGACTGCCACTGTATGACCTTGGGCAAGTCACTAAGACTCTCTAAGGTTGCAATTTCCTTGCCGGAAAAGGAAGGTGTTGAACTAGATGACCTCTGAGGTCCTTTTCAACTCCATATGGAGGGCAGGTTCAATTCGACAATTCAGTTAACCATTATCAGCTGCCAGTGAGGCCCTAGGCACCAGGCTGAGAAGAGGGTCAAGTAAAACAAGACCCGATCCTTGCACTTTAGGAAGTTCACACTGTATTTGGCTGTTGACCTAGGCCATATAGGAAGCATTTATGTAGGAACTTGAAGGCGGAAGAATGCTTTATCCGTGGCATTCCAGTTGTTCCTCACAACAACCCTGGGAAACTGGTGCTACAATTATCATTTTGAAGATGAGGAAAATGAGGGTGAAAAACGACTTGCCCAGGGTTCCTCAGCTGGTGTCTGAGGCAGGTCTTCCTGACTCCAAATCCTGACCCACAACCTTGCCATCTGCCCTGCCACTGCCACCCTGATTCTCCCTACCGGGAAGAAGCCTGCTTCTGGAATGGACTCCCAGAAAACACGCCCTCTTTTTCCCCCTGGGAAGTGAATCCACTGAGATTGGAACACCTCCCCTGGGTCCATCGGTGATTGAGCGAGCGCAAAGCTGCAGCGGGCTTGAGACTAGATCATGCTTCCTATTTTGTCTCGCCACCCCACCATCGCCTCAGTCTCCCCACTTCCCATCTCTTCCTTAGAGCACAGTAATCAAATCAGCATTGTTGTTGCTTGTGGAAAGGGTATGACAACTAACGGCTGGTTCATCATCTCTCTGTGATTCTTCAGACCTCTCCTTATTGTCCGTATATACTATTATCCCCTTTCAGAATGAATTAACAAATGAAAAATACATTCATTAAGCACTTCCTATGTGCAAAGTACTGTGCTAAACTGGGGATGCAAATAAGAAAGAAAGACGTCCTGTCCTCAAGGAGTTCCCATTCTAATGGAGGAGATATGGAAGGTTCCATTGCAATTCAGAAAAGTCCCAGGGCTCTTAGGGGGCAGCAACAAAGCCTCTTTTAAAATGTCATTTTCACTGAAAAAATCTTGTTGATTTTTGATGATGAGCCATTTGACAAGGCCAAGGACTCTGGTAACAAGAACCCTTTCTGGGTCTTTGGTGGCTGCGGCTGTAGCCCCTGCAGGAGAAGTGGCCAGGCTGCATCTCCACAGGGGCCGCTTCCCAGGCTGATGGCTGCGGACCCCAGGCTGGAGGCACAGCTATTCCCGAGGCTCTTGGGTTCAGGGGCCTGGACTGTCTCCATCAGGATCGGAAGGCAGATGGTGGTCAAGGTGGCGGTGGTGGTGGTTTGCATTGCCTGGCCCTGCTGCCTCCTGTCTCTCCCCCAGGGTGCCCTGGTGCCTTAGCCAGGCTGGTCTGCCTGCCCTGTGTGTGGTAGCTGGCAGGCTGGCTGGCCCTTTCTCTGTGGCAGTTACTTGCCAGGACACTGGCTGTGAGGGCTGAGCAAGAAGCAGGACTGGTCATCTGGGGAGAGGGGTGCAGGGTTCTCCCACCTGACAGTTGGTGGCATTGGTCTGGGTTTCTCGTGGGAGAAGGAGGGGTGATGACGAATATGACCTCCTTGAAGGAAAGGACTGTCTCGTTTTTTTGTATGTATTTTTGTGTTTTGGTTTTTTTTTTTGTATTTTGTATTTATGTCCCTAGCCTCCAGCCCAATGACTGGCATGGAGCAAGCTCTTAATAAATGTCCATTCATTCTTTACAGCTTAGTAGGGGAGGTAAGACAAGTTCCAATGAGGCAGAGCACTAGGTGGCTCAGTGGATAGAATGCTGGGCCTGGAGTCAGGAAGATGCGAGTTCAAATCTGACCTCAGATAGCTACTAACTGTGTGACCCTAGGCAAGTCACTTTAACCTCCATCTGCCTTGGTTTTCCTCATTTGTAAAAAGGGGGCAATATTAGCACCTAAGGGGGACCAAATGAGATAATATTTGTAAAAGTGCTTTATAAATGCTATCTATCACTATCATTGTCAAGTATAACACAAAGCAGAGGGTAAGAAGTGTAAGGGACAAGACAGCCAAAAGGAGGACTCAGTTACCGGGTGAGCCTTCACTCATGCTTCCTCACCCTCAGCCAAGAGAAGCCAGGCCTGGGGCCAGGTGGCTCTCCGATTTCAGTAACAGAGATATTTTTGGCCTCGCAGCTGCGGTGTCTGCCAAAGGTTACCAACAGCAGACCCCGAAAGGTGCCAGGCCGGAGGAGAATTAGGTTTCCAGGGATAAACTATCCCAATAAGAAGAACTGGCAACTGCTCTGTTTTCCTAAAAAGGGTGGGTGGGGGTGGGGATGGTGGTGGGGAGAGATCTAGTGACAGCGTGAGGTGTAAGCGAGAGCAGCCACCGTGAGCCGGCCAGGCAGAGAGCATCCACCGTCTTCCAGTTTCTCGGCCTGAGGTTTCTTGAGTCAGTCCCAAAATGTGGGGTCCCCCAGAGCTGCCTGATCCTTTCATTCTGTGTCTCTGAGGCTGCTAATCACCCAGAACCATTCCTGGCATGTAGCAGGCATCGAATAAATGCTTGCTGATTGGTCTTTGGACTTAAGGAGGAAATAGACTGCCTGCATAAATAACACCTTCTGCAAATCTCTTAAGTTGACAAATAGAGCCTGGGGGACAGGGTCACTGCACTGGAGTCAGGGAGGCCTGTGTCTGATCCTCACCTCAGGCATTTACTAACACTTTGATCTCTGGGCCTCAGTTCTGTCATCTCTGAAATGGGCACAATAATACCATCCAGGGAGCCCCTGAGCACAAGTCCAGAATGAGATCTTGCCTAACATCAAGGCAGGGGCTGGTGGAATCTGAAGCCGAGCTGGGTTAATCACTCTAAACTTCGTAGACCACACTTTCCTCACCTGTGACATGAGAGGGCTGGAAGCTAATGACCTCAAAGGTCCCTTCCTGCTCGAGGGAGTGGGTAGAGAGCTCGACTTAGAGGAAGGAAGAGCTGAGTGGGAATCCTGCTTTAGCAGGGCAAGTCACCTAGCCTCTCACCTTCAGTTTCCTCATCTCCAAAATGGAGACAGTCACAGCACCTGCTGCCCACAGAGTTATTGTAAGAACAAGTGATCACACCCCCAATATATTAGTATACATACAATATATACATGCATATATGTGTATGTATATTTAAATATATCTGTATAAACACTAACACTATATAACTCTACATATATGTATGTATGTAAACATACAGATACATATACACATACACACATATGTGTATATATATGTTTGTATGTGTGCATCTATGTATATGTACATACAGATGAATAAAATAAAAGCACTTATCTCTCAGGGTTGTTGTGAGGATTAAGTGAGATAATATTTGTAGAACACCACCTAGCACACAGTGCCTGGCACATAAAAGTACTATAGAAATGCTGGATATTGCTAATATTTATATAAATACATCATATATACATTTCATATTTATTTATATATTATATATAAATTTATAATTTATATTATATACAAATGTATGGTTTATAATTTATATAAATATCAATCATATAAGTAAAATGCCAATCACATGATATACTTATTTATATACATTATATACATATACATATTATATATATACATATATTATATATAATATATCATCCTAAACCAAATATTAATCCTACATACACATATGATATTATATAATTATAGAGATATTAGCAATAGCCAGAATTTATATAGTACATTCTTTGTGCTGGATGTTCATATTATCTTATGTGACCCTCACAACAACCCTGAGGGGTAGATACTATTATTATCTCCATTTTACAGTTGAGGAAACTGAGGCAAACAGAAGTAAAGTGACTTGCCCAGGGTCACACAGCTAGGAAGTGTCAGAGGCTGGATATGAACTCAGGTCTTCCTGACTCCAGGCTCAGCACTCTAACCACTGTGCCTCCAGCTGCCTCCAACATTAGCTGCTCTATCGTTACTGCTCACAGCCTGTCAGGTGACTCAGCTGAAGCGCTGCCTCCTAACTGGTCTCCAGGCTGTGTGGTGTAGGATTTAAGGTCACTGACCCCGAGTTTGAATTCTGCTGCTTAGTCCTTGTATGTCCTTGCGCAAATGACTTAATTTCTCTGGGACTTCATTTCTTCACCTGTAAATGACAGGACCTGACTAGGTAACTTCCATGATCCCCCTGAGTCCCAGAGGTAGGATCTGAAGGTTCTATAACCTGAGACCCTCCGGTGTCCAATCCACCCTTCACCCCATTACCCGGCCATGGTTCTGTGTCACACCCTTGTTTAGAAAACCTAGAGGGGATTCTCGTGGCTCACCAAATGAAAGGGCTATTTAGTAGTCTGGCACTCAAGGTTCTTTACAATGTGGCTCTCAGCTACCCTTCCAAGCTGATCATGCATAGAAGGTCCCTCAGAAGTCATTTAGACCCTCTGGTAAGTGGGCATCCAGGCTCTTTCTTGAAGACCCCCAGGGATGAGGTGCTATCTCCTGAGGGAGCCCATTCCTCAGCTTCTTACTTCACAGCACCCCTGAGAAATCAGGAAGACCTGAATCAGAACGCTGGCTCTGGACTCTAGCTATGTGTGTGCTCCTCACTTACCTCTCTGGGCCTCGGTTCCCTCATCTGTAAAATGGGGGAGGTTGGACTAAGGTCCCTTCAGTTGATGATTCCAAAGTCCCGCCCTGCCCTGCCCTGACATTTTGTGATGCTACCATCCTTTAGGTTGGCGGCTTTATTATTTGAATAACTCATAGCCTTGCACGAAAATATTATTGAAACTGAGAACATCTCGAGGAGAGGCTGGGACCCTAGATATCAAATGTTCTTTCCCTGGTTCTGGGGTGGAAGTGAGGACCGGTGAATCATCACAAGTCATGCCTCCATCAGCTCATTTGCTCTGAAATGAACGCATGCCCTCATCACCCACATACAGACTTATCCATGACATGTCAGTGCTCCCCGGGGCTGTTATTTTAGGCAAAGGAGCTGTCCCGGTACTGTTTCACCCAATATTTTTTATTAGCTCTGGCTGGTCCAGACTCTGAGAGCTCAGATCTCCCATCCAACCTCAGGAGTGTTCTAAAAATCTCCCTGGACCTCGCCCTTATTATTTTACATGTTAGCTGTGGGATCCTTGAGATCGTGGACTATCTTTTGCCTTTCTTTGTATCCTCAGTGCTCAGCAGAGTGCTTGGCACATAGTAGGAGTTTAATAAATACTGCTGACTAATTGACTTAAGCTGGCCTTTGCCATCTCACAGTGAAGAGCAACACCATTATCCATAGAATTAGGCGGACTGTTAGCCAGTGTGGGGGGATGCCAAGAAGCAATGAAGGAGCTGAGACCTCAGAGACCATTTAGTCCAACATCCTTCATTTTATAGATGAGAAAATGGTGGCCCAGGAAAGTTCAGTAATTTGACCAAAGTTGCCAAGGTGGCGAGCATCAGAAACAGATTTGTACTTCGGTACCTTGAGCCCCCAATGCATTGCTCTTCTATCATACTGCCTCCTCTCAAACAAGAATCCTGTCTATGAGACCTCCAGCCAGCCTTTGCTTGAAGACTTCTAGTAATGGGGAGCTCACTACCACCCAAGGTAGCCTCTTCTGCTTTTGGATACCTCTGATTGTGAGGATGTTTCGCTTTTTTAAAAAAAGAATCTTTGTTAGAGTAAGGTTCACCATAAAGGAGGGTGGAATTTACTCAGAAATAAAAGTGAATGTGATATAAAAACAAAAGGCATAAAAAAAGTTAAAAAATAACCCAACAAACCAATTCACCTCAGCAGTAGCTGAAGGCCTACAGCACAGAAAAAATGGTCCCAATATTGAGAATTTCCTTGTATTTCCTTTGTGTTTTGTTTTTATTTGTCTGAAAACGCTTTGTTCCCCCTTCCCTATCCCTTCCCCCCGGTAGACTGTAAGCAGCTTGAGGGCAGGGAATGATTCAGTTTTTTGGCTTTCTCCCTAAGGCCCAGGAGAGTACCTGGTCCAGGCAGGCAGGCCCTACTTGAATGTATGGGCCTCACGATTCCTGGTGAAAGCTGACAGTTCCCTCTGGGGTACCTTTAGAAGTCCCAAGAAGTGCATGTATTCAGATACAATTTCTGAAGTTCCTAGATCAGAGGAAATTATTTCTATCAGAGACCATATGTGGAAGGATGCATGTAGGAGAGAGGAAAAGAGCAGAGAGCTTAGAAATAGGAGCCCTGGCTCCTACAGAAATCCTGCTTCTTTTAAAATTTTATACTTAGGCTGGGTGATTTGGGGATGGGTCATTTCATCTTACTGAGCCTCAGTTTTTGTGAAATGAGGAAGGCAATAATAATAAAAACAAGAGCTAACATTTATTAAGCACCCACTATGTGCCAGTCACTATGCTGAGCGCTTTATTGATTCTTACAACAACCCTGGGAGATAGGCACTATTATTATCCCCATTTTACAGAAGAGGAAACTGAGGCTATCAGAAGTGAAATCACTTCTGATTTGCCCAGCGTCACACTGCTAGTAAGCGTCTGAAGTCACTTTTGAACACAGGTCTAGCGCTGATGTGCACTCTGGCGCCACCTAGCTGCCATAGTGTAATACTTGCACTACCTACCTCAAAGAGTTATTGCAACATTCCACACCTGTAGTCCTTCACCTCTGCAAAGATGTGAGCTCTTCTTAGTAGAGATACCTTCAATGACCACCTCATCTAGCCATTGCAGCGAGGTGGCGCAATGGCTAGAGCGTTAGGCATGGCGTCAAGAAGACCTGAGTTCAGATCCGAACTCAGGCACTTACTAGTTGGGTGATCCTGGGCAAGTCACTTAACCTCTGTCTGCCTCAGTTTTTTCATCTGTAAAACATGGATAATAACAGCACCTGCCTCCTGGGTTGTTGTGAGGATAGAAAGGGATAGTATTTGTAAAGTGCTCTGCAAACCTTATATAAATGTTAGTTCTCTTGGCAAACTTCTATGGCTAATTCACTTTTTTTTTCCCAACTGTTATCCCTGAGATACCGTTATCCCTTTGGTGATGTTTTACTACCCACAAATCATGACAATTCTGAGGCGCAGGAAGTTGTCACTTACCTATCACCCCAAGGTTGGCCGCAAACATCAGTGAGATTCCAATGGGGAGACCAATAACATAAAAGCCAATGGCATTCAAGATGGCCCCAATCTTCTGATTTCCCGATCCTCTTAGAATCCCACCGCAGGTACACTGTCAGGCAGAATGATATTTTAGCAAGTGCTATTTGTAATTAGCATGTGCCGCGACAGGGACTAGAACTTGATTTCATTAGCATGGGGAACTCTCACCAGAGGAAACTCCCTTTCATTAATGCAGATAGCAGCTTCTAGTCTTAAAGAGTTGCCCAGTGCCCTGAGAGGTTAAATAGCTTACCCAGGATCACACAGACAAGGTGCATCAGAGATGGGATTTGAGGCCACGTGTCCAACCACTGCACCATGCTGCCTTTCTATATAAAGCACATGGTATTTTTAATTAGATAGTGAGAATCACAGAGAGCAACCATGGCTTAGAGAACTAGCTTCAGGGTCAGGAAGTTCTGAGTTCAAATCCTGCCTCCTAACACAGATTGGCTGTGTGACCCTGGGCAAATCAGTTACCCTCTCAGTACCCCAGGCAATTCTCTGATACTATAAATTGATATATGTTGGTAGAGGGAATTTCTTCATTGGGAGCTCCCTTCTGTGAAATCACAGGTGTAAACCAAAAAAGGGAGAAAGAAAGAATCGTAGCTTATTAGCATTGGAAATTACACAGATCCAGAGCTAGGGGTAAGGGTAGGGGAAGCAACCAAGCAACTGAGTAGGGTGTATTTTACTGAGGGGGCAGTAAAGATACCATAATAATAAATAAATAAACAAATAAGCAAGCAAACAAACAAATAAATGAATAATGAATGAATAAATAAATGAACAGATAAATAAATGAATAAATACATAAATGATGAATGAATGATTAAAAAGAAATAAAAAGAAAAAACAAACACATAAAATAAAAAATACCTTTAAATATTATTTTCTATAAATATATGTGAGAAACAATGTGGCATAATGGATAAAAAGCCAACCTCAGACCCATTAAAATCTATTTACATCAAGCTTCTTATGCTTACTACGCACGTGACCTTAAGCAAGTCACTTAACTCTGTGGGCCTGTTCCCCCAACTGGAAGATGAGGGAGTTGGCCAAGATGGCTTCCAGGGTTCCTTCTGGTTCTAGAGCGGATTCTGTGGTCTATAATCTATTAGGAAAACCACTCAACTTGGACAAGATGGCCTCTGAGATCTAGGATTCTATTATCCCAAATCTTTCAGAGTTTTAAGTCCTAACCTCATACCAATGCCAAGACTCAATATTGCATTTAGAACGCTTGTTGATCTAACTGGAATGAAAACCTTCTGCAGGGATGGCCCCTCCTAGCCCTTCTCCTCTCCTCGATGCAATCGGAAAAAAGAAAAAGCCACCAAAAAAAAAAAGCTCAGGAGGATTCTGTGGCATACTTACAGCAAAGCCGTCAAAGAGGTGGGAGGAGGCATAGATGGGAATGACCTTGGAGACCAGGGAGATGATCTCTCTGTTAGGAAAAGAAAAAGCAAAGGGCTTAGTGAGTACCACACACTCCAAGGTCCATACAGGGCTCTCAGGGTGGGGCTGAGCACATCCCTGTAAAGGTGCACTCTTTGAAAAGTTTCATTTATGCCCCCCCTTTTTTTTAAAATATTCCACCTCCTCTACATCCGCCAAGCAGTACCTTTCTGGTCCCACTTTTGGGACAGCTAGGTGGCTCAGTGGATAGAACGCCAGGCCTGGATTCAAGAAGACTCATCTGCCCGAGTTCAAATTCGGCCTCAGACACTTACTGGCTGTGTGACCTTGGACAAGTCACCTCACCCTATTTGCCTCAGTTTCCTCCTCTTTAAAGTGGGCTGGAGAAGGAAAGGGCAAACCACTCTAGCTTCTTTGCCAAGAAAACCCCAAATGGGGTCTTGATGAGTCAGACATGACTGAAGACGACTGAACAACAAAATGGTCCCACCCAGTGAGCCTCCCCTTATAAGAAAGAAAGCTTTGTGTTGACTTACTTGTGTATATGATGTGTCTCTTTTGTACCCCAACAGAGTCCAAGCCCCTTAAGGGCTTTTTTTTTGGTCATTGTACCACTAGTGAGGGGCAGCATGACAGAGCTGGCCTTGAGTCACCGATCTTCCATCGCTTGCTGTCTGCTGGCTGCTTCCCTGCTGCCTACAAACACATCCCTATCCTCAAAAACCCCTCCCTCGATCTGGCAAATCTCTTTCCTCCCCTCTGTAACTCAGTGCCTTGAGAAGGCTGTCTATGAGTGCTAGCTCTGTTTCTGTTCTGACTTCTGACCTCATTGTTCAGCTAAAAGGGCTCTTTCCAAAGATCCCTCTCAATCCTTGTCTTACCTTCCCCACTATGTGTATATGACACCCCCCCATTAGAACGTGAGCTCCCTGAGGGCTGGCCTTTCTTTGTATCTCTGCTGCTTAGCCTAGTACCTGGCACACAACAAGTACGTGCTTAATACATGCTTATTGACTGACTAAGCTGGGTTCACGTCCCACTTGTGACTTTTCCTGCCCAGATGTCTCCAGGCAAGTCATCCAGCCTTGGGAGCAGGTGTTGATATGCCCTAGAAGATGGATTTCCACACTGGCAGCTCCCCATACCTCTGATTAGGAAATCAGAGATCTAATGAACATAACCAACCAATTCCCCAGCCCAGTATGAGGCCCAAGCAGGTACTTTCCTTAGTGTTTGGGAATTCAGGAGAGGCAGTGAGTTATGGTGGGCGTATGGCTAGACTTAAGAGTCAGAAAGATTTGATCTGCTGGAGAGAAAATCTTTATCAACGCAGATCAGCAGTTGTTCAGTGACTTGTGGTCTTTGAGGGTTGCTTGGGGGGCACTGAGGCTGGCCCAGGGTCACACAGCCAAGATGTGTCAGAGGCCACACCTGAACCCAGGTCTTCCTGATTCCCAAGCCAGAGCTCTCTACTACATCACACATGCTGCCCCTAGAAAAGGTAGCAAGAAAAGGCTAAGAAACGCCAGCCACAACAATGGAACACACAATCTGCTGGTCCCAGCCAAGTTCTTAGTTGTGCTCTGACACATTTCTGGGAATGTATTTGGAGGGGGAGAGGGAGGTGTTCATTTGTCTATTTGTCAAGAGATATCTGCTGTGTTGAAACAAAAGTTATCAAGAATTATTTTTAAAGAATTGAATACATTGGTAATTTCACAGAGGGCAGGGGGTCTTCCCCTCTTTTGTGTCATAGGCCCTTCCAACAGTTCAGCCAAATCAATGGACCCCTTCTTAGAATAATGCTTTTGAATGCATAAAATATAAAGGAAATTAATTAGATTGAAATATTGTTATCAATGTTGTTTTTTTAAACCAAGTTCATGGACCACCCCCCTAAAACCTTAACCTGGACTCAGATTAAGAACCCCGCTGTTGGGAGTCCATGTACTCACCTGTCACTGGTGAAAATGTACCCAACAACGTCTTTGCAGCTCGCAAGTACGATGCACAAGGTGACGGCAAACATTTCTACAGGAAAAAGGGGACAAAATGAAACACCCAACGCATAAGAACATCAAAGCTTCCCTGGAGAGGGCAAGTGTTCACCAATTGCATTTCTCTCTAGTAATACAAACAAAATTGCAGGAAGGAACCAGGATGAGAGAGAGATGGGTTATTCTACAGACATGCACCACCCAGCACCTGTGGTCAGCAGAGAAATAGCCGAGGATATCTTGGCCTGCTCAATATCCCCTGCTCCCAGGGAGTTTCCAACATGAACACTGGCGGCCACGCTGAATCCTGTGGGGATCTGAAAAATAGAAATACCCGAACCCACCAAAAACAATGGTAAAAGAAGAGATAAGTGACACAGCATGCTTTTTAAGAACCTCTGACTCCAGGCAGGGTTTCCGTTTGGCGAATTACAAGTCAGACAATGGCAGAACCTTGAATCTCCTAAATCTGAATGAATAAACTCAGAGAATGGATGGGAGACTAGCATATCAGCCCTTGGGCATAAGCAGGAGGCTTCTGGGCTCTTGGCATGCACAGTCTGGTCACCAGCAAAGATGAAAAAAAGCTGGAAATAGTCATAGTTGGAGGGGCTGTAGAAACAGGCATAATCCTATGAGAAGCAATGAATCTGTCACTGCTTCCCAAATGCCCCCCTCCTTCTGCTGAGGCAGGAATACCTGGGCTGGAGTCATGCCTCTGATGCAGAGGCTGCCTTTGGGACCCTGAGCAAGTCACTAAACAGTGCAAGTCAGTGAACAGGCCTCAGTTGCCTCATCTGTAAAATGAGGAGGTTGTGCTTGATGGCTTCTGGGGTCCCTTCTAGCGCTAAATCTATGACCTGTATGACTTTGGACAAGGCACATAATCTCCACAGGGGCTGCAGCTTCCTCGTTCCCTTCTCACTCTCAATCTATCTGGAATCAGAAGACCCTCGTTCCTACCTTAACTCTGCTGTCTTCTGGTGGTATGACTCTGCACAAGTCACTTTACATACAAATCCCCAGCTTTCTCTCATATAATAGAATCTGCACTACCTACTTTGCAGGGTAACTGGGAGGATTAGATGAGATTAAAGTGTGCAAAATACTGCACAAGCTGGAAAGTCTAACATCGATGTCATCCATTGTCTTCTCCGGCACAAGCTACAGCCATAGTGTCAGAGTAGGTGTTGCTAAAATGGCTGCCGAGCAATCCGATCTAACAGGCACTTATTAAGCACCTATGGTATACAGTGTAAATACCCACACAAAGACAAGACAATCCTAGTTCTCCAGGAGTTTGTATGAAATTGGGGGATGGGAGGAGACAATGTGTATCACGATAAGAAGATATAAAATAGATACAAGTTAAATACAAAGAGAGGCTGTGTGGTGAATTGGCAGAGAGTTGGTTTCAGAATAAGGAAGACTTGGGTTCAAATGCTAATTCTGTCCCATACTAGTGATCTAACCCTGACAAATCATTAACTTCTTGGTGGCCCGGGCAACTGTTTTAAGATTATAAATTACAGAATATTTGCTAATCTGCAATGGTAGAGGGATTTCCTCACTGGAAGCGAGGAATAAAATTATAGGTCACACAAAAAACAGTAATGGGGGCAGGAATCAGGAAAAGGGACGAATTTTTGTTGTTCAGTCATGTCCGACTGTCCGTGATCCCATTTGTGGTTTTCTTGGCAAAGATACTGGCGTGGTTTGCCATTTCCTTCTCCAGCTCATTTGACAGAGGGGGAAACTGAGGCAGACAGGTTAAGTGACTTGCCCAGGGTCACCCAGCAAGGAAGTGTCTGAGGTTGTATTTGAACTTAGCACTTCCTGACTCCAGGCCTGGTGCTCTGTCCTCTGTGCCCCAGGCCTCTTATAGGAGGTGGCATATGAGCTGAGCTTTTAAGGCAGCTAGGGGATTCTAAGAGACCACAGACAGGAAGGAGAACATTTCAGTCATGAGGACAGCCTGTGGTAAGGCATTAGGATGGGAAATGAAGTATCCCACATGGAGAACAGAATTCAGGCCAGTATGGTGGAAAAGGAGACAGCAGAAGGAGGTGTATCCACCTGGAAAGCTCAGCTGGGCCCAGCATCAAAAGGGTTTTATAAATCAGATGGAGGAATTTAAGCTTAATCCTAAAGGCAACAGGATTCATCAGAACTTTCTGAGCAGGAGAATGACAAGGTCACTTGGGGAGTGACATCTTGGAGATTCTAATGTTTTAGGACTATTAATCTGGTAGCCAGGTAAAGAACAGATCAGACAGGGAAGAGTCTGGGTGTAGGGAGGCCAGTTAAGAGGTTACTGTAATAATATAGGAGAGAGGGGTTGAGGGTTAGGACTGGGGGGGTGGCCACATGAGCAGAGGAAAGGAGATGGAAAGGAGTGGTTCTGGGAAGGCAGTGAACAACAAGATGGCGCTGAGTTGGAGGTGGTGAGTGGGTGGGTGGTGAGTGAAAGGAAAGGCTTGACTCCTAGATTACAAACAAAAGTGATGAAATCACCGAGTTACCCTCAATGGAAATAGGGAAATTAGGATTCTGGAATCACTGGAATCACTAGACCACTTTTGTAGCTTTCTTTGAAATTAAGTGGGTTATGTTGTACAATAGAGTCTCAAGCCTAAGAAAAGCCATAGATGTAGCCTGTCTATTAGAGATACATTATGTTTTGGAACTAGCCAATGTCTATTGATGATCTTCAAATCTTTGGCTTATGACCACATTCACATCCTTATTCTTAGCCTAATTTTCTTAAGTAAATGGATTTTGCCTTTTCTAGAAGCATTGGCTCACAAAACAGTGTTTGCTGAGCCTGGAAAGCGAATTTTTGTGCTTATGTTGACGCTGTTATTCTCAAGACATTTAATAAATTTAAGACATTAAATAAATTTATTTAAGATTATTTTATGATGATGAGCAGGATGCTTTCAGAAAAAAACTGGAAAGACTTAAATGAACTGATACAAAGTGAAATGAGAAGAACCAGGAGAACATTGTACACAGTAACAGCAACATTGTATGATGATCAGCTGTGAATGACTTAGCTATTTTCAGCCATACAATGATCCAAGACAATTCCAAAGGACTCAGGGTGAAAAATGCTACCCATCTCCAGAGAAAGAACTGACGGAGTCCCAATACAGACTGAAACATATCTTTTTTACTTTCCTTCTTATTCTTTTTTTGTTGGTCTGCACTTTTTTTTGCAACATAGTTACTATGGAAATGTTTTGCATGATTGTACATGCATAATCTGTATCAAATTGCTTGCCTTCTCCAGAAGGAGGGAGGGAAAGGAGGGAAAGAGAGAATTTGAAACTCAAAATTTTAAAAAACAAATGTTAAAAGTTTTTTAATAAAATATTTTTTGGTGAATAAAATATTTTTTAAAAATACTATTTTAGTTTACTCTTGAGTTTTCTGAACATATCACCATGTCATCTGAAGTAGACATTTTAATTTCTTATTTTCCTGTGATCATTTCCTTCATTTCTTGTCTTATTTCTGTGAATAACATTTCTAAAATTTTGTTAAATAGTCATACTGGGAATGGACAACTTTTTTTTTTTTTTTTACCTTTACTCTCATGGGAAAGTTGTTATTCTTACTTCATTATGTATAACAGTTTCCCATGTATTTTTGGTTCTGCAAATAAATACATTTATCATGTTAAGAAGCACTTTTTTTTTGGTGTTAGCAAAGAACGAGAAACACAGGATATGGGGATAGATTGGAGAATGGCTAAACAAACCATGGTAAATGAATGTAATGGAATATTACTGCATTTTAAGAAATGATGAATACGGGGCAGGTAGGTGGCAAAATGAATAGAGCACCGGCTCTGGAGTCAGGAAGACCTGAGTTCAAATCCGGCCTCGAACATTTGACACTTACTAGCTGTGTGACCTTGGGCACTTAACCCCGATTGCCTCGCCAAAACAAACAAACAAACAAACAAACATGAAATGATGACTATGAAGAATTCAGAGAAGCATGGGAAGGTATATGAACTGATGCAAAGCAAAGTAAATGGAAACAGGGAAACAGTATGCACAACAACCATAGCAATGTAAATGGATAGAACACACACACACAAAATTAAACAGCCAGCGCTCTGAAGAAGAGATAAGAAAAATGCATTTCCTCCTCTTTGTCAAGATGGGGAACTATGGATGTCTCCTCTTGTCTTGTTTCAAATCTTGTCACACTTGGTTGATGTGTTAGTTTTTTAAATATTTTATTTTTTCCCCAATTACACGTAAAAACAATGTTGACATTCTTTTTTTCCCCAAAATTTTGAATTCCAATTCTCTCTCTCCCTGTCCTCCCAAGGAATTTGACATAGGTTACATATGTTTGTAGTCATGCAAAACACATTTCCATATAAGCCATGCTGTGAAAGAAAATACAAATGAAAAAAACTCAAAAGTAAAGAAAAAGTATTTTGGATCTATATTCAGGCTCCACTAGTTCCTTCTCTGGAGATGGACAGTGCCTTTCATCATATGTCCATTAGAAGTGTCTTGGATCATTGTATTGCTGAGAATAGCCAAGCAAGTCACAGCAAATTGATGTGTTAGTTTTGCTGAACTGATTTGTGTTTTCTTCTTTTCTATTACAAGAGATGGTTCATTGGGTGTGTGTGTGGGAGGGTGGGGGGAGAGAAATACATTCAGAAATAAAGGTGATATAAAAACAAAAGATGGGCAGCTAGGTGGCGCGGTGGATAGAGTGCAAGGCACTCATCTTCCTGAGTTCAAATCTGGCCTCAGACACTTACTAGCTGTGTGACCCTGGACAAGTCATTTAACCCTGTCTGCTTCAGTTTCCTCATCTGTAAAATGAGCTAGAGAAGGAAATGGCAAAGCACTCTAGTATCTCTGCCAAGAAAACCCCAAATGAGGTCATGAAAAGTAAGAGAGGAGTGAAATGAATGAATAATAACAATGATAAATAAAAGATAGTAATCAAATTATTTAAAAAAAAAAAAAGCCTAACCTTTGGATTGATGGAAAGGTAGTAGAAAGGGCATTCTGTGTTGTGGCAGGTCCCCATATGTGGGAGCACTAAAAGATGAGACTAGATGGGTAGGGTATGGGTCAGTTGATCAAACATCAAAAATGCCTGAAGTCTTGGAAAGGCTCTATGACAATGCTTAGAAAGTATTGTGGGTTTTAAACATCTTGAAAAATGAGGAAAGGTGGGACGGCTGGTCAAGCATCAAAAGCAAAGGATGAGAGATGGCCAGCTCACATACTGTACTGATACCCTAAGAATGTCAAAAGGTCTACAGAAGGAAACATAGCAAGACATGGACAAGAGCTGTACAGTGTGAGAAGGTACAGGCAAGTTGCCATCTGAGCTATAGAAAGGAGCTATTCACATTGATAAGATCACAAGTCCTTGAAGTGTGGAAAAATAAAATTACATACTCTAAAAAATAAAAAATAAAATAAATTTCAATAAATAAAAAATGTTAAATAAATACAAAATTTTAAAATAAAATAAATTATATACTCTAAAAATAAAATAAATTTTAAATAAATAAATAAATAAAATTTTAAAATAAAATAAATTATATACTCTAAAATACAATGCCTAAAGGATGGCAAAAAGCAAAATATCAGGAATAGAAGATTCTGATGCCAGGCTAATGGGCTCACAAGTCTAGCTGTACATGTTTTGCCATTTTGCCGAATTTTCTAGTCAGAAATTGTTAAGTAAGTGTAAACTCACTATGTTGAGCTGACCCCTGACCTGACCATGCCTCCCTTTCCCATCCCACCCCACCAACCACTAAGGCCATCTTGACAGCTGCTCTGGTCTCAGTAAGGTATTATTATTATCTTCATTTTGCACCTGGCCTTCCAAAGTACCTGCTCAACCAGTTCTGGCTTTCCGCCGGTTTATCATTACCAACCTAGTTATAGACAACAAAGTTTTAGAAAAATAGCTTGTTCTTTTAAGTGTATAAAAGTGTGTTCCTTAAAATCTTAATAATAATGAGAATAATTATTAGTAATAATGATAATAGCTGGCATTTCTATAGTGCTTCAAGATTTGCAAAGTGCTGGACATATGTTACCTCATTTGATCCTCCAAACAATCCCACGAGTTAGGTGCATCCTTATTTTACAAATGGGGAAACTGAGGATGAGAGGTGAAGTGATTTGCCCAGAGTCACCTACCTAGTAAGTATCTGAGGTAGAATTTGAACTCAGGACTTCCTGTCTCTAGTCCAGCATTCTATCTTCTCCTCAGTGGTTCCAAATTCAAATAGAAACTGGGCCACTAAATCCTACAAAGGATCCCTTAGAAAATGACATATTAATATTATTTATGTTCCGTTGTATTTTTTATTTGTTTTGTTAACTATCTCAAAATTACATTTTAATCTGGCTCTGGCCCCAGCCTCCTCTCTGATACCTCTGCTCTTTACCACTTAACTGCCTCAAAGCCATTAGCTCAACCAATTTCTTTTCCTCTATCCTGGTGTGGCTGTTGAGTTGTGTCTGACTCTTCATGACTCCATTTGGGGTTTTCTCAGCAAAGATACTGGAGTAGTTTGCCATTTCTTTCTCCAGCTCATTTGACAGATGAGGAAACTGAGGCAAAAGGGATGAAGTGACTTGCCCAGGGTCATCCAGCTAGTAAGTGCCTGAGGAACTCAGGAAGATGAGTCTTCTTGACTCCAGGCCTGGTGCTGTGCATATTATGATGCCATCTAGCTGCCTTGTAGAGATATATCTGGACTGAAAACCTGGCTCTGCTACTTACTACACATTTGCCCTTGAGAATGTGGCTTCATGTCCCTGTTCCTCAGTTTCCTCATCTGTAAAATGGGGGTTGGATCAGATGACTTTTGCACTTCCTTCCAATTCTAAATCTATGACCCTAAGTCACTTGATCTCTCTGAGCCTCAGTTTCCTCATTTGTAAAATGAAAGTGTTGAACTAGATGTCCCCTGGATTCTTTCCAGTTCTAAATCTATGTTCCTATGATTTGATTTTAATTCCACAATGATGCCAAAAAGACATGGAAAGGTCTCTGCATGACATTTTCTTTTCATATTATATTTATTATTATATAATTTTAAAAAATACACTAGTGTACTAGCAGGGCTCCCATACCACCAATCCCAGCTATGTAATGCACAGAAACATTTCATCCATCCTTCCCAGTTCCAGGTATTGGGAAGGAAAGCTTTTAACCAATATGGCACTGCATATCCTTAGCCCCCTTACCATGTACACTATTGTAGCCAGCTCATAGACAACAGACTGGGCTCCCAGCTCCACCATGCTGATGGTACCTGATGAAAAGATTCCATTTACTCCCTGGCTTAAGTGGCAGCTACCACCTTCCCACTCCACATGTCCTCCTCCAGCATCACCTGTCCCTGCACTGACCACTGAGGAAGCTCCCGATCTCATATGCCCACCACTCAATGCAAAGCATGAGCATGCTTGGAATGGCCAGGTGAAGGAAGGAGTCCCACTCGTTAAGGCACTCGAGGGACCACCCTGTAAGGAGAAGATAAAGAAATTCCTTTCAATGCAAAGAACAGTTTCCCTATTCAACACTTTTATTCTCATCCTAGCTGCGATAATTTTGTTAACGTAGTTTTTTCAACTTCACAAATAAGCCAAAGCCCCTTTTCTCATGTAGAAATTTTATTTACTGAAGAGGACAGAAAAAGGATATTTATGTGAGAAAGACAGAGAAAAGCAGATTGAGTAGAAACACAGAAAGTTTTGAGAATACCTGAGTGAAAGCAGCCCCTTAGGCAGAATAATTATCTGAGAGTAAAAATGGCTACAGTGCATTTTTCCCAGCTGTTAATTTACATATGACTGGTTTTTAGGATTTTGAAATTTATTTCTGGGGAACTCTACATCAAAGAACCATTTGGGGACTCTGGGGCAATAGCATATTGATCATTTGTGTCATATCTGATAAGAAATATAGATTTTAGGGTTTTCACCCTAAGTTAGAGGTGTCACTATATATGAGGAAGCCCTGATTTGAATCAAGAAAGATGGAGAAGATGGAGAATTAGAAGCTTGAAGGTGATGGAGTTGAGAAGCTGACAGAATCAAAAAGTGAAGATGACATAGTAGCAGTTACTTTGAGATGAGCCTAACTGAACCTGACTGACTAGAGACAGACAAGTACTACAGCTGCTGCAGTGAGCTGATCTGATTGGAGGAAAATCTTGGGCTGGCAGCTGATTGGAGAAAGCAGAACCCTTTGCTGTTTGAAGATCTGGCCTTGCTCTCCAGCCCTATCTGTAGACTGAAAGAGGGGAAATCCTTTATAGACTCATTTATGTTGCCTTTTACAAGCCCTTAAAATAGAGAGAAAACCTGAGTAGCTAGGTTTCAGACCTTAGAAGCTATACGGATCCCAGCCTTAATAAGGCTGCTGTTTGTCACAGGAACCTAACATTGCTTAAGTAACCTGAGAATATAAGAGGGATAGTCCTGCTTCCCTATAGTGACCAAAGACATCAAGGCCTACATTCTAAAGTTATGAGTTTCCCTACTCATGTGTCTCACTGCCAGCTTTCTGTAAGTTTGTGTCCATTTTCCCCAATGGACACTGTGTACATTGGTGGGACAGTGGCATCTAGGTTTATAGGTGGATTGTTATGTTGTACTGTGATTATTATCATTTTGCCTTTTCTCAAGAAATGTTTTATGATTAAGAGTAAATGGTATCATCTTGGTTCATTTGTTTAAATGGAAAGCATGCCACTGGGACCTTGGGAGCAACAAATGTAAGTACTATACACAGCTTCTTCCCTACCCTGGAACCCCTAGAATACTGAAAATGAATCATAACTACATGACTACTTGGGGACCACCCTGAACCATGCAGTGTGAGTATGGGATATATGGGGTGAATAAGCCAGCTCCGGTCTTGGAAGAGAGATCCTGGAGAGAATTGGGGCTCAGTGCCACACCCTACGGGCTACATTGCTAACACTCATTCTTAGGGTCCAAGAGGTAAACTTTTTCTTCCCCTTCCAGTAAATAAAATGTCTACACACAAGAAAAGGACCATAACATAAGTAATAACCATAACCATAACATAAGTAATAAAAGTTAGCTATTTTACCTTTTTTGATCATTTCTATCTCTTCTTTGGTTAAGAATTCTCCCTAGGACCCCAGCTGTGAAAGGTGCTTGATCTGATTCTCTATTAATTTGTTATGATGTGACCTTTAGTATTCAGGTCAGGATCGTTTTGAGTTTATTATGGTATATGGTATAAATGCTGGTCTGAACCTAATTTGATCAAGAATTTCCTTGTGGAATCATGTGGCTACAGTCAGTCACTCAGTCAGTGAATAAACATTTACTAAGTGACTGCTATGTGCCAGGAACTGTGCTAAGCTCCTCCAAGGAGTGAACAATGTTGGGTGGAGTATGGTATATATTACCTTCCCAGGTGTCACGGTACAGCTTTCTCCAGAGAATGTACAAAAAGAGAAGGAGGGTCAGGGTGAATTGGGAAATGGTATTTGCCAGTGCTGATCCCCTAGGAGGAAAGAACAAGACAGAGGTGGTGGGATATCTGCCCATCTGCATTGTCAAGCCCTACAGTGAATTAGAGTGTTTCAATATGCTGGCAGGATAACTGACTTTGAGTTATAGGTGACCTCAGAGTTCAGAATCACAGAATTCTCAGTTGGATCATCTGGTCCAATCCTGTCATTTTACAGAGGAGGAAATGAAAGCCCAGCAAAAGGAAGTGACTAGTCCAAGGTCACACAGCTAATAAGTGGCAGAACCAGGCTTTGGATTCAAGACCCCCAACTCCAAACCCATCACTCTTTCTGCTATGTCATGCACTACATGCTTCCCATAGGCTATTTCCACAGGCTAATTTCCCTGGGGAAGCAGGAACAATCTTTCACCCCTTGAAATGTTTTCTCAGATGGCACAAGATGGATATAAATAGGTGGGCACGTGTTACCAATGCCAAGGTTACTTGGGGTCCAGCAGCCCATGGCAAGGTAAGCCCTTCTCCTTTTCCCTGCTCAAAGACTGAGTTAGACTCACATCACACCCAGGCTCAGTTGATGGAGAAGCACGTAGTTAATGAGGGCATTGAGGATGTTGGCCACCACTCCCGTAACAATCTGGGGAAGTATTATTCCCTGAAACAGGGAGAAAACCATTCACTAGTTTAAGAAGTACTGTCTCCACACCAAAACACATCAGTAGTACAATTCCTTTTTCAAATTTTAAAAGAATGAGAAAGTTCCAGTCATCTTACCTGATTCTTACCTATTCAGAAGACTTTAAAGGCACATATTTAGAACTGGAAGGTACCTGAGAGGTCATCTAATCTAACCCTGGCTTTTTACAGATGAAGAAACTGAGGAACAGAGAGAAATGAGATGACATGCCTAGAGTCATAGACGTAATAAGTGGAAGAACTAGGATTTGAATTCTGGTCCTTTGCAACTGACATATGCAACAAGAAAGCTCCCAACTCTTGAAGAGAGGAAGAGAATTTGAAACTGAAAATAAAAATAAAAACATTGTTAAAAGTCCTCAACTCTTATGTTTGTGCATTAGAAAGAACTAGGACTAGGATTTGGAAGTCAAGAGACCTGGATTCTAATCCCAGCTTGGTCCCTAATCCATGATGTACTTTAGGCGGGTCATGTGAAATGGCCTTTCTGAGCCTCAGTTTCCTCCTCTGTAAAATGAGGACAGTGGCCTAGATTTCTAGCCCCTAATTAGAGGGATCTGTGATAATGAGATCACGTGGATATTTCTCCTCCCACCTGTGGAGGTTGCCATTCCTCCTTCCCCTGTGGGTTCTCTCCCATCAAAAATGTTATTCCATATTCCCACTAATCTTTTAATTTTCCCTCAAAGTTCTTTTCCACATCTATAAAATGGGGTTCTGAGACCTCTCAGGAATATAGCGAGAACCTAACGTATGTAGAGTGCTTTAAAAACTATATTACTATAGCTCAGTCTTCTTCTCTGCTAGGATTCAGATTCAAATAGTCCTGGGACAAGTCATTCTCCATTTATATTGATAACGTTCAGCTGAGTATTATGCACATTCATAATATAACTGCTTTTGGTGATTGAATAAAAGTACCAAGACATAAGCTCAGATTTTTTTTTACTGCTATCATTATTATTTTCATTCCCATTACCTCTCCTAGAGGGGAGGAGTATGGAATTCTGGCCACAGGGAGACAGAGGCAGGAATCTAGAAAGAAGGAATTGCCTATGAAAGGAAAGAAGCAACGAGGAGGAGTGAACCCCACCTATGTGACCCCACATACGATGCGTGACACCAAATAGCACCATTTCTAATTACGCAACTGTGACACCTCAAACTGGGGATCTGGGGAACCAGCTTACTAATTATCTTACACGTGTATGTATGTATGTATGTATGTATACATATACATATATCCATACCTATATATATGCCTACATAGGTATATGTAAATAATAGTATTTATTAATGAGCACAGTGGAGTTACATGGTAGGAACAGAGAAGACCTAGGAAGGTACAGAGTTTGCTCATGAGTCAGAAGAACTGAATTCAAACCTGGCTCACACACTAGCTATGTGACCCTGAACAAAATACTTGATTACACTGGCTCTCACTGCCTCATCTATAAAATGGGGCTGATAGCTCACATTAGGAGACCATGTGGTACAGTGGAGAGAATGATGAATTTGAAGTCACAAATTTGAACACGAGTTCAAATCTTGACTGTTGTTTAGCACCTGTATAACTTTGGGCAATATTCTTCACCTCTCTGGGCCTCAGTTTCCTGATCTGTAAAATGAGCAGGTTGGACTAGATGGCCTGTAAGATTGCCTCTTGTGCTAAATCCTATGGCCCTGTGAACAAGGGCATTTTCAGGAGCCAGATGACTGCATTTTCTTTGACATGACTAGCGAATATCAAACCCTTTATAGACAGAGATTGTGTCTAGGGCAGAGGAAAGAGCCTTTAGGCCCTGAGTTCAAATCAGAGCTCTGCTATTTACTGATTGTGATCTTGGACAAATCACTTAACTTCCCTGTGACTCTGTAAAAAGGGCTGGGACTAAATGGTCTCTGAAGTAGCTTTCAGCTCTCGGTCTATGATTCAATGAGATCTAGGCTCTGCTCTTTACTACCTATGTGACCTTGGGTTATTAATTAATTAATTAAATTAATTAAACAATTAACTTCTCTGGGCCTTAGCTTCCTCTTCTCTAAAATGAAGGGCTTAGACTAGACGATTTCTGAGATCAATCCCAACTCAGTCTGGGATCTACGAACCTATGAACATGGGGAGATGTGTTTCCTGTGCCAAAACAGAATTTTCCCTGGACTCCCTGAATTAAGAACACACTGATCCCTGTGTGAGACTGATGCCTGAAGTATTCTCAGAGAGAGAAGGAAACACACCCACTCTGCCCCTAGACGAAGGAAATGAGTGATCATTACCTGGTTCTGCAAATATTTAACCTGCAATATGTAAAGAAAGGCTGCCTATGAGAAAACAAAGGGAAGGAAATGTTAATATTTCATTTCTTTCCAAGCCCAGGGACTTAGACTCCCCTAAATCCCAACCACCCTTCTGCATGGATTAGCGGAGCTGCTTATCTCTGATGCCGACATGCTTGTGCAGACTTCTCCATGACCTTCGACAGTTCTCACGTGGAAGATTAGAAATGGGGAATGTGTAGCGGGTTTAGCAGGAGGAGGAATAAAAACCAAGTCAACTTGTTTTGTCTTGATTTTCAAAAAAGGAATGACTATTAGATTCTACAGACTTCTGGGAAAAAAATCTAGACAAGACCATTAAAGAAATGGCTAGCCAACGCCTAAGAGAGGTTGTGGTGATTACAAAGCACCAATATGGCTTTATCAGCAGCAGCTCATGCAGACCAACCTTATTATTAAATTAGAATATAGGCATCATTGACATAATTTACTGGATCCTAACAAAGAATTTGGTAAAATATTTAATACCATTCCTGCGGAGAATATGAAAGATGTGGACTAGATATTAATAAAATTTGATGGAATTGGAACTGGTTAAGTGACCAGACTCAGAGACCTTGTTAATGGTCTCCACTGGATTGCCCCAGGGATTTGTGCTTGGCCATATATTGTTGAACATTTGTTATCAATGATAAGAAATGATAAAAGCATAGATGGCAGACTCATCCAACTTGTACCTGGCACAAAGCTGAGAGGGATAGCTAACACAAAGGACAAAAATCAGGACCCAAAAAGGTCTTGATAAGCTAAAACATTGGGCTCGATCTAATTAGCGTAAACATAAGGTCTTATTCTCAGGTTAAAAAAAAATCATTTCACAAAGATAGAATGGCGGTGGCAAGGATAGGGAGCATTTATTCCAGAAATAGATTTGGAGATTTTTGTGGACGACAGGCTCTACAAGAGTCAGCAGTGTGATGGACCAGCCCCCACCCCCCAAATAAAATAGAATAAAACTAATGTAATCTTTGGCGGCATTAAGATAGAGGCATAGCTTTCTGAAATATGGAAGCCTGTGGGCATTCTGCCCTAATCAGACCACATCTAGAGGGCTGTGTTCAGTCATAGGAAGCTCAGTTAAAGGAAGTGGGGAGATGTTCAGTCTGGAGAAGAGGGTGACATTCCAGCTGACTCCTAGGTGGAAGGGGGAATCAGACTGGGTCTTTTAGGCCCCACAGGGCAGAACCGGGGGCAGCAGGGGCAGGTGGGAGTTGTGAAGAGATCAATTTTGGGCCTGATATCAGTGAATAACAACAAAGGGAGCTGTCCCAAAATGAACTCCCCCTCACTTAAAGTCTTCAAGTTGTTGTCAGTCAATAAGCATTTATTTAGTGCTTACTGTGTGCTAGGCCATGGGCTGCAAGGGATGGTCCCCTTGGCTGGGTATGTTGTAATGGGGACTTTTTTTTTTCCCAGTATAGGTTAAACTATAACTTGGGGCAGCTAGGTGGTGCCATGGAGTCAGGAAGACTCTTCCTAAGCTCAAATCCAGCTTCAGACACTTACTTAGTAGCTGTGTGACCTTGGGCAAGTCACTTCACTCAGTTTGCCTCAGTTTCCTCATCTGTCAAATGAGCTGGAGAAGGAAATGGCAAATCACTCTTTGCTGAGAAAACCCAAATGGGGTCATGAAGACCCCACGGACACGACTGAAAACAACTGAACAACTGTAACTGAATTGACTGAACGAGAAGGCCCCCGAGGTTCCTTCCGACTTTCAATGACTGTGATTCTGTGCTCTTTTCAGTCCCCTCCATCCATCCCATTCTGTGTTTCTATGAGCACCATGTCAGATGAGAAGTTGGAAAGCCCAGCCCTGAGAAGCCACTCAGTGCACCCTCCTCATTCTACAGATGAGGAAACTATGCCCTAGAGGGGAGAAGAGACCTGACTTGGTTTACAAAGGCTGTCAAACCAGAATTTGAACCCAGGTCCATCCTCACAGGGCACTAAGGGGTCAGAATTCCAGGCGACTACTCCCTCCTCATCCTATGGCACACAAAATACCCACTTCACCTTGCCCTGTAATTCCGGATGGCCATCTGCCACCCTGAAAGCTTCCGTTCCCTCATATCACCCCCGCTCCTTCACTTTCACCTAATTTAGCCCTGTCCCGGGTGGTGCTGGAGCTAGCTCATAACCCACTCGAGCAAGCCAACTGTTAAACTTGTAGTGTGAGCATTTACACCTTGGAAATGGGTAAGAGCTACGTCTGAGGCTTGATTCATTGTTTGGTTGATTGTGCAGTCTTAAGAAACTGATGGAGAAAAAATGTTAATGAAGTTTCTATTTCTGTAATCGTCCATCTTCATGACAGCTAAGCCATCCACCTGTTCCTGTTCTCCTCTGTTTATAAATCAACCAACACATATCTATCATGAATCTATTAGGTGCCAGTCACTGGGGATGCAGGTACAAAAAAAGAAACAGCCCCTGCAGGCGACAAGCTTGGGGAGGCAGCAGACACAAGCACCTACAGCATAAATATCAAGTAATAAATACAAGATAGTTAAATACAAGTCAGTTTAAGAAGGAAAGGTGGTAGTCCAAGTTTCTCCCTTTTTCTCTATCATTACAATTGCTTAAAGACAGCCTCACTCTTCTTTGATAGGCAGCTGAAAGGATTTCCGAGGGTAATTTTGGCCATTCTTTGGATTTGTGCATTAAGGCTTCTCTTTGGAACCTAAGCCCCAGTGAAGGTTCGCCTCCGGTGTAAAGGAGCCTGGTCCCGGGTAAATGTCTTCTTGACCGAGTGAACCTTGTCCCAGGGGCTAGGCAGCTTGGGAATCATACCTTTATCTTCACAAGCACCCCATAAAATGAACCCTTTGACCCTTGGGAACTCACAGGAAGAGCAGGAATGAAGATCAAGACGTAGGTCTGCGTAAGCCTAGAGAATTAAAACAAAAGAGAAAAAGAAAAGCGTTACAGGCCCCCCCAGCAACGGGAAGGACTGATAGACTATTGGACAGCAGACAATCTGTTCAGGCTCTCGGGCCTGCCCTGGGCACAAGCCTGCCCAAGCAAAGGGAGATTTATGATAATCCCCACATTCCAAAGTCAGCTTGTCACCTCAAAGTCCAAATTATTTCCTCTTTTGAGAAAAAAAAAGAAAGTCTGCTAGTTTCCAAGCCACGGGGTTTTCTTAAATTCTTATCACCTCAGGCTCCCACCCCCCACAGGCCTCCATTCCTCCATTCCAAAGGAGCTTGGGGACTGAATTCCAACCTCTTTGCCCCTAGAGACAAAATACAAGATTTTCAGCCCAGCAGCAGCAAACCAGCTGGGCAGGATGCTTCGAGCAGGCAGGCAATGGGCTTCAGGGGAAATGAAGGGTCTGGAGCATTAGTCTGAAAAAGAGAGCTTGGGGCTGTCTGTCTCTGGGAGGGCCCTCTGCTTTACCACCCAATGTTTCATCCAATCCACTGGCCTTGGTTAATGTCTGGTCCCTGTACCTCTTTAAAGGCAGTGTGAACAACTAACCCTGAGCAGAAGTAACAATAATAATAGCTATTACTATTATGCGCCGTTCTTAGATTTGCAAAGCGCTTTATTTGATTCTCACAACGACCCTGGGAGGGAGGTGCTGGGTCTCATTATGCCCATTTGACAGAGGGGGAAAATGAGGCACAGAGCGGCTCACCTGGACACATCCGGATCCTGCCTGAAGAGGAGCAGGATCTGCTCGGTGTTAATGAAGACGGCCCAGCAGGGGAAACAGCACAAAAGTAGCATGAGTATGCCTCGCTGTACGATGACCCCCACGTACTTCAGGTTGCGGCTGCCGTACGTCTGAGGGGAGGCAGAGAGGGCTGTTAGCCTGGTGTTCAACAAGCCTTTACTGAGCACCTACTATGCACTGGCAGCCTGCTAGGTCCTCGGCATACAAAGACAAAAAGGAAACAGCCCCTGCTTACGTTCTATTTGGGATGATTTCCCCATTGTTTTCTCTGTTGTTGTTTGATATCTGACTCTTCAGGACCTCATTTGGGGTTTTCTTGGCAAAGATCCTGGAGCGGTTTGTCATTTCCCTTTCCAGCTCATTTTACAGATGAGGAAATCGAGGCAAACAGGGTGAAGTGACTTGCCCAGGGTCATACAGCTAGTAACTGTCTGAGACTAGATTTCTGGTCTTCCTGAGTCCAGGCCATATATATTAAAAATGCTTCACTGATGGTAATAGGAAATCAGTGAAATCTCCCCTCAACTCAGACATCTATCAGGCATGTACCATGTGCCTAGGCATATGAAGACAAAAAAAGATGCAGGGCCTGCTCTCAGGGAACTGACATTCTGTGTGGGTGGCCAGGGAAGGCAGTGGAGTCACAGGGGGTAAACTGACCCACAAGGCAGCCAACTGATCTTCCATTTTCAGGAGCCATGTTAGCACTGGTTCTGGTAGAAGGGGGGAGGTAGAAGGAAACTGGGCTGCCTCAGGGGAAATGACAAGAAAGAGGGGCTATATCTGTGTATGCAGATAAATAAACATAAGGTAACGTGAAGCGGGAAACAGAATCACAAGGAGAGACATCAGCAAAGTCTTCTCAGAAGCGATAAGACTTGAACAGAGCCTTGAAAGATGCTAAGATTCTAACAGGTGGAGGTGAGGAGGAAGGGCATTCCAGGCATGGGGGACAGCCCGGATAAAGGCACTGAGGTAGGAGGCACAAACAGACAACCCAGAATAAAAGTGTTTCTACATCACCTCCAGGTTAAATGACTTGCTCAGGGTCACCCAACTAGTAAGTCTGTGAGGCAGGATTTTGATCGTGCGTCTTCCTGCCTCCAAGCCCATTTTCCATCCACAGCTTTTTGTCTCTCATACATGCAAAAAAAAAAAAAACAAAAAAAAAAAACCAAGCAAACCTTTCTACCCTTAATCCCAGATGATTGCACTTTTTCAAAACCTGGGCCAAATCAATCTAAGCCATGGGTGGCTCAGCAGTGGAATTCTATCCTGGTACCCGGAGGTCAAGTTTCTTAATCTCCCTCCATCTCACTTTCCTCATCTGTAAAGTAAGGAGGATGGATCGTTGCCCCCGCAAGCCACCATCAGGCTCTAAATCTAAGATCCTATGCTGAGCATAATGCAGAAGAAATGAGGCCAGATTTGGAGTCAGAGATCCTGGGTTCAAATCCTGGTCCTGCCTACTTACTTCCTGGATGACCCTGGGTAAGTCACTTTGACTCCCCCTGCCCCCACCATCTGTAAACAGAGAGGGTTGAACTAGGTGACTTCTGAGCTCCTTTCCGGCTCTGAGACTATAATCCTTCGGTCCTGTGATCACCTCCATCAAAGAAAGCCTGCACCCATGGCAAATGAACACGCATAGCTTTTCCTAACAGCCCGACACAAAGGAATTCATTCAGTTCTGAAACAGAGAACGAAAGCCCTGGAGGGAAACAAGACCCAGTGGAGCTCCTGGGGCTCCTACGGAAAGCAAAGGTCAGAGCAGGCCTAGCAGCGCCGGTCAAGACAAATTTCTCCGGGCTCACATCCTGGGAAGAAAAAACAAAAGTCTGTTTTCCTACAGATATTTTTGAGAAGAGTCAAGACCATACTCCAGAGCAAATAGGTGCTGCCCTGAGATTGGAGGCTAGACAGCTGGGAAACATCCCTCGCAGCGGGTGGCCCAGACAGGGGCAGGGATGGCTCTGGGTTCCCAGGCTCAGTCGGGGTCATCTTTGCTGCTGCTCTAGGTTCCTTACTTAAGCAACACGGGGCAAGTCTCCAGCCCTGCCTCAAGGGCCCACAACAGAGAGAAGGGCATCTTTGAGATAAGGCACCACACTAAGGCAGCCTGAAAAACCTACATACAGGACAGAAGTGACTCTGGAATAAGGACTGGACGAGGGCCGCTAGGGGGCGCCACAGTGCGCGGAGCTCGGGGCCTGGAGTCAAGAAGACTCATCCTCACGAGTTCAAATCTGACCTCAGTCACTCACTAGCTGTGTGACCCTGGGAGAGTCACTTCACCCTGTTTGCCTCAGTTTCCTCATCTGTCAAATGAGCTGGAGGAGGAAATGGCAAACCGCTCCAGTATCTTTGCCAAGAAAACCTCAAAAGGGGTCACAAAGAGTTGGACGTGACTGAAATGACCGAACAGCAGCACAGACTGGACTTGGGATTTCAGAGAAGGTAGAAACTCTTTCACCTAATGCAGGTTGGCCCCTGCTGGGTAACTTGGTAACTTACAGTCTCGATTGTTATTGTTCAGTCGTGTCTGATTCTCCATGACCCCATTTGGGGACTGGTTGGCAGAGATACGAGAGTGATTTGCCGTTTCCTTCTCCGGCTTGTTTTCACAGATGAGGAAACTGAGGCAAACAGGGTTAAGTGACTTGCTCAGGGTCACACTGCTGGTGTCTGAAGTCAGATTTGCACTCAGGTCTTCCTGACTCCTGCTCCAGAACTCTATCCTCTGTACCACCTAGTGGCACTAGTCTTGGAGAGCTGTCTAAAGCACTGACTTGGGTGGTAAATCAGAGGGCTCTCTCAAACATGGCCCCAAGCTCTCTTTTTTGGACTAACGCTCCAGACCCTTCATTTCCCCTCAAGCCCAGTGCCTGCCTGCTAGAAACATCTAGGCCGGCTGGTTTGCTGCTCCTGGGCTGAAAAGCTTGTTTTTTGTCTCTAGGGGCAAAGAAGTTGGAATTCAGTCCCCAAGCTCCTTCGGAACGGAGGAATGGAGACCTGTGGGGGGTAGGAGCTTGACGCGATAAGAATTTAAGAAAGTCCCTTGTCCTGAAAACTAGCTGACTTTCTTTTTTTTCCTCAAAAGAGGAAATAATTTGGACTTTGAGGCCCTACACCAACATCACCTAAGGAAGAGCATAGGGCCACTGATGGAGAGCTGGAGAAGACCGCAGAAGCCATCTCTAGCCCCACCTCATTTTACAGATGAGGAAACCAAGGCCTAGGAAAGTAAAGGGAGTTAGTTGAATGCACACAGGCAGTGTCAGAGGCCACATTTAAATCCAGCTCTTCTGTCTCTTTCCTATGCTTTTTCTTCTGTCTCTTTCTTTGTTTACTCTCTTGTTCCATCTGAAAGCAGAGTCAGACTGTGGTCTGTCTCTGGCAACAATACAGTCTTCCTGGAGTCTGCTGCTGCTAGGTGAGGGCCAAACAGAGAGCCTGACAGCAAACTGCCGCCTCCTTACCTGGGAGATGAGCGTATCACAGGCTGAAGCCAAGCCAAATCCAACTGAAATGCCAGTGACGTTTATAACCTGCACAGAAAGCCATGGAAAGAAACCAATGTTAACTCAAGGAAAAGAAGCCACACACCCTTTCTTTGAGGGGATGGAGAAGTCCTTTCTTCTTCAGTGTGAATGAGACTTATACCCCTGTCAATCCGCTAGGACGCACAAGAGGGACGGACCCATCATTGGCTCCTAGGGGTAGTTAGGTGGTACAGTGAATAGACCAAGTGTTGGAAAGGCCTGAGTTCAAATCCAGCCTCATTTACTCACTAGCTGTGTGACCCAGGGCAAGTCACTTTAACCTCTGTTTGCCTCAGTTTCCTCCTCTGTAAAATGAGGAAAATAACATAGCCTCCCTCACAGGGTAGTCGTGAGGATAAAATATATGCAAAGCAACTTGCCAACCTTAAAATGCCAGGTAAAGGCTAGCTGTTATGCTGAAATCCAAGACCAGTTGCAACCTGATGTCTTTCCTGTTGCCCTGCTTACTAGTGCCTTCCCTCCTTACTTTGCATACATTTTGTTTTGATTTCCTACCCATGTATATGTTATTTCCCCCTTAGAATGTGAGCCCTATGAAGGCAGGATCTATTTTTTTTCCTTTATATCCTCAGCATCCCAGCTTGGCACTCAGTAGGCACTTAATGCTTCCTGAACACACAAATGAAGGATAAAACCAGAGCCATGGAACACTACAGGTTTCAGATTGCTCTCTTTGCTATGGCCCCAGAATGATCTGCCCCCAAGTCATGAGGCAAAGGGGCAAACAGGGGCTGAGGAAATAGTTTGGGCCTTGGGTGTCATTTCTGAATGTTCAAAGATGGAATAACCAGTTCTGGAATTCTGATGTGGCAAGACCAATAGGTTTACCCAGCCCCATCCCATTCGTTCAGATGAATCTTGTCTGCAAGTGTGCTGAGTGGTCCAGCACCCTTACTTTCTGAGTGATCCGGCTTCTTCTTTGTTTGGCTCCTGGCATTACCCCCACTAGAACAGAAACAGCCTCTCTTCAGCTCTGGCGCACAGTGTTCAAGGGAATGTTGGTGATTTCTTCTCCCCACCTCTAGGCCTCTGTTTATCACCAGGATAGACGCTAACTAACTAATTCACAGGTCAGACCAACTGATTCAAGAGGGCAGCTGGGTACAACTCCCACTTCCCAGGTGGATAATCTTTCCAGTTTGGAGAATAGTCAGCTATAGGTTGACCATCATAAACCCAACTTTATCAAGGAGCACATGGAGAAGATAATACATACGGCAATCGCAAGGGTGACGGCATCCAGTTCCAGCTTTCCCAAGTGGCCACAGAACACAGAACTTATGAAACTGATTAGAAACATCATCAGCTGAGCCAAAAACTAGAAAGCAGAAAAAAAACAGTGTGACTCTGTGTCAGCCTGTTAGGGTGCCCAAAGAGGGTAAATAATGTTCGTTACACGGTAAGAGCCTTCTAGCTGACTCCTAGTCTTTCCCTTTCCAAACTGGCCCAATCCAAACAGCATTTATTAACAGCCTACTATGTGACAGACACTAAGTTAGGCACTGGAGATGCAAGATAAAACAGAACAAAAAAAAAAAAAAAAACAAATGGGCCTGCCCTCAGGGAGCTTACATTCTTCATCTTTTCCAGAATGCCCACGGATACTTTTGGAGTCAGAAGCCTCACTGCCAATCTCTGCTCGCAACTTGGTGACAGCCTGAACTGAGAATAAGGAGGCGTGACAAGTAAGTGGAAACAATAAAATTTTAAAAAGGACACATAGTAGGTACTTAATAAATGTTTATTGATTATTAACAAATATTTATTGATTAAGCAGAAAGGAGCAATGTGAGATAAAGCCGGGAAAACTGGTTGAAATCGGACTGTGGAGCACCTTGGATATCAGGGTAAGAAATCTGCATTTTCTGTCTATAGACGGTAGGGAGTGACCATCAGAGCTGTGTCTTCTAAAGCCGGCTCCAGGAGTCATTGGCTCACACCGGAGGCACTCTAGGAACCTATTATCACAGTTCAGGTAATAAAGACACCTCCTCTTATCTTCTCTAGGACAAAGTTTGGTAGCTAGGATTACACAGAATTCCATTAGGACATTTTTCTTTGTTCTTCTTATTTACCCTGTTGCAGTCATTGACTATGTTGTTTTCTTGGGTCTGCATACTTCCCTTTATTATTTCACAGAACTCTTGGCCAAACTTTCTGTCACCAATGGGCCTGTTTGCTCAATTGTTTTTATGAGCAGGGCATGACTTCACAATAAATTAGGTTACCTTTCTTGAGAACAAGGGATTGACTGCTGTCCTATGATTCCTCAATTGTATTTTTTTCCCAATGACATGTAAAGATAGTTTTCAATATTCATTTTTGTAAGATTTTGAGTTTCAAATTTTTCTCCCCCCTTTTCTTCCCAAGACAGCAAGTAATCTGACAAAGGTGTCCCATGATTCCTAATGGAGAGCAGAGGCATCAGCCTGGCCAACCCAGCACTGGAAATGACCACCCAAATGAAGGGTGTCAGGCTCTGCTAAGCTTTGGTAAAACGATATCCATGGGTAGCATACCTTTTAAAATTGTATATCGTCTTGTTTTTATATCACCTTTATTTCCCAACGTGCTCCTTTCTCCTTCCCTACCCAGAAAGTCATTCTTTAGAACAAGGAAAAAAAAAAGAGAAGAAAGTCAGGTCAACAAAGCTAAGTGACACATGAAACAAGTCTGTCAATACACAATATTCCATAGCCATAGTCCCCCAACTATGGAAAGGAGAATGGGAGAAATGGACCTTTTATACCTTGATCTGGCAGATCTAATTGACCTTGAGCAAGTGACTTTTCCTCATGGGCCTCAGTTTCCTTGTCTACAAAGTGAGGGGACTAAATGATCCCCAAGGTCATCATAGAGTCTTTTTCTTCCATAAGACACCTTTTTCTGCATGAAGCCTTTCCTGATCTCCCCAATGGCTGGTTCCAAATACTCCTTCCCCAAATACTTTGTGTTTAACTACTGTGTATATATTTGTATTTCTTCATTTACACACACACACACACACACACACACACATATACATACACACATATATATTAAGATAGGTACTTGTCTCCTCCTTTCAAGAAGGTACTATTTCATTCTTCACGTTTCTCAGGGCCTAGCACATAGTAGGTCCTTAATCAATCACTGTTGATCGATTGATAATCAACTCAGTTCTAAAGGACATCATGATAAGATCATAGATTTAGAGCTAGAAAGGATAATAGAGATTATCAAGGTTAATGCCAATAAAATAAAGTGAAAAGGCAAGAGCCCTGGACCAGAGACTAAGAATCAGAAAACACAGGTGTCAGCTCGGATTCTGCCATTTATAGGAGTTAGCTTAGTAGGCACTTAAGGAGGGTGAGGCAGATTGCACTGAATGAACTTTAAAAAAAAACCCATCGTTTTTTCATCTATAAAAGTAAAGTAACAACACCTGAAGGATGTAACGCCCTCTCTTCTTTGCAGAGGTGGGGGACTACAGGTATAGAATACTGAACGTATTATTGGGATCGACTGACATATCCATTAGTCTCGCTGAACTAATTTTTTTTCCTCATTTTTGTTTTGTCTTAAAGGATGGCTCTAGGGGTAGGGGATAAGAGAGAGATGTATTGGGAAATGAAAACGATATAAAAACAAAGGATTTTTGCTGCTGTTCATTCATTCACTTGCGTCCAGCTCTTTGTGACCCCACGGACCACAGCACACCAGGCCCTTCTTTCCTCCACTACCTCTCAAAGACCGCCCAACCTCATGTCTGTCGTTTCCACTATCTATCTGCCATCCCCTTTTTCTTTTGTCTTCAAGCTTTCCCAACACCAGGGTTTTTCCCAATCAGTCCTGTCTTCTCATTATGTAGCCAAAGTATTTAAGCTTCAGCCTCAGTATTTGACCTTTCAGGGAATAAAAGGGATTAAATTTCTGATTTGATCTCCCTGCTATTCAAAGGACTCTCAGAAGTCTTCTCCAGCATCACAATTTGAAAGCATTGATTCTGTGGTGCTCAGCTTTCCTTATAATCCCAACTCTCACGGTCATACATTGCTACTGGAAAAACCATGGTTTTGACTACCAATACATTAAAAAATAAATTACATTATTCTTTAAAAAAAGAATCATAATAAATATAGCACTTTGAGGTTTGCAAAGTGACTTAAAAACATTTATAACAACCCTGGGAGGGAAGGAGGTGCTATTATTATCCCCATTTTACATTTGAGGAAACTGCGGCAGACAGAGGTTAAGTGACTTTCTCAGGGTCACAAGGCTAGTAAGGGTCTGAGGTTGGATTTGAACTCAGGTCTTCCTAATTCCAGGCCTAGTGCTCTACCTACTGTACCACCTAGCCTGTTTCATAGAGGTGTTGAGGTCATATCTATAGAAGTGTTTCGAATACTGCAGAATGCTACACAAACGTAAGGGATTCTGATGATAAAGTTACACGTCATCTCACTGAGCACAACCCTCGAAGGGAGGTGCTACAGACACTCATCCCTATTTTACAGATGAGAAAATTGAGGCTCAGAAAAGTTAATTTATTTGCCTAGGGTCACACAGCTCATAAGCACCAGAGGTGACATTTGAACTCAGGGCTAGACCAGTGCTCTCTTCTTTTCTCCATATACATGTGGAGGTCTTTAGATCCAGAGTCAGGAAGGCCAAGGAGAGCCACTTATCTCTGAGATCCTGGGGCCTTCATATCTTGGTGCCTCAGGCTCCTTATCTGTGAAATGAGGGAGCTAGACTAGTTGACTCTTTTCCAAGCTTTAACACTGTAATTCCATTACCCTATCTAGAGACAGCTCAGTTCTCTTGCACTAGTTTGGGGAAAAGGTTCCAAAGGTGTGTCCTGGGTTGCCCTTTGGTATGGGAGGTTCATGGCAAGGGACAGAAAGGTGGGGGGAGCAGGTGAGCCACAGATACAGAAGATGACCCCAGTGCACTGTTTAATGGACTGAAATAGGATTTAAAGTGACAGTCTGACACCTTACTCTGTCCGGACCTCCATTTCCTCACCTGTAAAATGAGGAGGTGGGACTAGATCTCTTAAAATCCTTTTGTGCAAGAAACAAATAGGTTAAACATTAACCCCTCACCCCACAAATCCTTCATGCAATCCATTCCACAGGTTTCTAACCTGCCTATTAGAGAATTAGACTCTTTAACATATAGGTACATTAATATAGTACCACTAATCAATAGTAAAACCGAAAGACAACCATCTTCAACCACAATAAGATAATGACAATTTTGTTGTAGACCAAAGTCTCAAGGCCAGGGTAACATGGGGCATGGTTTCTGTAGTCATTACTAGCTATTACTATTACTACTGTTACACTTACTAGCTGTGTGACCCTGGGCAAGTCACTTAAGCCTGTTTGCCTCAGTTCCCTCATCTGTAGCTGGAGAAAGAAATAGCAAACCACTCCATTATCTCTGCCAATAAAGCCCCAAATGGGGTCACAACTGAAAAATGACTGAACAAAAGTCATTACCCACGAAGCTAAGAGGGCAGAACAACTCTGCCATCTTGGTTATGTGGCGCCCAGCCTACAGTCCCAGCAGCAGGGCCTCACGGCTACTGGGAATTTCTGGCCTCCAGAGACCAACCACACGGCCTAACTAGTTGTGTCGTTTGGAAGCTTCACCCCAAGCTCTCAAGCACTTTGCACCCCATTCCAGAGCCTGAGTAGCAAGAATGTACTTTGACCAAAAAGTCACCCAGTCACTGGCCCAAGAGCCACGATCCTCTGAATGACTGAAGGGACTGGTGATGCAGTAGATGGGATTCTCTCCAGCATCCCAAGGCTAGTCTCTGCCCTTCTCTAGCTCTCAGGGGAGGATTGCATAGACGACCTCAGAGGTCCCTTCCAGCTGTGAAGCCACGGTCTCAGGACCCCGTGAACCAGACAGTGTTTAACCCAAGGCTGCTGTGACGCGTATGAGACCTACCCATTAACAAGGCCGTGATAGCAGGATGATGGAAAAGGCACGAAGTATGGAGTTGGAGGATGTGGGTTCATATCTCTGACCTCAGTTTCCTTATCTGGAAAAGGGAGAACCGGCAGCACCTCCCTCATAGGCTGCCCCAACACTCCGATGACTTGATGTGGGGCTCATTTGCCCGCTTTGCAGTCTCTCAGACACGTTAGCGGGCAGCTGTGTGCTGTTTCTGCCCAAGGTCGCGCGGGTAATTAGTAGCCATGTAATTTAACAGTAGCCATGTAAGAACGGGATTAGATTCCAATCTTGTTCTCTCCTCTAAAGTGCATTGACTGTTGAAATGACAGCTCACATACAGAGAGTGAACGCGCCAGCTGAGACAAGGAGTCTCCCCTCATCCCTTGAGCCCAAGAGCCTTGGGAATGTCCATGCCTACAGCCCATGCCCTCACATATCATCCTGAGAAGCAGCCCCACTTGGTCTGCCCCTGGCCCCTGCAGGTATTGCAGCCACACCTCCTAAAGACCCAGAAAAGAAAGGGCTTCTCACCAAAGTCCTTAGCCCTGTTTAATCTTTTACCATCAGAAATAGATATGATTTTATCAGTGGAAAGGACATTTAAAAAGCGGCATTACCACCTGCTTGGTGATTGCCCCATAAGGATCATGGGAGTTTTCTATCTGACTTGCAGCCAGTTAAACACCAAAACTAAAATTTACATATTAAGAGGAGAGATGAATGTTTCTGGATCCTCACACCTAGTGTGTTAACTCTCCCTCCCCAGCTCTTAGACTAGACCATCTTATTTAACCCATCTCTCTTAAAGATGAGGACTCAGGGGTCCAGATCACACAAGTCAGGGGAGTAGCTCCTGACCCCACAGCCCAGTGAATTCTTTCCACCCTGCCATACTCCCACCCTTCTCTCATACTCATCCTTTGCCTTCCGTCCCCATAGCCAATCTGCCCTTTGGAATGTCTCTCTGATTCCTTCCCTATTCCTTCTGTCATGTCCCTGTTCCTGGCCTCCATCCCCATCTGCCTAGGACACCCAAACAACCTTCTACCAATTTATAAATCCTACCTCCCAGCATCTCCCCTCTCCAATCCATCTTCCACGTCACTGTCAAACTAAGCATCCCAAGACACTACGTTGATCTCTAAACTGAAAGCTCTCTGTGGACAAAGACTATGTCCCAGCACCTTTCTTAAATTAAGTAAGCACCTAATAAAGTCTGCTGGATTTAATTCAGCATTGCTCCCTTGCTCAAAAATCTTCAATGGCTCCCTACTGCTCAGAAGATAAAGTCCAAACTCTGTCATCAGGTTTTCAAGGATCCCTAAACCTGACACTGGCCTTCACTTCCCACCACTTCCCACCACTTCCCAACTTTCATCTTCTCATCTAGTAAGAGCACTCTTCTCATACGACCCCTATATACACCCTGCTGACTCACTGATGTTCTCCTACCCTTAACTGCCACACTATGTAAGAATAAATGAATGATGAGCATTTATTAAGTATACGCCAACTGTATGCCAACCACAAGAATATAAACAGAAAATGGGGACAAGAGCTCTTTCTCTTCTAGTAGGCAGAGACAACCCTTACAGGTGAATGATGACTGAGGAAGAGAGTTTGGTTTGGGGCAGGTCACTGGGATGCTGAGCAGAGACACAAGCCGTCCCTCCCTTTCCATAATCAATGCTGGTACTGATTTGATTACTGTGCCCAGAGCAAGAGGTAGACAGGAGGAGGCAGGAGGGGAAGGTGGAAGGGTGGGAGGGATGGGAAACAGAGTCTGGTCTGGTGGCCTGGGGCTGTCTAAATAGAGCCGCACTCCATGAGTCAGCACCCACTCAGCTAGCAGGATGGCTTGGCCTGGATAAATGGCTTTCCACTCATTCCCATGTGTACATCCAGTCGCGAAGTAGATTTGAATCTGTAGGAGGACAACGTTCACTTTAGACGCTTTTAGAGGAGTATTTAGAGGGGCCACAGTAGGTATTAAATAGTTGACTGGCTCTTCAGAAAGTCTGCCAATTTAGTCTGGCAGCAAGATACTGTGTGATGAGAAGGCAGGACCAAACTTTAAACGCAATCCAGACACTTGCAGACATGCGGTTTTCAGCCTGACTCTCAACTTATTCTAATGCAGTTTCTTGATCATTTTGTGTGTCCTGGCCCCCTTAGGCAGCCTGGCAAAGCCTATGGACTCCTCAGAATACAGTTTTATTTTAATGCATAAAATAAAATCCCTTTATTTTACTGGTCCTGGAATTGAGTAACAGGAACTGGAAATGAAGGCAGCATTTCTTAACCTGAGGTCCATACACTTGTTCTTCAAAAAAAATTGTCATCAATGCATTTCACTTTCATTGGAATTCTATGTATTTTATGGATTTAAAAATATGATTCTGAGGAGGGGTTCCCAACCTGCCCTAGGAATCCAGGATACAAACAAGGTTAAGAACCCCTGGCCTGGGTGACCCCTGACACCTTTTCTAGCTCTAAATGTGTGAGGGGGTGGGAGCAGAAGGCATCTCGGATCCTCTGATTCCCTGTGGAGGCAGAGGGCTCCTGGATCTCAGCCTGCCTATTCATTGCTACGTCTGGTATCCGTGGCTGATGAGCACGACCCCACTTTGAGGTTTTACCTTCTCACCCATTCTCTTCTTCCTTCCCTTTACCCCTAGCCATCTCTAACCTCCTGGTTCCCATCCATATAATCATAGATTTAAGAGCTGGAAGATCACCTAGTCCATCTTCCTCAGTTTCTGGAAGCCAAGGAAAGTGACGTGATATCTCTAAAGTCATGGGGCAGCTAGGTGGTGCCATGGTACATAGAGTGCACCAGGCTTGGAGTCAGGAAGACTCATCTTTGTGAGTTCAAATCTGGCCTCAGACACTTACTAGCTGTGTGACCCTGGGCAAGTCACTTAACCCTGTTTGTCTCAGTTTCCTCATCTGTAAAATCAACTGGAGAAGGAAATGGCAAACCACTCCAGTATCTCTGCCAAGAAAACTCAAATGGGGTCACAAACAGTCAGACACAACTGAAACGACTGAACAACAAAGTCACATAGCTATTAAGTAGCGTAACGGATTCAAATCCAGGTTGTCCAACTCTACACCTCTTTCCACTGTTCTATGCTTGATTGAGGAAGAATCTGATTTTTCCTTTAAATTGCTTTTAATATGTGAGCAGTAAGTTAATAGCAAAGTTTGTTTCCTACAGGCTCACCGGGCCACCCAGGGAGATTCGGTAACCTC
>NW_020954546.1:20955088-20955386 GCF_900497805.2 Vombatus ursinus | reverse complement strand
GAGACAGGGAGAAAAAGAAGAAGAGAGAAAGAGAGAGAGAGAAAAAAGAGACAGAAAGAGAGGGGAGAGAGAAAAAGAGAGAAAGAGACAGACAGGGAGGGAGACAGACAGAGAGAGAGAGAGAGAGAGAGAGAGAGAGAGAGAGAGAGAGAGAGAGAGAGAGAGAGAGAAAAGAGACAGAAAGAAGAGAAAGGGAGAGAAAGGGAGACAGAAGGAGAGAGGAGAGAGAAAAAGAAAGAGACAGGGAGGGAGACAGAAAGAGAAAGAGACAGAGAGAAGAGAGACAGGGACAGAAAGA
>NW_020954546.1:20909092-20954988 GCF_900497805.2 Vombatus ursinus | reverse complement strand
TTGCTCTCCTTGCTCAGAAAGAAGCCCGGGGCCGTCAAGTCCCCGCAGCCCCCGAAGCCATGCCTTCCCCAGCTGGCCCTCTCTACCAGACCCGGGCTGGGGTCCTCCCGGTGGGCATTCTGGATGAGTCCGAGCGCGAAGTGGGGAAAAGGAGCAAAAGGAAGGAAGGCGGAAGGGAGCTTACCACCGGGCCGGCCAGCCACAGCAGCCCCCGCAGCTCCTTTCGGAAGTTTAGCGTCAGCAGCCAGCGCAGCCCCCGAGGCTCGGAGGGCGCCGGCGCGTCCTGGCGAGCCACCTCCATACCGTCCACACTGGCTCCCCGGCGCAGGGTACGGAGAGGGCCGGAGAGCGCCTGGACTCTAGACGAGCAGTCCCCGCCCCCGCCCGCCCCGGCTCCAGCCCGAGCCCGCCCAGATCAGCCCAGGGAGGGCCGGGCCACCGACGGCTGCGGGGCAGCGCAGACGTGCCGGAGACGCCGGCGCGCGCGCCGCGGCCACAGCCCTGCAGGCTCTCCGAGAGGGTTTGGAACGCGGTGGCCTGAGCTGCCCGCCTCCAGGCAGCCTGCCCCCGCCCATCCCGAGCCGGCCAGTCCTCCGACCGAGCCTGCGACCTTGACCGCGTATGCTCTAAATAACCGTAATTCCCCAGTGAATGGACGAATGGCTCTCATAGACTGGCAGAACCTTAGAAAGACTCTAATTCAAATCCTCCACCCCCATCCAAACCCAACCATTGTGCAGAGAAGTGGTGGGCTGCAAGCCACAGAGTTAGCAGCAAAACACGCACTTGAACCTGGGTCCTGCAGCCAAAGCACCTGGCTCTGAACTCCACCTCTGCCATTAGCTACCTGGGCGACTCTGGCCAAGCCAGTTCCCTTTGGTGGGCCTCAGTCTCCTCACCTGTAAGATGAAGTCGTTGGACTTAAGGCTCACACGGGTCCCTTCGGGCTCTAAATATTATTCCTTCTGCGAGTATAACCTCGCCCTCCTTCCCGAAACAGCCTCCCTCCTCAATCAACTATGAGTTTGTGAGAAACGGATATTTTTAGTTAAAGGGCTTTGGGACAAACACGGGAGCATAAATATCTAAAGTAGAATGTAGCATTTTAAAGCTAGGTTTTTATTAGTCACCTACATTTCCAAATGTATCCTTACACCTCCCACTCCTGGTAGAACCACCTCATGTCAAATAAACAAACAAACAAAAGATAAAGGAAAGAATAAGGGGGAAAATAAACAAGTCAATCCACTTTTTCAAATGACTATCATATGTTCCATATCCCGTGGACCATTTCCCTTCACCTCTGCAAGGGCAGGAAATGCCTGGCAGGGAGAAGGGAGAGGAGGAAATATCCAAGGTAACATCTGAAAGCAGCAGGGTGTAGAGGAAACAGCCCCAGAGCAGGGGTCAGGAGACCCAGGTTCAAGTGCATGTTTTGCTGCTAACTCTGTGGCTTGTAGCCCACCACTTCTCTGCACAATGGTTGGGTTTGGATGGGGGTGGAGGATTTGAATTAGAATCTTTCTAAGGTTCTGCCATTCTATGAGAGTCATCTGTCCATTCACTGGGGAATTACAGTTATTTAGCTGTTTGCTCAATAGAAAACCCTACAGATGGCTAGCTTAGTAAATGCTTTAATAATAGGTAGCATTTTTATAGCATTTTAAGATTTGCCAAGCACTTCCCATATATGGTCTAATTTGATCCTCACCATAACCTTCTGAGATTGGTGCTATTATTATTTCCATTTTACAGATGAGAGAAACTGAGGCTGAGAGGGGTTAAGGAAGTTGCCCAGTGTCACACAAATAGTAAAGGGTCTGAGGCAGGATGCCAACTTGGGTCTTTCTGAAGATACTGTAGCCACTCCTACCCAAACCATGCTCTCAGTACCGTGGTCTTCCTCCCCTCCTTAATCCTGGAAGCCATGCCTTGTTTAGTACAACCCAGTATTGCGTTAAGCTTTGTTGGCCCCTACGTCACACTGTTAATTCACAATGATCTATTATTGTTCAGTCTTGTCTGATGCTCTGTGATCCCATTTTGGAGTTTTCTTGGCAAAGATACTGGGGATGGTTTGCCATTTTCTTCTCCAACTCATTTGACAAATGAGGAAACTGAGGTTTGCAGGGTGAAGTGACTTGCCCGTGGTCACACAGCTAGTGTCTGAGACCGGATTGGAACACAGGAAGTTGAGTCTTCCTGACTCCATCCCAGAACTTTGTCCACTGCACCACCCACCTGCTCCAACGGTCTGGTAGTGCACTAATATCCTGTTTTTTTCAAATTGTTGTCTCACTATCTCCACACACACAGTTATAACTGTGAAGTTGATTTTTTTTGTACCCAAGGGTAAAATTACATGTTTATCCCCATTGAATTCATCTTCTTAGATTCCAGCTCCATGCTCTAGCCTTCCAAGAGCTTTTTGGATCCTGACTCTTTCATCCAGTGTGTTAGCTGTTCTACCAACTTGGTGCCATCTGCAGATTTGAAGATCATGTTATCTATGCCTTTATTCAAATCATTGATAAAAATGCCAAACAGCACAGGGCCCAGAATAATTCCCTAGGTCACTCCACTGGAGACCCCCCTGCCCAGACATAAACCCACAGTCCAGCTATCTGACCAGTTCAGGATCCTTTTAATTGTATTGCTGTCTAATCTATTTCTCTTCATTATTTCTCTCTCTGTCTCTCTCTCATCTCTGCCTCCTAAGTAAGAATAGCATGAGATACTTTATCAAAAACTTTGCTAAAATATAGACAAAACCTTGGCAAATCAAGGGATCCAGCCCCCTTCTCGGTGAGTGATCTCATCAGCTCCCCTGGTTTCAATCATTATCCTCTATTCAGAAGACCTCCATGATTCTCTATCTAGCCTTAGTCTCTCTCCTGAGCCAGGATCCTGCTTTGACAACTTGCTGAGCGTTTGCCTGAACATACCATTGGCATTTCCAATTCAAAGTGTTCAAAATGGAACTCATTATATCCCCCTACCCCCAACCTATCCCTTTTTCCAAACTCCCTTCTTTCTTGAGAGGGCACTAACCAGCCTCCCCAGTCAGCCAGGTTCACAACCTCAGTCATGCTTGACTTTTCCCTCTCCCACACTTCTGTTGAATAGCTGCCAAGTCATCATCATCTTCTTCTTCTTCTTCTTCTTCTTCTTCTTCTTCTTCTTCTTCTTCTTCTTCTTCTTCTTCTTCTTCTTCTTCTTCTTCTTCTTCTTCTTCTTTTTCTTCTTCTTCTTCTTTTTCTTCTTCTTCTTCTTCTTCTTCTTTTTAGGTAATGGGGGTTAAGTGAGTTGCCCAGAGTCACATAGCTAGTGAGTGTTATGTGTCTGAAGCTGGATTTGAACTCAGGTCTTCTTGATTCCAGGGCCGGTACTCTATCCACCGTGCAATCTAGCTGCCCCACGACAAGTCTTCTTGATCAGTCATCCATAGCATCTCTCATATCTCCTCTCCACCCACAAGACTCATATCACCTCTATTCTATTGAAGTAATCTCCTGACTTTTCTCTATCTACTGCACCCCCTAGTGCCCCTGTACTACATGGCACAACGGGGTCCTCTGACTCCCTGAAGCCCTCTTCTACCTGAACTATGCTGATTATATTGATCAGAACGCCAATGTCTTTCAATGCTGTTTCCTCTTATGTTATTTGGTTCTAATTTAGAATCTGAAGCACCAGAGTAGCCTGAGTCAGGCCTGACCTACGACATTTGTTACAGAAGTGACTGGATTGTATAGTGATGGATTCATTTAGGTTGGGGAAAGATGATGCCAAAAAGGTGACTCCCAGCAGGCTCCTTGGCAATGATGGCCACATATTATGAGGTGTCTGCCACCCTCTGTCCCAAGGGGATTAGAGGGGAAACTGTCTGTGGGCATTCAGCAACTAGAGAGGGAAGAATGTGCTTGTGACTTTAAGAACTGTCCCCTGGGGGCAGCTAGGTGGCACAGTGGACAGAGCACTGGCCCTGGAGTCAGGAGGACCTGAGTTCAAATCTGGCCTCAGACACATAATACTTCTTAGCTGTGTGACTCTGGGCAAGTCACTTAACCCCAATTACCTCACTTAAAAAACAAAAATAAAAACTGTCCCCTTAAGATGATAAATCTGGTGAATTTTCATTTGTATAGTTTGTGTTTGTACGTAATCATTTTCTCCAGGCCCCCCAGCTACAGCACATCTGTGTCTACCATAAAGACAAATGTGGTAAATGCACCATGGTTGATTGACTCTATCAGTTTAAGAAACTTAACAGAGGGGATAGGTTCTGCTCTTGACCTTCTGAACTTTCTCTTTCTCTCCCTCTCTGTCTTTCTATTTATCTCCCTCTATCTCTTTGTCTCTCTCTATCTCTTTCTCCCTTATCTCCCTCCCTTTTCTCCTCTCTCTGTATCTCTCTTCCATTCTTCTTTCTTCCCTCCCTTCCTCCATCTCTGTCCCTGTCTCTCTCTTTACCTTTCTCTCTTCTCTCCTTCCCTCCCTCTTTGTCTGTCTGTCTGTCTCTTCCCTTCCTTTCTCTCCCCCTCCTTCTCCCTCTGTCTCTCTGTCTGTATCTCTCTGTGTGTCTCTCTGTCTCTGTGCTTCCTTTCCTCTCTTCCTCCTCCTCCCTCTTCTCCAGGGAGGGCTGAGTGTGGAGTCCCTATGGAGTAGGCCCCAGCCTAGATAATAGGGAAAGCAGCAGCACTCATGGCCATCCTCTGCTGGACATGGTGGGGCAGCTTTCTGGACCTGGACTAGAGGTGTAGTGAACAGGCCTCAGCAGCAGCAGCAGCTGGTGAGAGGAGCAGATCTCAGGCAATGGCAATGTCCCGAGCCAAGCTCCAGCCCTGATACAAGAGGCTGCATCAGCAGCCAAACCCTGACCTATGGGGGCATCATTTGGCCCAGCACAGAGGGGCATACCCAGGCCCTGGAAGAGAGAGACTCGGTACTTAAGCCCCAGAAATGTCAGCGCCTACAATGCTATGGCCGGAGCAGCCTCCAGTACAGGAAGAGTAGTGCTTGGCCCTGGCAGAGTGGGCAGTGCCAGCAGCACAAGGAATAGTGGGCAGTGGATCAAAGCAGTATAGCCAGCCCAGTAGCAGTAGAGGGGCAGTGATGCGAACATAGCTGCCAGTGCAGCAAGTACCCGGTGGTCACTGGACAACTTTTCAGGAAGCACTTAGCAGACCAAGGCATAGAGTTTGGGGGACATAACTCTCTTTCTGGCTAGAGTGGGGAGGAACTGTGTACCTAACACTTTCTTATCTTCCCCTTCCCAAGAAATAGGGCAATCCCTGAGCAAAGGCTCCTAAGGGGGCAATGATTTGTTATTGTTCCCCTCTCCCTAGGGCTCCCAGAGTCCAGGGAAGGTCCTGACTGGAGGACCATGGGGCCACTCGAAAGATCAGAACGACCTCTTAGTTGCTTTTCTACATGTGGTCCAGCCTTCTGATGAAGATCAATGACTGTGGAAGAAGGGTCTTCATCTGTGCTCTAGTCCAGCTGTTTCTGGCACCATTCCTGATCATTATCACTGCCTTCTTCTGGGAGATCCTCTCACTGGGAAAACCAAAGATTTGGCATCATCCACACGGACCAGGTTGTTACGGTACCAGTCTTGGTCTTTCTTAAGGGGAGAGGCAAAGCCTGGGACTTGTGGTCTTCATTCTTCTGCATATTCTATCACTCCTTCAGGGAGGTTAGGTTGCTTATTTTTTTGTGGTGGCTTTGACTTTTTATTTTAGTTTTTCTTTTCCTCCTCCAGTGCTACCCATGCCGGTTTTCTCACGTGCCTGAGATTAGGGTTGTCCAGGAATGGCCCTAAAGCCATTGAAATGGTGGGCAGCATATTGAATTTCAGTTCAATAGTTTTTTTCAGTCATGACCTACTCTCGATGACCCCATTTGGGGTTTTCTTGGCAAAGATAGTGGAGTCGTTTGCCATTTCCTTCTCCAGCTCGTTTTACAGATGATGAAGCTGAGGCAAACAGGGTGAAGTAACTTGCCCAGAGTCAATCAGCTAGTAGGTGTCTGAGGCTGCATTTGAACTCAAGAAGATGAGTCTTCCTGACTTTAGTGCTCTATCCACCGGGCTACCGAGCTGCCTCTAGCATATTGACTTAGAAAACTACAAGTTAACATTATCTGTATTGTATGGTATTTTTATTTATTTTGTTAAATATTTCCCCAGTTACTTTGGCTGCAAGGCTCTCTGGGGGCGACTTTGACGTCTCTGCTACAGGAGACCTTTAGATCCTTAAGACTTTGCCACCAACAGGTAGAGTGTGGTAGAAGCAATATCTGCCACATGAGCTAAGCTAGTTTTTCCTTAAAAGATTTTAAAACTATCCTGGTGATCTAATTGTCTCAGGGGACTAAGACTTGGCCTTTCTGGTGGCCTGGGTACAAAAAGCCAGCACACAAAGAGTTAACAGCGACTCCTTCTGATCAGCAGACTAGCACGGTCAGGGACAGAGGCATGGAATCTACAGCCGAATGAATCAATGCTGTATCCTTCCTAAATGATCTTTCTATTCAATGGTTAAGGAGGCATCCTGATGCTAACTGTTCATGTACCAATGTCTGATTTCTCAATCCAGAAGCACCAGATTGGCCTGAGTCAGGCCTGGCCTACCACATACGACCACTTCCTTTTAGAAACGTACATTTTCTCAGTGATGACTCTGCTGCTACTTCCTGTGTGCAAGTGCATTAGAAATGTACTACCTCCTACGTGTTCCTTCCATTTCTCTAGAAACTGGGGCGTTCCAAGCTTCAGACCATAACAGCACTTCCACGAGAACGTCGATATTTTTTGAAAGGTTTGTTGTTGTTTCGAGGGGCAGCTTGGAGGGGTTAAACACACTCCACAATTTTTCAAATGCAATGTAATCAACAGCAACAGTAATAATAAGTTTCCAGAAATGTTTTAAACTGCTTGATGGAAAAAAAAAGAGCAATATTCTGTTTAGCCGCTGCAATCATTTTCCAAAAGCACAAAAGTCCCTTGCTCAGGAATCTTAAAGTGGCTTCCTTATGCAACTAGGACAAAACACCAGATCCTCAACCCTTCAGAAGCAGATCCCAGATCACCTCCCTGCTGTTTCTCCACACTACGTCCATTCCTGTGACTGACCCATGGCTCTGCTAGTGCCTAAATTTACTGTTCCATCTTCCTTCTCCATGACCTCACAGGCTATGCCTCAAGACTAGATGACTCTCTCATTCCCTCCTTCACTCTCCTCCAGCCTCAGCTCAGGCATCCTTGCCTCTAGGTAATATCCTTGCCTTTTGTTGTTCTCCAGATTGCTAGTACTTTCTCCTCTCAAAATATCTTGCATTTGAGAATAAATTCTCTGGTTACTCGTTATTCGCCCCAATAAAATGTATATCCCTTAAGGGAGGGGAAGGGAAGGGACAAGTTTCTTGTTGCTGTTTTGTTTTTGTGCCCGTAGTCCTGCACACAGTAGACATCTAATAAATGTTTGTTAAATGTAGTCAACTTTGTCTACTTATCTATCCCCTTTCCAATTTCAGCTTCTAGGAGTTTAATTCCACTTCTTTCCAATAGGTGGCAGCAAAGTCCTGCAAACTAAACAGATTCACTGGGACCCAGTCAGCATCAGCATCCCCAGCATGGCCTCTGCTCTTCCATACTCATCTGTTACACAATTGCATACAGGGAGCTTGAGTCTGGACACCTGTATTCCTTCAGCATCTCTTAGGAAGGTCCCTTGATTCTAGCTGACATCTGGACCTCACTGTAATACTGCTCCTAACTTTGAGCACTTAAAAACCTTTCTTGATCTGGTTCCAGCCTATGTTTCCAGGTGGACCGCGTGTTATTACCTGTCATAAATTGTATTTCTCAGCCATTGGCCTAGTTGCTGTTGCTTGCACAAAACTTCCCATTTTCATGTCTTTGCACAAGCTGAGATGCTTTCTCTTCTCACCTCTATATTTCGGAACTCTTTAGAGGCAGAGCTCAAATGCTAACACCGTCAAAAGACCTTTCCTTATTCTCCCAATTTTTAGTCTTCCTTCCCCCTTTCCTCAATCCCATCACTTTGTATTTACTTATATAGCACATCCTCTGGAATTACTTCCTTAACTCCCATTCCCATTGGCAACTGCTAGTCTCATGGTACTGTCTAATGGCCTGGGTTTCTAGTGAGAGCCTGGGTTTCTAGCACCGTCACTCAGAGCCCCCACCACTGTGTTTCCCATTAATAATCAGACAGCAGCATTAGTGAGCTTTTAGCAAAGATATTTACTATGATCATATAGTATGAATAATTGGCACAAAATATTCCCCTCAAACTGGGGGCATACTCTCTCCCTAAAAACATTAAGGTGCTTGAGGAGAATGGATTAAAACTTTAAGTACATTGGTAGTGAAGCGCAAGTGTAGAATACATATGTGGCTAAAAGGTAAACTCACAACTTCTGATTACTGTAAGTCCTTATCTACTTTGTGTGTGTGTATATATGTGTGTACATACGTGTGTACAATCATGCTTTACTGTAGTAAATTGATTTCACTTGATCACTTCATTATAGTTGGAGATTCCAATGAATTTTTAAATTTACCAGATTTTATGTTTACCTGACAGAGACTGAGGAATTATTCAAGTTACATATTAGTACAGTTCCAGTTCAAGTTCCAGTGAATATTGACTTGCTTCAGGGTATAACACTCTACCATTTTTAAGTTTCTCATTGACACTATTTCTTCTTCTTTGTAGCTGATCTTTTTCTTCCTGAAGAGCCTGGCCTTCTGAAATCTTTATTTGCTTCTCAGCTGGAATGTCCTGGAGCTGCTTTAACGAATGCCGGACACTTTACAAATGCATCTCAGGTAACATTAGTAGCTCCAGGAGTCAGGAAAGGTCTCAGGAGGATCAGGGATGTCGAATTGCAAAGGACCAGAGAACCCATCTGTAAAGATTTTCATGTCCTTTTCATTTCTCCTTTGTAAAGATGAGAAAACAGAGGCTGGGAGAGATTAAATGGATCACCCAGAATTGCAAGCTAATGTAAGTACTGGGGCCAAAAATCAACCCGAGGTTTTCCTGACTCCAAGTCCAGCCTCCCACTATGGAGCTAGCAACCTCAGATAGAATATAACTGTGTTTTAAAAGAAACTGGGCATTCTAAGAATCAGCAGCTAGAAGGGACTGCATTCTAGGCATGGGGACCAGCCCGAGCAAAGGTGTGGTGACGGACTGTTGTTCGTCAAGGACAAGAAAGCCAGTCTGGATGCATTGTGGAGAACATGGAGGGCAGGAAGGTATGCGGGGTCTGGACAGGTGGCCGCGGGCATGGGTTGGGGCTGGAGACGGGACCCCAAAGGTAGCATTAGCATCATGGAGCTTTCCATCGGATGGCATGAGTTGGCCATGGAATGCACGCTGGCTTGTTAGAAACCCTGAGTTTGAATCCTGACCATGTCCCTTATTTGATGTGCAACCTCAGGCAAGTCATCAGCGCTCTCTGGACTTCAGATTCCTCCAATGGACAATGGGATGGGGTGGACCAGATGACCTCTAGCGTCCTTTCTGGCCCAAAATCTACGATTCTAAGATCTAAAGCTCAAGCTCACATAGGGAAAGACAACTTTCTTTGCTATAGTTTTACACCCATGGAAACCCAGCCAGGTCCTGGGAGACCCCTTCGCAGCGCCTGGGAGCCAGAGCCTGCCTCGCGCAGTCCCGGAGAGGGAGCTCCGCAGCTCAGCACGGACCGATCTAGGCAAAGCGTGGGAGCGCTCTCAAGTCCGAAGCTCGGCTGCGGGGCACGCCGGGATGTGTAGTCCTCCTGGGCCGCTGGAACTCTCCGGCCGTCGCCGCGGAGCCGCTGGACTACACTTCCCGGTGTTCCTCGCGGGCTCCGCTTTCCCTCTCGCCCCCTGGCGGTCGCGGGCGCTAGTCTCAGGCGCCCGAGGCTTTCCTCGGGACGCAGAGGATCCGCGAGGCTAGACCAACCTGCTGCTGCATTGCCCCGGCACCGGCCCGGCTGCTGCGGGAGGGAGGGCGGGCACAGGTGAGGGATGCGCGTGCTGCCCCGCTCTCCTGCTGCTGCCGCTGCTGCTGCCCCTGTCCCTGCCGCTGCTGCCGCTGCTGCTGCTGCTGCATCCCGGTCCTGCAGAGCCGGTGCAGCACCTGCCGGGAGGGAGGGAGAGAAGGACAGAGGAGGGAGGGAGGGAGGGAGGGAGAGATGGAGGGATGGAGAAGCTGAGACCGGGAGCCTGGGGAAGGACAGGCTCAGGGCCGGACGGGACTGCCGCCTCCTTTCTTCCCCCTTGGAAGGCATCCTCCTGCCCCCTCCTCTTAGCCTCTGCTGGCTCACAGGGTGAGGGGAAGGGTCCTCTCTCCACCAGCCTCCCCCCGTTTTCTTTCCTATCTTAGAGTCCCCCCCGCGATACCTTCCCATGACATTGCCGGGGCCCAGGTGTAGCCCTGCGTTGCCCCCTTTGCATGGTGAGGAGGCATTCTGGCCCCAGAGGGCATGCCTGCAATTGGGATGCAGCCCCAGGGGCGGGAGAAAAGGCTGCCTGAAGGTCCAGCTGGTGGCTGGCCCCTGACACGCAAGGGGAGGGATTCCAGCCCACCCCCATTCCCAGACACCTTGTGTCTGAAATGGAGCGGGGCTGCCCTTGGCCCTGTCTCCTGCCAGGAGGGCTCCCTCAGCCTAGCTCACCTTCAGGGAGAGGTGGGGAAGATGGGTCCTCTGCCGCTTTGGTGGGGTTCACAGAGAATCATCCCTGCCAGCCAGAATTTAGACAGGGCCCACAGGGGCAGCTTGTGTGACCCCCTGTTCGGCACCTGTGAGATGCCCCCACCTGGTCTATGGGAGTTCAAGGTAAGGTCCCTCAGGCTGCCATTTCGGAACCACTCCTCAGCAGTGCGGGCTATTTCACTTTATAAGCTCCTAGGCAAAGGGTTCCTTGGGCTTTGGGATGGTCCAGTGACCACCTTTCCCCAGATCCCTTTGAAATGGAACCGGCTTTATCTCGGAAGACAAGTAAATGGAGAGCATAAGCCTCTCTATTTTGATTTTACTCTTGTGGGGGAATTCATCACCAAGAAGTAAGCTTATATAATAAGTAGGGGACATTTGTTTTTTTAAACTACTGTGTGCTCGTTTTTGCCCTCTGCTGGAGAAATTACCTTGGACCAGTTCAAATGCTTATCTGTTTTCTGCAGTAGCTAGAGGCCTGAGATAAGGTTATTAACCTCCAGGAGAGCTATATCTGAGCCAGCCAGCTTCTTTGGGGTGCCAGTTCAGGATGTCAAATGTCATTTAGAGATATATTTATGACCTGTGAAGAAAAGCAAAATAAATAAATACATAAAAATGTCCTGTGCAGAAATTGGCCTTAATTGGATTTATTTCCTCCCCTCCCCCTCATTCAGCAAACCTTTATTAAGCATCTACTGTGTATAAGAAAGGTCTTGTACTAAAAGCTGGAGGTGCAAAGACATTGGTCCAGACCCGACTCCTCATAGAATTCCTATGAGAAACAATAGGGGAATGACATTTATACAAGTAACTGTGAGAGGAGGAAGACTGAAAGGTCGCAGGAGATGTTGAGGTAAAGGATTAGGAGAAATTTGAGGAGGGGAAGATCATTTTCACTGGGGCTTCACGGAGGAGGTGGCTCCAGACGTGGGTCTTGAAGGAAGGGAGGATTCTGCAGTATTTTGAAGAAAGTGAGCACGTGCTTGGGATTGATAGGAGTTGTATGTGCAGGTGGGAGCCTTTGACTGGCTATAAATGTCAGCCTCTGCCAGGTGAGCTGATAATTCAGACTAAGTTTAAATGGTGGTTGGTTTGGGGGTTGCCCCCCCACCGCATTATAAGAATGGAGATAGTGACATTGTGTTGAAACCGAGCAGAATTTTAAAGACTTTTAGTCAAATGGCAAGGACACTCCCCACTCCCACCCAAGGGTCAAACTTTGTCGGCTGGTTGTTATTTTCTTGTGATTAGCTGTTGAGGTTGACCTCAGGTCTGTCCGATCTTGAAAGAAGTGATACGTGCATATAGTGTTTTATTTATTTATTTTAAAGAATAAGTGAATAAAAAAAGCATTTATTAAACATGTATTTGTGATAACAAAGCAGTGTACTGACTGGTGGGTATACAAATAGAAAACAGAATCAGTGTCTTTCAAGGTCCTCACACGCTTGTTGGGGGAGACAACAAATGGGGGTGGGAGGGGGCTCAGCTGCTTTGTGGATGGAAGGGTCCAGGAGCCCTTTTCTGGAGGTCAAGTGGCAGAGTCTGGGAATGTAGAGGGCTGTGAGCCCCAGTGAATCCTTGTGCCCACAATGCTAGATGGAGCTAGGAAGCTCTGAGTATCTGGGGACTTGTCTCCATTATAGAGTGTGAACTCTTTGAAGACAAGAAGTGTTTCGTTTTCGTTTTTATATCCCCACACATAGTAGGCGCTCAGCACGTAGTAGGTACTTGGGTACTGATTGATCGACTCTGAGCAAGTTGGTTAATGGCTCCCTGTATGGCTTTAGGAAAGTCATTTAATCTCCATGGGCCTCAGTTTCCTCTTCGGTGAAAAGGGGAACTTGATGGCCTCTCAGGTACCTTCCAACTCGAGATCTGTGATCCTGTGTGCTCTACCCACTGTGCTAAATTGCTTCTAGAGCACTGTTACTGTCAGTTATTATAATTAGTTATTCTTATCCTAAATGATAGGGGGCAGCCAGGCAGCACAGTGGATAGAGCACTGTGCTGGGAATCAGGAAGATGAGTCTTCCCAAGTTCAAATCTAACCTTGGACACTTTCTAGCTGTGTGACCCTGGGCAAGTCACTTAACCCCATATGTCTAAGTTTTCTCATCTGTAAAATGGACTGGAAAAGGAAATGGAAAACCACTCCAGTATCTCTGCCAAGCGAACCCCAAATGGGATCACAGAGAGTTGAACGTGACTGAGACGACTGAACAACAAATCCTAAATGATTCCCCCTCTCATTTTACTGGAGAAGTGAAGATCTGAGAATAATCACTCTGTTGTCACTTTGGAAACCCATTCTCTCTCTGTTGTGTGTGTGGGGGAATGAGTCACTTAAGTGTGTATAAAGAAGGTTTGTGCACCCTAGTCGGTAGACCGGAGAGGTGTTCCCTGGCCCTGGGTCCCAGGTTTGTGTGTTTCCAGCCTGTGCAGGAAGGCTGGCCCCTGAGGCCTCATCAGGCCCATGGCCCTGGGGGGTGACTCCCTCCCGTGGCTCCTCTCCCCTGGGCAGGACCTGGAGACGCTGACAAGGCCTACGCTCTCCCCTCCAGGTTCTTGTAGTCGGGCTGGCTGGCAGGGGGGACTGGAGAAGGGCAGGATCAGGGCTCTGATGCCAGTAAACTTCACCAGCACCCCAAATAACACGTCCCCCAAAAGGTGCCCCTCAATCTTTGAATGTCAGAGTATAGCGTCACCACAACATGGATATTTGAAAAGGTGCAGAACTCCAGACATTCTCACCGTGCGCTATTCTTGTCCAGGTCCCCAGCCAATTCACCAACATTTATGAAGACCTACTAGGTACAGCTAGGTGGTGCAGTGGATAGAGTGCCAGGCCTGGAGTCAGGAAGACCCAAGTTCAAACTTGTCCTCAGACACTTCCTTGGGCAAGTGACCTTGGGCAAGTCACTTAACCCTGTTTGTCTCAGTTCTTCATCTGTCTCAGTGGATAGAGTGCCACACATGGAGTCAGGAAGACCTGAATTCAAATTTGACCTCAGATGCTAACTAGCTGTGTGACCTTGGCAAGTCACTTCACCCTGCAAACCTCAATTTCCTCATCTGTCAGATGAGCTGGAGAAGGAAATGGCAAACCCCTCCAGTATCTCTGCCAAGAAAAGCCCAAAAGGGATCACAAAGAGTTAGATATAACTCAACAACAGCAGAATGTACCAAGCGCTGAGGATAATGAAGACAAAGCTAAAGCAATCCATGCTTACATTCTTTAAAAAAAAAAAAAAAAAAGGCACTAAGATTAAGGAGGTCTGGGAGAAGGTGGGAGTTTAGCTGAGCCTGGAAGGATGCCAGGGAAGCCAGAAGGGGAAGACAAGAGACAGCATTCCAGGCATGAAGGGCAGGAGATGGGAGATGGGGTAACTTGTAAAGTGCCATATATATGCTACCTGTCTTAATTTTCCATCGGTCCTTGCTTCCATTTCACTAGAGGGCAGCACATAGAGTCTCTTCAAAGATTGTTTCAATCATAGAGCCCAAACTGACTTCTATAGAGGTCCTTTTTCTGCAACGTAGGGAGTTTGTTATGCAGTTACTGAATAAAATCCCCCCCCCCCCCCCCCGCCCAGTTGCTTCCTGGCCCTGCTGTTAACAGACAGACACTCTGCTGGTGACCAGATCAGAAGTCACTTTTGCGTGGTCTCAACTGTTATTTTCTCTCTCTTCCCTGGGAAATACGTTTCTAATTTCACAGCCCCTGAGGTTTTTCACATCTCTTCAGTCAAATCCCCAACTTAGGATTTTTTATGTTTGGCTTCCGATCTTTGCAAACTGGGTGAGGCTTTCAAAAGACCCAAGTTTATCCTACTTTGTCCATTTCCTACCATTGTAGGAATTAGAAGCCCTTATTTCCTTCAGAACTCTATTCAGGTGCCACCTTCTCCAGGATGCCCTTCCTGATGCCCCTCCCCCAGCTGCTGCTGCCTCCCCCCACCCTCTATTCCATCCTCGAAAATAGTATTGGGTAGATAACTCAATGGAAACCTGGCGTTTCCAACCAAAGCAAAATTCTGTGAGTCCTGGGGGCTGCTTGACTTTGCCAAGTGCCTGTAGTAGGTGCTTGCTGATTGATTCTAAGAAATGTTCCAGTTCCACTTTGTGGAGTAGTAGCAACTTTAGTACAGCAGCAGTAGTAGCGATGAGGAGGTGGTGGTGGTAGTATAGTAGTAGTTGTAGAAGTAGTAGTAACAGTGGTGGTGTTAGTAGTTGTGGTGGTGGTGGTGTGTAGTAGTTGTAGTAGTAATAGTAGTAGAGGTAGTGGTAGTAATGGTGGTGGTGGTAGTAAGTGGTAGTAGTAATAATGGTAATTGTATTAGTAGTATTAGTACTAGTGGTGGTGGTTGTTGTAGTAGTAGAAGAAAAAGTGGTAGTAACAGTGGTAGTGGTGGTAGTTGTGGTGGTAGTGGTGTGTAGTAGGTATAGTAGTAGTAGAGGTAGTGGTAGTAATGATGGTGGTGGTAGTAAGTGGTAGTAGTAAAGTGGTAATTGTATTAGTAGTATTAATAGTAATGGTGGTGGTAGTAGTAGTAATGGTAGTAATAGTAGTAGTAGAGGTAGTGGTGGTAGTAATGGTAGTTGTAGTAGTAGTATTAATAGTGGTAGTAGTAGTAATAGTAGTAGTGGTGGTGGTGGTAGTAATACTTGTAGTAGTAATAATAGTATTAGTAATATTGATAGTGATAATAGTATTACTAATAGTAGTAGTAATAGTTATAGTGGTAATAGTAGTAGTAGTGGTGGTGGTAATAGTGGTAGTAGTCATAGTAGCAGCAAGAGTAATAGTAATTGTAGTATTAGCTACCATGTACAGTGCTTTAAGGTTGGCAAAGTACTTTATAAATATTATCTCAAATGATTCTTACAACAATCCTGGGAAGTAGATGCTATTATTATCCCCATTTTTTAGATGAGGAAACTAAGGCAGGCAGAGGTTTAGTGACTTGCTCAGGATCCCACAGGAAGTAAATATCTGAGGCTAGATTTGAACTCAGATCTTCTTCACTCCAGGTCCAGGGCTGTATCCACTATACCAACTAGTATCTGGTATGTATAATCCTAACAGCTGCTTAAGGTTTAAATTTTTTTAAAAGTTGTTGAGATATTTTATTTTTATATGACTTTCACTTATGAATATATCTCTTCTCCTTTACCCAGTGAATCATCCTTTATAACAATCAGTCAAAAAAAGGGAGAGAGAAGAAGCATTTCATCAAAACTAACCAATACATCAACTGAGTTTGCCTGTCTAAGTAATGTTCTACAGCCGTAATCTCACTCCCCCACCCCAACCCGTGACCCCCAATCTCTTCTAGAAGGGAGGGAGATGCATTTGTCATCTATCTGGATCTAAGCCTTCTCCTCTACTGTCATTCATTGAGTCCACAGAGAATGCAAATATTTTAAAAATTAAATTAAAATTTTCAGTTAACCAAAATCTGCCTTTTCTTTCTTCCATCTGTTCCATTGCCCCCAGCTGAATAAAAGAAAGTAAAACTAATCCCCCCAATGCCTCTGTCTGGAAAACAAGCTGTGTCTCTCCATCTGCCTTCTGTCCGTCCAGAGCATCCATCGCTTCTTGGGCGGGGAAGAGCAGTATCTGGAGTCATGCTTGGCCATTGTGTTGATCTGATCTCTTGAGCCCTTAAAATTGTTGTTTGTTTGCTTGTTTTTTACCACACTGTAGTTATTGTGTAAATTGTTTTCCTGGTTCTGCTCTGAGGATATAGTTCCAGAAAGGTTGGACCAGTTCACAACTAGCCTCTCCAACATGTCATTTTTGTTTATGGCCAGCTCTCTCAGTCTGATGTAAACATTTTCTTATTAACTAAAGAAAAACACGGGTGTATTATAGCAAAACAAAAAAAAAAAGTTGACAGCATATAACAAGTGTGTACCTTTTTTTCTTTATTTGCATTGCTTTTTCTTATGCAGTAATATATTTCTTCAGGGACATTGTATTGCAGAGAGAGTCTCACTGTGAAGATAATTCCCTGTCTCTGTTACCCTTTTCTTGTTGTTCCAAGACCTTGGGTAGTGAGGAGATGGTTGAGGGAGAGGAGGAAGAAGCTAAAAGAAGGGAGCCTAGAATAATGTAAATAAACCCAGACATAGACAAAACTGTTTTTACTGACTATAAAATACTTGCCTTTGATTCGGACAATTTCTGACACTAGAAATAAGAATTGAAAAAGGCTCAACTCAAAGCCCTGCATCCATGAACCTGCTTAGACTTAGAGGGGTCTTCTCCCCTTTGAGCTCCGAGCACTGAACTGTTTTTTTTCTAAAAAATAGATTTTAAAATTGTGTTTACATCACCTAAATCTGTCCAGTATCACTCCCCATCCTGTCCTAGAGAGCCATCTTTTATAGAAAAGAATTAAAAGAAAATGAGAAAGGGTTGTGTGTGTGTGTGTGTGTGTGTGTGATTTCAATAGAACCAATCAATACATTGATAAATCTGACATTATATTCAGTGTTTTTCACCTATGGTGCCCGCCTCTGCAAAGCGGCAGGGGAAGGTGCCTTCTTACATGTCTTCAGTAGGGCCAGATTTGTTCTTTGCGATTTTTCTACCTTCACGTGATGGTTGTTCTTTCCATTAACACTGTTGTGTTCTTTACATTCATTGTTTTGTTGGTTCCATATCCTTTGCTCCGCATCAGTTCATGCAGGTCTTTCCGTGCTTCCTACATTCACTCCGTTGTTCATTTCTGATAGCACAGTGATATCCTGTTACATTCATGGACCCCATTTGTTCTGCCATGACCTACTCAATGGGTGTCTCCTTTGTTTCCAGTTCTCTGCTATTCCAAAAAGTGCTGCTATAAATATTTTAGTCTATTTGGGGACTTTCTTTTCTCAGTCCTTGGGTCTTGCCTATCAGTGGAATATGTGGGTCAAACGCTATCAATATTTTAGGAACTTAATTTGCCTGATTCCAAATTGCTTTACAGAATGGTTGTGTTTGTACTCCTTCCTGGCCCCACCAACAGTGTATTAGCAGTCTGGTTTGTTTGTTTGTTTTTTTGATTGTTGTTGTTTTTCCCCACAACTTATCCAATGTTGACTTTTTCCATCTCTTGTCATATTTTTAACTTTGTTGGGTGTGAAGTGAAACCTCAAAGTTGTTTTGATTTGCATTTCTCTTGTGATAAGTGATTTCTGCCAGATTGCTTTCCAGTTTCCCTAGCAGTTCTTATCAAATAAGTTCTTTCCAGATATAGATTATTGAGTTCCATTATTTATGATTTTTTCCTTGTCTAGTCTGTTCAATTGATCTACTTTTCCATTTTTTAGCTAATACCAAAATGCTTTTGTAATCGTTGCTTTATAATATAGTTTGAGACCTGCAAGTGCTGTTTTCCATTTTGCTCCTATCTTTTTTCATTATTTCTCTTAATATTCTAGATCTTTTGCTTCTCCAAATAAATTTTGTTAGTATTTTGTCTAGCTATATAAAGAATTCCTCTTAGAGTTTCATTGGTGCAGCATTAAATATTTAATTAACTTTGGTACTATTGTCATTTTTATTATATTGATAGGACCCATCCATGGACACTGAATATTCCTTTAGCTATTTAAGTTGTTTTTTTTTAAAATTATTTCTTTAAGGAGTATTTTATAATTGAATCTATACAAGTATTAAGAGCTCTTTAGGTAGACTGACTTGGGAATCTCATGCATTTTGTGGTTATTTTCAATGTCATTTCCTTTTCTATTATTGCCTCTTGGACTTTGTCTTTTGATCCTTTGAGCTCCTAGTGCTTATTGTTTTAAACAAAATTATTTATTTTTATTTTTATATCATTTTCATTTCTGAATATATCCATCCCTTCCCTCTTCCCCACACTCTCTGTGAGCCATATATTGTGAAAAAAAAAAGAAGGGGGAAAAGTAATTGAAAAAATAAACCAACATATCAATCAAGTCTCCCACGCTTGGTATTATCAGTGATAGAATACCATCACAGGCTGCTGCCTTTTGACACTTTTTGCCTTAATGTGACACCTTGTGGTGGCGAATTTTTCTTGTGTTTCTATTGATTTTGCAATTTGAGTTGGGATTTGTGAATGCCTAAGAACTGGGTAATCCCCCTGAGAGCAAGAGCTGTGGAGTCAGAGGATGTGGATTTAAATCCTGCCTTTGATGCATATGTTACCACGGATACCCTCCTAGATGTCTTTATTTTATTTTATTTTTTAAAATTTTAATTAGATGCAGCTGGGTGGTTCAGTGAATAGAGTGTTGGACTTGGAGTCAGGAAGGTCTGAGTTCCAAGTCTACTTCAGACATTTATTTGTTAACTGTGTGGCCCTGGGCTAGTCTCTTAATCTCTCTCAGCCTCAGTATCCTCATCTGTAAAATAATAATAATTCTTATTATTCTTATTATAATTATAATTATAATAACAACAACAACACTAGCCTCATAGGGTTGTTGTGAAGATCAAAGGAGAGAGATCATATTGAAAGTGCTTTGGAAACTTCAAGACCTGAGTTCAAATCCAGCTTCTGACACTTACTGTCTGTGTGACCCAGGATAAGTCAACTCACCTCTGTCAACCTCAGTTTCCTCATCTGTAAAATGAGAATAACAATGGCACTTATCTCCCAGGGTTGTTGTGAGAGTCAAATGAGATAATATTTGTCAAGTGCTTTGTGAACTTTAAAGTGCTATATAAATGTTAGCTATTGAGGAGCTGTATTTGTGCTAATTATCATTATTATTTTTATTTTAGTTTTTCTCTCCCTCCCACCCCTCCCACTGAAAAGGAAAAAAAAAGAAAAGAAAAACCTTTGTAATGGGCACAGTTAAGGAAAGTAAACCCTCACATTTCCTGTGGCCCCAAACTCACGTCTCATTGTTCATTCTGAATCTCCCACCTCTCTATCGGTGCTCCTGGGCTTCCTCGTGCTAGTTTTTGGCAGAAGATTATTCGGATTCCATTTAGGAGTCAGAAGGTTGTTTTAAAAGCTGGACGCTGTCTAGGGATTAGGAAATACAGGAAAGTCAAGAAGGCTCTTTTCTGATGCTGTTGGAAAGTTCAAGACGCCTTGTTGATAATCGACGCTGCGTGGGGTCCCCTCCACCTCCTCTGCAATCCAGGGACGAAAGACGCTCCATCTTCCCACTGCACTCATTTTCACTGGTGGTCCCACAAGCCTGCAATGCCCCTCCCTCCTTATCTCCTGGCTTCCCTGGCTTCCTTCAGGTTGAAGTTAAATTCTCCCCTTCTGAAAAAAAGCCTCTCCCAGCCCCTCCCTGCCCCCCCAATGCTAAAGCGTTCCCCCTAAAATCATCTCCATTTTATCCTGAGTTCTTCGCTGTTGACTCCTCCGTTAGACGGTAAGCACCTTGAGAACAGGGCCTGTCTTCTGCCTTTCTTTGTATCCCCAGTGCTTAACACAACTCCTAACACAGTAGTTGCTCAATAAATGTTTGTTGATTTGCCTCGATATCAGAGTCAAGAGTGCCTGGGTTAGAGCTGTGGTGCTGAACAGTGCTTTGCAAATAGTAGGTGTTGAATAGATGTTTGTAGAATTTTAACACTGAGCCTCCAATTTATGACCTTACCTGTTAAGCCCTTGTTTGCACCCCCTTTTTGGACCCCATTTTTGTCTCTGCAACACCCCACCCAATCGTTATGTTCCTGAGCCTCTATTCATGAGGCTTCTGGGTTCCCATGGCTAGGGTTGGGCACTACTCACATTCACAGGCTTAGCAGCTAATTATTATCTGGATTGTGTCAGACCGTGTGTTAAAAAAGAATGATAAAAGACCTGAAAGGAAGGGAAACAAGTTACATGTGTTTGTGTCCTGCTTTGGAACTTTCCATGAGCTAGTCATAAATTATTGGTTTTTTTTTTCTCTAAGTTATTAAATGACCCAGAGCAGGTTTTGCTTGATGGATGAAAAGCTTTTTATTGGCTGCAGAATAAGAGTGCCAGTGGCATCATTGTCCCAGCTTAGGACGTCCCATCCTACGCAGTGGTGTCTTACCTGGTACCCAGGGTGTGTGATGGGTTGAAGTGAAAGCTCTGGGACGTGTTGTGTGCAGAAGGTGTTCTTTGAAGGCTTTTGGATCCTCTGAGAGGCTGGGATTTTGGCTGGTGTTTGCCTAGGATACTCTATTTCCTTTTGAACCAATTACTCACCTTCTCTAGGCATCAAGATTCCTTTTGGAAATGGGAGGATCCCAAGGCTTACATCCTCCTTCACTTAGGGCGTGGTGAGAGGATGCTTATAAAATACTCAGAGATGCAGTAGCTGGATGAAAGGCAATATATAAAGCATTGATGATGGAGATTAGTAATGACAACCAAGGCAGCTCTCACTTAAGATCTAAGGGATTATTTCCATTTAAAGGAGGAGGATTTGCGACATTCTAATAACCATCTGTCTTGTTAGATCATAGAATCATAGCTCAAGAGCTGGAAGCAACCTTGGAGGCTCTCTATTTCAAACCCATTTTACAGGTGAAGAAATTGAGGCTTAGAGATGGGAGGTGACACGCATAGTAAGCATTTAATAAATGCTTTTTCATTCATTCATTAGAGGCATGTTGTCTCTACCGCTAGAATGTCAGCTCTTGAGGTGAGGGTCTCCCAGCTCTTAGTGCTATGTTAGCACACAGTAGGTGCTTAATGAAGGCTTGTTGACTTGACCTGCCTTTCCAGCACTGATTCCTTCCCGCGTACTCTTCCGTCCAGCCTCTTGGCTGTCCCTCCAGCTCCCCACTCCAGGCATTTTCACTGGCTGCTCTCCCCTTGTTTATGTCTCCCGGCCTCCTGGATTTCCTTCAAGTCTCAGCTAAAATCTGATCTTCTCCCGGATGCCTTTCCTGAGCCACCTCAAGGCTGCCCGTGCCTTCCCTCTGGTGGCTCCCTCTGGTTCATCCTGCGTAGAGCTTGTTTGCACGTGGCTGTTGGCATGCGGTCTTCCCCATTAGACTGGGAGCTCCGTGGGAGCAGGCACCAAATTTTTGTCTTTCTTTGTATCTTCAGTGTTTAGCACCGTGCTCTGCAGACAGTAGGTGCTTAATAAATGTTTGTTGACTGACTGGTCTCTTGCCCTTCTTTCTCATCCTGCAGTTCCTCTGACCTCCTGAGGAACCTATTTTACCACTTTTTGGTGGTTATGATGATTCCTGTTTCTTTTGTGTCCTAAGGATTATAAACCACTTTCTTCTTTCCCATTAGGTAGTAGAAAAATTACTGTACTCATTTTACAAGATGAGGATATCTAGGGCCAGAGATGTGAAATAATGTGCCCAGAGTCACACACTTAGTGTCTGAGCTGGGATTTGAACTCAGGCCTCCTTATTCTCAAATCTAGTACTCCATCATGTTGTGCTGTCTCTCATTTATTACTTTGTAGTGTTATCTTTTATATATAATATATGCAAACATATAGAATGTATCTATATACACATAGAATATATTTGTATATGGCATATACTTCTGTGTGTTTGTATATAAAAATATGTACATGTGTACATATATATTTATGCACCTATTTGGAATCTGTAAATAAATGTATATGCACAAATATATACACATATGGAATATGTGTATATGTATATAAATATGTGTATACATGCAAATTTTATATATATTTGGAATACATTTGTACATAAATATGTATATGTGCGCATATCTTTATATACACATGCATTTACATATATATGGACTGTATTGATATGTATTTGTATATGTACAAAGTAAATATATCATATATGGATATATGTGCATTTGTATGTAAATATATATATATACACATGCATTTATATATATTTGGAATATATTTATACATATTTGTACATAACTATATGTATATGCACAAATCTTTATGTACATATACATTTATATACATATGTGTACTATATATTTGTATAAAATATGTGTGTACATAAACATTTATATACGTGTGTATATATATGTGTATCTCTCTCTCTCTCTCTCTCTCCATTTATATATATATACAATTTATACCCAGATCAGGTCCTGATTTGTCACATCTGCCAATTTCCAAGGTATAAATGTTTTTAGTGAAAATTTAACAACTGGCTCTCCCTAGCCAGTTTGTGAGCTGGCTCCAGCACACTCCTGAATACCCCACTCAACAGTTTATCCTTGTGACAGAGGGCTCCCTCACCTCCTGGGTCCTCAGTGGCCAATTGTCTCTTCCCTAGTAATAGTAGTGTGTGGGTGCAGGTTCTAGGGTGGGGTGAAAATGAAAATGGCGAGTTTGGCCAGAGGCCCTTGGTTTAATCACTAGCTTAACTACTTACTTCCTGTATGACCTTAATTGTTATGGCCTCAGTTTCCTCATCTGTAAGATGAAGGGGTTGGCTTGGATTGACTCTGAGGCCCCTTTCAGTTAGAAGATCCTGTGATAGGAGATTGAGTTCCCAAACTCTCATCCTGAGGCCCCTGGGCTGTAAAAGGAGAAAGTCTTTAGCTTGAGAGGGGAGGACTCCACTTATTGGAACCCTGGGACGTGTGGGGATCCTGAGGCCAATGCCCGGTAGATCATTTGGCCCTTGGTGGGCCTCAGAGGTGGCCGTTTCGTTCATAAAACTGGAGTTGAACATTACATCACAAGCCCTGCTTTCTGTTAGCAGTCCGCTCACTCAGTACGCATCTTAAGGTCCTCTTGGCCCTATAGAAAGTATATCCTCAAATTATCCTAGAGCCACCTGGATCTGTCTTTTGTCCCTACCAATCCTTCCTATTATCGTACTTCTCTAGGTACATTTTGTATTTTTCTCCTAGTAGAATGTAAGTTTTTTGGGGGGGAGTAGGACATATTTTTATCCCTGGTGTCTTTTACATGAAAGAGCCTACGAAATGTGGTATTTGGGACTGGATTTCAGAATTCATTGGTATAAGGGAGGGCTCTTGGTGAACAAACTCTCTCCACTATACAAGTGAACATCTGCCGTCCAACGTTTAGTCTTAGAGACAGGAAATAAATGTCTGGCCCAGGGTCGGCATAGCTGATAGGTCAGAGGTGAGATTTGAACCTAAATCTTCCTGGCTTTGAGGCCCCACTGCCTTTTCTACCAGATGTTTATTGGAAGTGGCCGTCTGCCAGGGAAGTTCATCTCCAGAGGATTCAGTAGACCTATAGATTGCTTTTAACCCCTTCCCTCTCCCACCCTGCCAGATAACGGACAGCCTCACAGACATGTGGGGCAGGGCCAGGAACTAACACCTCAGGATGGGGCTTACCCAGGTGAATGGTTCTGTTGGGCTCTCGGTCTCCATGACAACATCAGAGCTACTGCTCTGATCAGAACTTCACTGAGGCCTGGTTGGGTGGCTAATGCCCACCTAAGAACCAGCAAGAGGATCTATAATTTCAGTGGCAGTTTCAGACGGGCAGAGTGTCTGAAAAAGAAGGCGGCTACACCTGGGGCCAACTCAACCTGGTCGTGTGCTGAGGTCTGCGTTTTTATGGGTCAAAGTCACATTACGGGCTTCTCTTCTTTAACCTCCTCTTTTTCTCTCTGTAATGTTGGGGGTTCTCTTGGGCCTGTCCGCTGAGAGGGTCTAGTTCCCCCCAAGAAGGCTGTTTTGAGAACATATGGGTTCTCCTATTAGGTGGCCAGATTTGTCGCCAAGGTCTATATTTCTGTTAACAATCCGCCCACTCAGAAGGCACCTTAAGGTCCTCTTGGCCCTATGGAAAGTATAACCTTCTCAAATTATCCCAGCTGAGTTACCCCAGCTGAATTAACCAACCCTTCTCCAACACCTTTAGGGCAATTTATATCTGCTGAAGGTTAATTAATTATAAGTGTTTTTTTTTCTTCCTCCAAGGTTCCCTCTCTTTATATTCCTAGCATCTAAAATGGATAATAGGTACTTAATAAAAATCCTTGAAGTAAGTGTTTATTGGTGTTGTTCAGTTGTTTTAGTCATGTCCAACTCTTCATGACCCCATTTGGGGCTTTCTTGGCAGAGATATTGAAGTAGTTTGCCATTTCCTTCTCCAGCTCATTTTACAGGATGAGGAAACTGAGGTAAACAGGATTAAATGACTTGCCCAGGGTCACACAGCTAGTAAGTGTCTGAGGTTGGATTTGAATTCAAGAAGATGAGTCTTCCTGATTCCAGGCCCAGCATCGCCTAGCTAGGTTCATATTCTGTTTTCTTTCCCTACTTGTTAGACCTTTGGCAATCTACTTAATCTCTATGGGCCTCAGTTTCCTCATTTGTAAAATGAGGGGTTTAGAAATATGGACTAATGTTTCCAGCTCTGTGACCTTGTGATCCTTAGTGGAGTGGCCTTAGGGATCAGTAAGGATATCTGAGGCCATATGAGGAGAGACATAGGATCCAGCACATGGTAGGGACATGAGTCTTGCTGCACTCAGGTGACCTTGGGTACATCGTGTTTGATGTGACTGAGTACACACGTGATATGAGCTTCCTTTCGCCATCTTTTTTGGAAGCTCTGTTCTGAAAATAAATTCCCTTACAAAGCTGGGAACTGGCCATTCCAAGAATGACTAGCATGGAGCAGAGACCACCATGATTTTGTTTGGTGGCATCCCGGATGCTTCTGGGTGGGAGGGTGGCAGCTGCAGCACATGGAGATGTTGACAAATCTCATGGCAACATCCTGGAGCAGATGAGTCCCTTTGTCACAGGGTGGTGGCCCAGTGCTGGCCATGGCAGCTCCAAGTTGCTGTTGGTGGTACATTTATTCTCAAAATAGCTCAGAATGCAAGCAGTTCCATTTCAGATCTCTGTGGTAACAGCTCTGTTGCCAGTTATTATGGACCCAAAGATTGCCAGAGCCTCTTGTTCTGAACAATGAATCTTTATTCATCTTGGAATGGTTTAAGCAATTGAGGAATAGGAATCTTATCTGGCCTGTTACCACTTCCCATCTGGAAGCACCATGATGCCATGACTATCAAACTGTGTCTTACTGTTCTCTAATAAATAGATTGAGTGGATGGTGCCAAATCACGAAACAGATTGTTGGGAAGGGATTCACCAACAAACCTGCCAGATTTCTGGTCACTTGGAAAGTCATTCCACAGACAAAGACAAGAATCCATCTTCCTGAATTTCTAATGGGATAGCATCCCAAGATTTGCTTTGGTGGCCTCTATCAAGACTTAGCTGAGGATTTAGATAATGACAAGGATGTTGTGGATGCCCTCTTTTTCTGGTCCATAGGGTAAGAGAACGCGTATTTACTAAGCACCTACTATGTGCCAGGCACTGTGCTAAATGCCTTACACATATTTATCATTTGCTCTTGCATCATGAGTCCTCTGGAATTGTGGCCAGTCATGGCAGTGATCAGCAGTGTGAAGTTTTTTCAAAGTTGTTTGTCTTTACAGTATTGTTGTTTTTGCATAAATTATTCTCCTGGCTCTGATCACCTCACTCTGCATCCGTTCATGCAAGTCTTCCAAGATTTCTTTGAAACTATCTCTTTCACCAGTTCTCATCGCATAATAGTATTTCACTACATTCATATGGGGGTGCCTTTCCTCCATTGATGGGCACCCCTTTGTTTCTAGTTCTTTGCTATTGCTAAAAGAGCTACTATCTATATTTTGTACATATGGGTCCTTGTCTTCTTTCGTTGGGATACAGACCTAATAAGGTACTGTTGGGTCAGCTGAGTGACATTTTTGGTCACAGTCCCAGATTGCTTTGCAGGATGATTGTATCATTTCCCAGCTCCACCAACAGTGGATTAATGATTTTCCCTACTTCTGCCACCATTTGCTATTTTCCCCTTTTTTTTTGTCATTTTTTTTTTTTTTGGTCAATTGGGTGAGTGCGAGGTGGTACCACAGAGCTGCTTTCATTTGCATTTCAGAAGTAGGACTCAAACCCAGGTCTTCTTGGCTTCAAAAAGCCAGGCTTCTATCCCCCACACTCTGCTGCCTCTTGACCACTAGAATAGCTATAAATAATTGTCATTATTCATGAATGAATAAATGAAAAAAATATTTATTAAGCACTTGCTGTGTGCAAAATATTGGGTTTACATTGAATATGATATGATATAAGGACATATCCTTTAGATAAACTACATAAAGGACATAATAAGGTAATAATAAAATAATAGATAATATAAATAAATAAAATAATAGTTTACATATTAAGATCAGGCTGTGAAGGACCTTAAAGGCTAAACAGAAGAGTTTATAGTTGCTCCTAAAGGTAATAGGGAGAAACTTGAGTTGATTAAGTAGGGGACTAAGTAATACTTAATACTGTTAACATCCAAAATAAAAATAATTGTCTCAGATACTTGACACTTACTAGCTGTGTGACCCTGGGCAAGTCACTTAACCCTGATTGCCTCAAAAACAAAATAAAGGTAATTAATGTTTTTTTTTTAAAAGTATTGTGTTTAGCACTGGAGATACAAATAGAAAAGTAAGGCAACCCCTATTGTCAAGGAACTCACATACAATTGAGCATACAACATAAGGAGGCTGTTTCAGCTGCAAATCAGAAGGAATAGCTCCTTGATCTTTAGGTGAATGCCACTTCTTTAACAAACTTTCATAAATAATATGTTTCATATAATATTAAGCAAATGAATTTAACCACTTAATAGCATTTTAAGATTGAGTGTATATATAATATATATAGATACATACACACATACATTTTTCCAAGTAGCATACCCATTTTACAGATGAGAAAACTCAGACTCATTAATAAGATTTATATAGTGCTTTAAGGTTTACAAATTTATTTATTTGCTTTAAAATATTTTACAGATATTTATTTGCTTTACAGATGCTTTATTCTTCCTGCAACCCTGGGAGGTAGATGCTATTATTACCTGCATTGTACGGATGAGGAATCTGAGTCTGGCAGCAGTGAAGGGAAGAAAATAAGCCTTTATATAGTGCCTCTTATGTGTCGGGCACAATGTTAAGTCCTTTGGACCAATATTATCTCCTTTGATCCTCACAACAACATAGGGATGGGGGGGTAAGTGCTGGTGTTATCCCCATTTTACAGACTGGGACAAACAGTGGTTAAGTGACTTGCCCAGGGTGTCTAAGGCTGTATTTGAACTCAGGTCTTCCTGACGCCAGGCCCAGTGCTCTATTCACCGTGCCACTGGCTACATCTAGAGATGAAGTGACTTGCCCAGGGTCACACAGCTAGTAAGACTCTGATGTGGGATTTGAGCTCGTTTTTTCACTCTGAGTCCAGCTGTCTTTCCACTATCCCGCATTGCCTTCCCTTGTATAATACAGAGACAGCCTCCCCAAAGAATGTTTCCCAGCTTTTTCTTTGGGGGGGAGGGGCATTTAGAATCAAGTTTATTTAATTTTTAGAACAAGTGTAACACACAAACTCATTCTCATTCGAGAGAATGGCAAACAAAAATGTCCACTGTAGACCAAAAGGCAGTTTTTGCCCTATCTCCAGCGACCATATTTCCTGAACCAAAAGTGTGGACGCAAGGTCTAACAAAGGACATTCTTTTCATTAAGCCTCATTAAAAATACACATTCTTCTTCTTGAAATCTGGATTGTACTGGAAAGTCAGCATGGCCTCCAGCGCTAGATTTTCAGATTTGATTTTTAAAAACTCTTTATTTGGTTCAAAAGTTTAAAAAAATGGTCACTGTGCCTCTGGGCAGCAGAGCAGAAGGACAGATGAAGTGTGGAAAGAAAATTCACCTCTCATGAAGAGGAATGTTTTTGCTTGTTTCTATCATAGAAACTAAGTTATTCATAGCTTTAAAATGACACGCTTGTTGTTTTGAATAATTACTCATTCTAATTTTAAAAATATCATTGATATCTTTTGTTTTTACATCATCTTCATTTTCGTGTGTATCCCTCCCCTACCCAGAGAGAATAAGAGAGAAAAGAATATTAAAAAAAAAACCCAAAGAATAAAAGAGAAAAAAAAGCAGTTTAACTCACCAACTGAAAGTATACCAGTATGTATGATGTTTGTAACCATCTGTTCCCTGCCCCCGCAAAGAAGGGAGGGAAATGCAAACTCTCATCTCTTCGTAGGGCAATGGTCTTAAGGCCAGGCCACCCATCCATATGTCAGGATCCTTACAGGCCGCATTTTGACTTAGTTTTAAAATGTAATGGTCCCTATGTTTTATTGTGTTTTTATTTATTTTTTTTAAATAGTTCCCAATTACGTTTTAATCTGGTTCTGGTTGCTTGGAGTAGCTCTCAGGCTTGTTTAGCGTCTCTGTTCTTAGGGACCAAACTTGGTGTTGGTAAGTGTTTTGACGTACTGAAGGTGAATTTAGTGCTTGAGAGAGTGGTATGTGGTCTTTCTGCCTGTTCATTCTTGGTTCTTTTAATGATTCTTTGATTGTATGCTGTGAAGAGTCTAGAGCAGGATTTTTGGGGTTTTTTTGCAACAATTAGTCAGTGGTGCCTGCTGGTCCCCAAGTTTTCCAGAGATAATCTGGAGTCAATTATGACTCCCTAAAGATAATCACTTCTTACTTCCCTTTCTGACACCAGAGACTGAGTGACCAAAATTGCTTCAAACCCTTAAGCATCAGACCTTCCCAAATCGGTTGTGTCTGGTGGATAACTGTGATTTCCTTTTTCACCAGGGATTGTGTTAGTCTCCAGTTTGAAACCCAACACCATAAGCATCCATAGACACAGATGGAGAAAAAGTCTGCTAAGGCTGAGACCTGATTTTTCCATCAGTGAAAAACAGTGAGGATGCCAATATTTTCATGTGTGTTGTTCTGACCTTACAACCCCGTGAGGGTCAACAGATTTGGAAATACTTCCTAGCTCTGGGTCCTCACAATTCTACAATCTCCACTAATTGATGAAAATTCTCTTGTTCCAGACAGATCATGAATGAAAATTCAAGTAGCGTAGGTGCCCCCAGGAAGAAGGTGCCTGAGGACATCTTAATACCTGTTTTGTCGGATGCAATGCTCCGGCATCTGCCACATGTCAAAAATGGATTCCCTGTCCGTGGGACACATGCTTTTATGGTCCTTGCTGTGACATTATTGGGGATCCCCCCAATAGTACTAATGAGTGGAGGCTGATCCATCTGTGTTCCCTTTACTAGGCTCCCCTGTGACAAAGGGAATGAATTTTCAAGCCATCCAGGAAAGTTAGGATGCAGTCTGTAGACTTGGAAGAGATGTGAGTTAGCTCGTCCATCTGGGGAACAAATGACATTTTGGCATTAATTTCAAGCACGTCCTGGCCAGTGCGGTACTGGTGTCCTCTGAGAATAATGACAGATGAACGCAGGTGAGCCAAGCGGCGTCCTGGGAGAACTTCGGGACATGTTTCTTGTTCTATAACTTCCTAAGAAGTTATATAAGAAATAAGTGTTTCTTATTCTATGACTTCACTTCATTCTTCAACTGGTTAATGGAATAGAAACTTCAGTTTTCAGGCTTTTTCTTCCTAATCGAGCCAAAAATTAATTTAGTTTTTAAAAAAATAGGGTATTTGTAGTAAAGAATTATAGGGTCATAGGATCATACCTGGAATGCTTACCCCCTTCACCTCTGCTCCCTCACCTCCTCCACAACTCTTCTCAAGCACCGCCTTCTCCATAAGGCCTTTCCTCCCTATTGAGCACCGGGTCTGAAGTCAGGAAGACTCATCTTCCTGAGTTCAAATCCAGCCTCACACTAGCTGTGTGACCCTGGGCTAGTCCCTTCCCCCTGTTTGCTTCAGTTTCCTCATCTGTCAAATGAGCTGGAGAAGGAAATGGCAAAGCACTCCAGGATCTCTGCCAAGAAAACCCCAAATGGGATCATGGAGAGTAAGACATGACTGAAATGACTGAACGACAAAGAGGAGAGTAATGTCCACTGATTCTAGAAAGACAGAATAGGGGAGAGTATATAACAATAACAATAATAATGATAACTAGCATTTATATTGCACTTTAAGGTTTGCAAAGTAACTAATAAATATTATTTCATCTTCTCCTCACCAACACCTGGAAGGTTGGCACTATTATTATTCCCATTTTACAGTCGAGAAAACTGGGACAGGCAGAGGTTAAGTGACTTGCCCAAGGTCATATAGCTAGTAAGTATCTAAGGCTGTATTTGAACTCAGGGCTTTGTGACTCCTGGTCCAGGGCTCTATCCATCAGGCTCCTCTTTCATTTGATCTTCACAACAATGCCGAAAAATGGGAGCTGTTATTATCATCTATATTTTATGGATGAGGAAAGTGAAGCAGAGAGAGTAACCTCTCTGCCTCTGCAGTAAGTAAGATAGGTAGAAAGTGGCTGAGCCAGGATTTGCACTCAGACCCTCCCTGGGAAGTGTCCAGGTCTGGAACCTTTCTCTTGATCCTTTCCCTGACAAATATCTGATTCAGGAAGGTTAGCTGACAGTTGTAAAGACTGAGAAACCAAGGAGAGCCCTAACTTCTTAGATTGGCTCAGGCCCACAAAAGTGCTTTTCAGTCTGAGCAATACTTTGAGTTGCTGGTTTGGAAAATTGCCCTCCCCTTTAAAATAACATAAAAAAAAAAAGCAGAGAAGTCGGTAGGCTTCTAAAATAAGTTCCAACATTATAAATATCAGTGTCTAATAAGGGTCGTGATTCAAAAGGAGACACCTCTAAATAGCCCTGAGCTTCTCTCGTTGGCATGGGAACGGCTAACTGGGGCCTGCTGGCTGATGGAGCTCTGTTCTTCCTGGGAGTGATCAGAGTTTCATGTCTGTCAACTCCAGGAAGGGGACGAGTTTTGGAGCGAGGGAAATCGGCCTGATGTTTTTGGTATTGATTGAGACAAATATAGCAGAGGGGACTGGTGCTGATCTGTAACTGTGGAGGTGGAACCCCTGGACCTCAGATGCTTGCTGCATCACCCATCTACATCCCATAGAACCAGCGTGAACTGCCAGGCTGGGCGAGAAAAAAGGTGAGGAGCCACCTGCCTGCCTGCCTGCCTGCTGGGGGGCCCAAGCAGTCTCAATGAACCCTGAGCCCTGCTCTCTGGTCTGGGATCATCCATTCATTTACCCAGGAGAGAAACTTGAACCGTTTTGTTTCTGAGTTCCCAGGGCTTAGGACTGTTGGTCACGGATGCTGCACTGCAGTCTCTCATTGTATGGTGCTGCTTGTCAGGATAGATAAAGTGGGACTGCAGGGACGGGGGCCTCTCCTGGGAGACGTCCATCTTAGCTGATGTCAGCCTGCCCTGTGTTCTAGATGGTCCTTGGGAGATCCCTGACAGGGCTGCGGTCTTTGGTGGTCTGTAGGATTGAGGATAAGCAGGGAACCCAAAGCAGCTATCTCTGCATCAGAGAGACAGTGTGGGCTGGTGGAAAGAATGGTAGACTTGAAACCAGGAGAGACCTGGGTGCGAATCCTGGTTCAGATATTTTCCAGTGGTGTGGCTGTGAGCAGTAATTATAAGAGCTGACATCTGTCTAATGTTTTACATATATTTTGTCATTTGGTCCTCACAACAACCCTGTGTGGCAGATGCAGGTGCTGTGACTATCCTCATTTTAGAAATGAGGAAACTGAGGCAGACAGAGAGTAAGTGATTTGGCCCAGATCATACAGCTAGGATGTATCCAAGGTGGGATTTGAATTCAGGTCTTCCTGTCCTGAGACTAGCTGTTTATCCATTCCACCACATGGCTGCTTCTAACGATGATGATGATAAATCACATGTATACAGTGTTTTAAAGTTTGCAAAGCATTTCACAGATAACAGCTGATCCTCTCAGTAACCATGGGAGGAAGATGCTATTATTACCTCATTTTACAAGTGAAGAAACTAAGGGGTAACAGGAGTTAAGTGACTTGCTCAGGGTCACACAGTTAGAAAACATCAAAGGTTGGATTTGAACTCAGGTCTTCCTGCTGCCAAGTCTAGTGCTCTGTCCACTATACTAAGCTGCTTTTTACTGTGAGCAATCAGTAAGTGCTTACTGTGAGCAAGTCATAGAACCTCAGGTTTAGGATATGGTGTGACCTTAGCGGCCCCCTTGTCCAGACCCTTCATTTTACAGATGAAGAAACTGAGGCCCAGCAAAGGGAAGGGATTGCTCAGAGTCATTATAGTGCCAAGATCTGCACTCAGGCCTTCTAACTCCTTTTAAACCTCTGTGAGCCTCAGTTTCCTCATCTCTAAAATGGGAACGATAGCACTTGCAGAACCTACTTCATCGGGTGGTTGGGAGACTCAGAAGATGTTAATGTATGTAAAGCACTTTGCTAACCTGAAAGAACCACATAAATGTTGGTGATTATTGTTATTATCATTTCTCACTGGCCACTGAAAACCCAGTTACTTAGCTGACAATTGGAAAGACTGAAAAACTGATGGATGGATTCACCCAAAGGCACAAATAGTTGATACCAGGCAGTGAGCTTGGGGGGTGGAAGGTCACAGCCTGAGAGAAGGAAGAGACTGTAGCAGCCATCTTGTCCAGTCTGCCATTTTTAAAAAAAAAGATATGTCTTTATTTACAAAGTGATGTTGTCTAGCCAATTACAAAATAGACATCAGAAAAGTTCATTTTTATGTAACATGTATAAATATGTACAGGAAGTTTTGTAAAATAAACATTAGAGACTGTGACTGTAAGCATTTGTCACTATGTCAATAATAAATACCAATGTCTATAGCTATTTCTTAAGCTTAAATTCTGGTTTCAAGTATCCCTTATAAAATAGTCCTACTTTGTTAAAAAAAAATGAAAAAGAACTTTGGTATAAACAATATTATTTTAAGAAATAGACTAAGGGGGCAGCTAGGTGGCGCAGTGGATAGAGAGCTGGCCCTGAAGTCAGGAGTACCTGGGTTCAGATCTGGCCTCAGACGAAATACTTGACACTTATTAGCTGTGTGACCCTGGGCAAGTCACTTAACCCCAATTGCCTTAAAAAAAAATAGACTAAAAAAACATCCCAGAAACAATGCTTACCTTGATCAAATACTGCCTTAATTTTCCCTATGGTCTTTAAACAAAAAAGGCAGTTTAATAACTGCAGTAATAGGTTAGTGCTTTTTAATACAATGCTTTGTTTTAATAATTATCATACGTTAAAAAAGCTATACAATTCAGCTTGATTAGATATTTGTTGTTATACGGGACATCCTCTCATTTCAGAGTGAGGAGGATTTTATAAAAGTATTGACTGGTCTTGCCCTTTCCCAAGGCCGATAAAGAGTCAGGACAGATGTCTTGAAAGAGGAGTTTGCCAGTCCGCCATTTTATACTGAGATCCAGAGGTGGATATATATGTATGTGTATATATATATATATGTATATGTATATGTATATGTATATGTATATATACACACACATACATATATATGTATACATACATACATACATACATATATATTCCAGAGATCTCCAACAGAGGCTACTTGTTTTATCCAAAGCACTGAAGGAACAGGGTGGTACGTGGTATCCTGGGGCATGGAGTCTGTACCTTGGGAATTCCAAATGATTTCAAATGGGTGTTTATGCAAGGTGGCTGTGCAGGAATGGAATTTTCTATGTTAGCAATTCTCAGAAGTATGACTCTTTTTTAAATTCTATTTTGAAGAATTACATTCTTTTAAAAAACCTTTCAATACTTTTCAATATTTTTATTGATAACTTTTATTTTTATATCATCTTTATTTCTAAATAAGCTTCTCTCTCCCCTCATGACAGAACTTTAAAAAGAAAAGGGGAAAAGACAGTTTAGCAAAACTAACCAATTGTGTCTGGCAGTATTTGCAACATTCCATACCCATAGTCCCCTACCTCAGCAATAGAAAGAGATTTGGAAAATTATATTTTCACTTGAATATAGGGCTTTGTACATTGCAGACATACTAGAAATTTTTCTTGAATGAATGAATGAATGAAAATACAAATGCCATTTACTTCTACCCCAATTGTGGGTTCTGGAACAAAACTCAGAATATTTGATTCAACTAGGTTGAGAGGAAGAGGGAGAGAGAGGGAGGGAGGGAGGGAAAAGAGAAGAGAATAGAAGAGAAGAGAAGAGGAGGAGAGAGGAGGAGAGAAGAGGGAAGAGAAGAGAAGAGAAGAGGAGGAGGGAGGAAGAGAGAAGAGAAGAAAAGAGAAGAGGAGGGAGGAGGAGAGAAGAGAAGGGAAGAGAAGAGAAGGGAAGAGAAGAGAAGAGAAGAGAAGAGAAAAGAGAAGAGAAGAGAAGAGAAGAGAAGAGAAGAGAAGAGAAGAGAAAAGAAGAGAAGAGAAGAGAGGAGGAGGGAGGAGGAGAGAAGAGAAGAGAAGGGAAGAGAAGAGAAGAGAAGAGAAGAGAAGAGAAGAGAAGAGAGGAGGAGGGAGGAGGAGAGAAGAGAAGAGGAGGAGGGAGGAAGAGAGAAGAGAAGAAAAGAGAAGAGGAGGGAGGAGGAGAGAAGAGAAGAGAAGGGAAGAGAAGGGAAGAGAAAAGAAGAGAAGAAAAGAGAAGAAAAGAGAAAAGGAGGGAGGAGGAGAGGAGAGGAGACAGAGAGGGAAGGAAGGCAAGAAGGAGAGGGGGAGAGAGGGAGGGGTGATGGAGATCATACAAAAACGTCAGATGATTTAAAAAATTACTTGTATGTGACTTCAGAGTATGTTATATGATACCAGAAGCAGCCAATTTACCCTCCTATTTTAGTTTTGCTTAGGTTAACATAAAAATCTATTTGTGCCCTTCAGCACGTTGTGCCATTCGCAGTCTGGCATGTGTCCCCACCACTCTCCTGAAGCAGCTCCCTTCGAGGTGACCTTATTACCCAATCCAGCAGCCTTTTGACTGACCTCCTTCTCCTGCTGGGGGCCTTTGACCCTGCGGTCTGTCCCTTCCTGCTATGAACCACCTCCACTTTAGCTCCCTTCATCTTGCCCCTCTTGGTCTTCCACCTACTTCCCAGATTGTTCCTCCTTTTTTCTTTTCTTGAGTCTTTCTCCTCCACCCTTCAATGTGAGTGTTCCTGAGATTTCTCTCTTAGCTCTCTTTTCTGTCTGTTTTCTCTCCCTAGGAAATAGTGTTTACTTCCATGGCTACCATTGTATTATCTTGGCAGGTGACTTTGGAATCTCTAACTCTACCCTCAATCTGTTTCCAGAACTCTCAGTCCTGTATTTCCCATTGCCTTGTTGGAAATCTCTGCTTGGATGAATTACTGGTAACTCCGACTCAGCCCCCTGGGTTTCCTATATCAATGAAATCGGAAATAATTCTCAGAAGTATGACTCCTTTAAAGTATGACTCAGAAGTATGATTCAACTAAAAATGTTCTAAACGCTATGCACCTTGTGATCTTAGGGAGTTGTCTGAAGCACCGAAAGATCAGTTAGTGAGCATTTATTAAGTGCTTACTGTGTGCCAGGTAATACCTTGACCCTTGATGATATCAGTGTGAAGGATAGTAGAAAATATGGCTCAAGACCAAGGAATGGAAGAGATCAAAGACTTGAAAGTTACTCAAAAGCTTTATTCTAGTAGATCATGAATACTTATTTCAGGAAGAGAATCAGATGGTTCTAGATGGGGGAAGCACCAGATGACATTACAGAGAAGTGATGTCATCTCTCTTTGGTCCAATTCGGCCAACATTTATTATGCACCTACTGTGTGCAGGATTCTGTATGGAAATGACTGGTTACTGATGTGGGAATAATTTCTGAATCAGCTGTCCATGGGTCTAGTTAGACCAATGGTCAAAATCAGACTCTGAATGAGCAGAAAGGTAAGGATGAGAAGATACCATTTGTTTTTTGTTTGTTTGTTTGTTTGTTTGTTTTTAGGCAGTTGGGGTTAAGTGACTTGCCCAGGGTCACACAGCTAGTAAGTGTCAAGTGTTTGATCTGAAGCTCGATTTGAACTCAGGTCCTCCTGACTTCAGGGCCCATGCTGTATCCACTGTGCCAAATAGCTGCCCCCAGAAGACACCATTTGTAATCACAGTTGCACCAACTCAGCCTATTGGAGACAGTCATTGACCTGGGAAATGGATAAAAGTAGAGATACTGTCTCTGAACATCATTATGTCTTAGAGATGTTCAAGTGTTGTGTAGCTGGGATAGAGAATGTTCCTCCTTTCCTTCTCCCCTCTTCTCCCCAATCCCTTCCTTTTTTTCTCCCACTGCTCTCTTCTTACCCTTCCTTTTCCTCCCTTCTCCCCACTCTCTTCTTCTAATTCCCTTCTTCCCTTTACCTCTACTCCCCCCTAAGGATCTCAGTGTCCTGAGAAGAGTGCTTTCTCAGAGAACCAGAAATATCCACGTGGTTCCTTACCTACCCATTCTCCCTCAGGTATGACTGGTAACAGCCTAGGGGGATTTAAATAATCCCACCCAGTTGCCTCAATGAGATTCTTTGAGATTTGAGAGAAATTAGGATGTTTTGTTAAATTCCTGAGCAAGCCAGGGATAATCACCCCAGTAGAAGACACTTTTTTTTTTAGACTGGATCTCCCTGCTTTGCTCAGGCTAGAACTGCAGCAGCCAAGCATGGACTCTGTCCCGTTACAGACTGACACGGATGCATTGACTTGCTCTATTTCTGACCTGGACACATTTACCCCTCTCTAGGCAAGCCTGGTGGCCCTCTGCTCTGAGGGCTCACATATTAATAAACTGTATAAATAAACCTAGTGTGAAAGGAGAGGTAGGTGGTACAGCAGATATAGTGTTAGGCTTGGAGTCAGGAGGACCTAAGTTCAAATACAGCCTCAGGCACTTCCTAGCTGTGTGACTGTGGGCAAGTCACTTAATCCTGTTTGCCTCAGTTCACTCACTGTAAAATGAGCTAGAGAAGGAAATGACAAATCGCTCCAAGAAAACCCTGTATGGGGTCACAAAGAGTCAGACATGACTGAAATGACTAAACAATAAAAACACTTAGTGTGAATTGACTTATCCCAATGCAGCTCAGAATCCCTGAACTCACTAGTTTTGGCCTCCTCTATAGCGGGGATTGTAGGGGACCCCTCCAGGCTCAGAAGATACTTCTTACTGATAGGAGAGACAGAAAGAGCGTCAAGTCTCCAGGTAGTCTCTGAACCTGGTGTTGGTGGCTGGGCTTCTGCTGGAGACAGTGGGTTTCTTGTTCCCTGGGCAGGCCTTTGTGAGGTCAGAGGTTGGTAGTAGAAATGGTAGCAGAATAGCCTCACTGATTAGTTTGGGCTTGTATTGCTAGAGCTGTGACGCTTGAAGAATTGCCTCTCCTACCAGAGAGGGGATTTGGGGGGGCCTTCCTTCTACAGTGGGCAGAGATAGCGCCCAATGGCATTGCGTACTTTGTGGTGGCAGAGCTCCGTGCTGTCTAGTGATTGAGAAATGGCTTAGGATACTGAAGCCTGGGAGCTATGCCGGATTTCGGGAGGAGCTGGACCTGTGAACCAGAAATGCTGATGCCGCAGCTTCCCAGGAGCTGTTGGGAGTCCTGCCTCCTAAAACCGTAAGTGTCCGTTAACTGTAGACCGGTCTTTGGGAGAAGGCTGCTCATCCCCAGGTATCTGTTTTCCAAGAGCGCCATTGTGAGTTTTTTTTTTTCCCATTCTACATTTCAAAGAAATTTTCCTTTGCTAATTTTGTGGGAACTGCTGTGAGCTCATTGAATCAGGTCCCAATAGTGATTTTTCCAGATTTTTCTGGCCCATCCTACCTTCACATTGTAAGAGTCTTAGACATGAGGGCTACATCAAGGAGGTCAGAAAAGCCCAGAAGCCACATCTGCTAGCAGATACAAGACTCCTTTGCCCAGTACAGAGGCAGGGCATCCAGCATTGATTTGGAAGATGAGCTCATCTGTGAAACATTACAGAAGACGATCATGCGATGATTATGAGCAAAATCACAACTCAAAATAGTACTGAAAAAAAAAATGATCCTGGAAACTTGGTGTGAGACCCAATGAAGCCAAAGTAATTCCAGGAACATTTTAAAATAATAAGTGATAATAGCTAACATTAATATAGCGTCTAGTATGTGACAAGCCCTGTGCTGAGTGCTTTATACTTATTCTTATTTGAGCTTCAAACCCTGGGAGGTAGGTGTTCTTATTACTCCCATTTTTACAGATGAGGAAACTGAGGCAATCAGAAGTTAAGTGATTTGTCCAGGATCACAGAGCTAGTAGGTGTCTGAGGTGAGATTTGAACTCAAGTTTACCATGTTCTCTAAGAATTTTGTCAACTGATCCCCTCCTCTCTTTTCGTAAAGAAGCGTTCATTTCGATAGTTGCCTTTGGGGTGCTAGACCTGAGTTTTGTTAATATCGTGTAGGTTTCTGTGAATATACTTTCTAAGTCTGTTATGGTCAATTATAGTTCTAAAAGTATGTACCTTAAAATTGGTACTGCATAGGTGTTAATTGCCTTAGACATGTTCTTCTCATTCAGCTTTGATTTCATAATTCTAATAAGTCTCAGCATAATCAGTCCTAGCTTTTGCATAGCTTATTTTTTCTCAAGGTGTCTTGCCTAAAGGAGATTTATCGGGGTTTTGCCTTCATCCATTGGTCCACTGTGACCTTGGGCTTCAAGCTCAAAGCCTTTGGTCTGTATCTTCCCTTGACATATATTAGGAAATTTACACTTATTGAGTCCAGATGGCCTTTTGATAACGTTGGAGAAAGATTTCACGAGATAGAGGAGGTGTTTACTGTGTTTTTCAGCAGAGCCATATAGCTAATTAATATGATGTTAATTAATATGAGCATCCATAATTTGGAGCCCATACTTGGTTCTATTTAAGGGAGATGATAATAGATTTAAGGATAAGCAGAACCATAATATGCTTTAAAAATCTCTCCCTCTAGAGAATTTGGAACTCAAAAGTTTTTTTTAAAAAGACTTAAAATTTATCTTATGTGTAATTGGAAAAAAATGAAATATTATTCAAAGTAAAAAGAAAACAAAATAAATAAATATTTTTCCCTCTCCCAAATTCCATGCTTTTTATCAATTGCTTTTGTCTGATGATGGTGGAGGTGGTGGTGGTGGTGGCTGAGCTAGTAGCGTTGTTCACTGAGAATTGATTCCATGTTTCTCATGTTCTCCCATAACTACCAAGTACATTGGTAATTGCCTTCATTTGCCATTTGTTGTTGCTACTCAAGTGTACAACCTGGAGTCAGTTCATAGGGTGTTAGGGACCTAAATGTTGTTCACACTCAGATTAGAAACTCAGGAGGACTCCCACAAGATCGTGCCTTCTGCCAAGGTTTTTAGGTCTTGCTTCCTTTTTATGTGCATTTCCCATGGAGCTCAAAATAAGATGATTTGGCTTCACGACTTCATCTCCTGTTCACTCTGACTTCAATAAAACTTTGCTCTAAATCCCTCATGGTTCTTTCCTTCTGACATCGTAGAAATTAAGGCTGTGTACAGGCACAGCCACACTGGTTATTGTGAAGTGAAGAAGCCTGTATTGTTTACTCTCAGAACTGCTGGGATATTTATCCAGGGTTTGGGAAGAGAAAACCATGCTAATTTAAAATCAATGATGTTTTCCTGCTAAATGGAGGTAGTGATGACTTCAGGATCTTAATGCTCTCAGATATCAACCATGTCACTTATTCCTGAGACTTACTCTTCATGATGGCAGGATTGATTAAAGAGGCAATCAATGCCTCTCAATACAAATAGATATATAGCTCCAGCAGATGTCTATACGTAGATTTTGGTTGTTGAGTTGTTTCAGTCCTGTCCGACTCTGTGGGCCCATTTGGGGTTTTCTTGGTAGAGATATGGGAGTGGTTTGCCATTTCCTTCTCCAGCTCATTTTACAGGGTCACCCAGATAAATAAGTGTCTGAGGCTGGTTTTGAACTCAGGACCTCCTGTCTCCAGGGCTGGCACTCTATACACTGTGCCATCTATATCTATGTGTAGATAGATAGATAAAATGAATGAATATGAATATGTATCTTTCCATTCACTCCCCCCTCTCTCTCCTTCCTCTCCCCCTCTCTCTTTTCTCTCCTCTCCTCTCCTCTCTTTTCTTCTCCTCTTCTTCCCTCCTCCTCCTCTGTCTTACTGTTTCTCTCTGTCTCTGACTTTGTTTCTGTCTCTATCTCTCTGTCTTTCTCAGTCTCTGTCTTTTGCTGTCTCTGTCTCTCTGTTTGTCTCTCTCTTTGTCTCTCTTTCTGTCTGTCTCTCTGTCTCTATCTTTGTTTCTCTGTCTCTGTTTATCTCTCTTCTGTTTCTTTGTCTATCTCTCTGTTTCTCCCTGAATCTGTCTCTCTCTGTCTCTGTCTCTCTTTCTCTTTCAATAGATTGCAGATCTGGAGCTGAAAGGGGGTCTCAGAGGCCTCTGTCCAACCTCCTCATTTTACAGATGAGGAAACTGAGACCTTGGAAGTAAGTCGAGTTACTTGCCCAAGTAACTATTAGTATCAGGCCTCAGACATGGAATATGAATGTGAGTCCGTTGGGTGTATTACAATATGGTACTTTCTGTGGAAGGCAGCGTGGCCCTAGTGGACAGAGAGCTAGCCTTGGATTCAAATCCTACCTCTGACACATACTGGTTGCATCAGTCACTTAACCCCTCAGTGTCCCAAGCAACTCTCTAAGATGATAAGGAGGAGAGAAGGTGCTGACCACACTGGGCAGAGGAGATTTCCTCACTGGGAGTTCCCTATGGCGATGGAATCATAGATTTGGTCCAAAAATGAACGAATGAATAGATAGATGAATGGGTGAATCGATCAGCCTTTTCAATGAGGGCTCAGTCAGTTATCAGGAGGCCTTCGTTCTTTGGCCCTCAACATGCCTATGGTGAAGCTGAGGTCTGCCACATCCTCCGTCAGCATCTCGGTCCCTTCAAACATGCAATCTCAGCAGGAAGCCCGACACTGACCCTGTAATTCAGACCCAATGGAATTCAGTGTCTGTGCATGCCAGACTCCTTCCTGGCTGCTCTACCTGGTATTTCAGTGAATTGTCGGGATGAGGCAGGTGTATTTTGGAGGCCAATGTGCTTTCCTCTGCTGCATCTGTCCCAAAGCCATTCATTACTGGATGGAATCATCCCCTCAACAAGACTTTTCCCAGTGCTAGTTATATCCATCTTCCTCCCAAGGCTTGCTTCCAAATACTTTCGCATTCATTCATTCATTCATTCATCATTTATTTATTCATTTCCAGTAGAATGTATGCTCCTTAAAGGCAGGACTATTTCAGCTTTGTCTTTGTATCTCCAATGCCTGGCACACAGTACATACTTAAATACTTTCTGAATAAATTAATCAGTGGGTGCTGCATTATAGCCCAGCTTCCTTCAGGCCTACCTGCTGCAAAGTCCTTCATCTAGTCCTGTGGACCAGCCCAGGTCAGCCTGGGGTGTCCAGGGTGAGTCTCGTTCTTCACTTGGGCTGTGGATTGGCACAGACAGATGTGAAGCATGTTCTGTGCTAAGTTCACTGATAGGCCTCACCTACGACTCAGCAGTATGGAGTTAATTACTCTACCTATGCTGCTTTTGGAACACACATGAAGAGAGATGAGGGGGTAAAAATTCAGAAGGGTTTTCTATTTTCAGCTCTCAGCAGTCTCAAAGTCATGGTCTCTTGTGTTACCCATACTCTAGGCTCTTGAGAAGGGTGGTCTGGGAGCTTGCTCCAGGGTCTGGTCATTTTATCCTGGCCCTTCTGCACATTGCAGGAACTTGTATCGAGTCTCATTGTACCTTCCACATCTGCATACAAGGTTTCGTTGTCCTTTTTCCTTTTTCAGAAACAATATGCAACTCCTTTGAGAGTCGTCGCCTCCAGCTAGATCCCAAGCTAACTCAGTAAGCACCTACTGGGTGCCAAGCACTTGACCAAACACCAGAGATATAAAGAAAGTAAAAAAGCAACCCTGGCTCTTTAGGAACTCACAATATCATGGGATAGACAAGACGCAAACAACTATGTACAAATAAGGTAGATTTAGGATAAAGTGCAGCTCATCTCAGAGGGAAGGCACTAAGGGTAAGGTGGACTGAGAGATTCTTCTTATAGAAGGTGAGGTTGTAACTGAGACTCGAAGGAAGCCAGGGAAGCCAGGAGGTGATGCCTAGGGAGGAGATTGTTGGGGAGGGACAAGCCCTTCTTCCCATCCCCCTTCCAAGATGGTGCTGGGTTTTTTGCCTCTTTGAAGTCTGTTGTCTCTCTCTCCCCACTCCCCATCTTGGAGGGAGGGGTCTTCTCCATGATGCATGTCAAGGGTCCACTCCTGTGTTCCATCCTGGTCCACTCCTCTGTTCTATCTTGGTGTCCAGGCAACCCTGCCCTATCATGATCTCAGGTTATTATAGAAGTTGATTTAAAGCTTTTATGGACCTAAACTTGTTTGTCCAAGAACCTATCCATCTCTTCCATTTATAACCCTGTTGCTATGAAACCAACTGCCCCCATGATGTTGTCACCTAGAGCCAAGGTTTCATGGAATCAATTAACAATGTGCAGTGGGAATGTGCCTAGCCTCCGGATGATTCTGACCCGTTGGGGCCAGAGTGCAGTTATTGCTTCTTGCCATCTGGATACTGTCCTATAATTGGTGCAGCCTACGACTGCAATAGCTTAATTTAGCCATCCCACCACCCTGTTGGCTCATGTTAAGGTTGTGGTTAATGACAACCTTCAGATCTTTTTCATGAGAAGCACTGCAAAGTCAGGTTTTCCCTATCCCTTACTTGCCTGCAGCAGCACTTAAGATCGAACCCCATTAAGTTCCATCCTGTTGGTTTTGGCTCAGGGTTCCAACTTGTCAAGACCATTTGGGATTTTCATCCTGTTAATTCTAGCATGAATTAACTCTGTGTCCTCTGAAAATCTGAGTATCTCACTCTATAGGGGCAGGTAGGCGGTACAGTGGATAGAGTGTTGAGCCAAGAGTCAGGAAGACTCATCTTCCTGAGTTCATATCTGGCCTCAGCTACTTCCTAGCTCTGCGTCCCTGGGCAAGTCACTGAACCCTGATTGCCTCAGTTTCCTCATCTGTAAAATGAGATGGAGAAGAAAATGGCAAACCATTCTAGTATCTTTGCCAAGAAAGAGTTGGGCACAACTGAAATGACAGAACACACACTCACACTACTGATAACACGCATAGTAGGCCCATAGTAGATGCATATTGATTGATTAATCCAAGTCATTTTTCTCTATCTCAAATAACCTAGAAATTCCATAGATAAACACTAAAACTTTTCTGCACTATTCATTTCTCGCTGACATCTCTCTTGTTCCAAAACATCTTTTTGATGACCAATTTTTCAAAAGGTGCTATTCCTTTCCCCTTTCTCCTTCCCCTTTTCAGTCTTTTAAAATGACAGCAATATTGGCATTCCCTTCACTGATGGGAGACCACTATCCTACCACACCTCAGGGAATAGTTTGGTGTGTTCTGTGGCTCAAATATCTGTCTCTTGGCTGATGACGAGCCTTTCTGATTTTGGCTGGGCTGATCTTTGAAGAAGGTCTGCTCCAAATCTGTGATCCTCCCTAAGTCTACTCCCTCTTCCATATGCCAGCTCTTGGCCTGATTGAAGACAGCTATTATCACTCAGTCCCCCAAGTCTTCTCTTTCTGAGGCCAAATGTCCCCAGTTCGTCAGCCAATCCTTATTCACCAGCCTGTGTAGATGTTCTGCAGCTTGCCAACGTTCTTCTGTCTCCAGACTTCATCCCATTTTTCCAGATGTGGACAGACTTGGAAGGGGAGCCCAGGTTCCCCTTCCTTGAGTTCCAAGGCATCGTTGGTGAAACTGGCTTTTTGGGGTTCTTTTGATTTCTCTTCTTGGCTAAAGAAGTTGACATCTGGAATGTCTCTAGTAGCAAAAACATCTGTTGGACTTCTCCTGGCCCTTTGTCATCTTTTGTTAAAGCCGGTTTTTTTGACTGTCTGTTGGAGAGAAGTCAAAGTGATAGTAATGGATGACCCAGTAGGATTGTGATGGCAGAGAAGTAGTGAGAAGCTGACTTCAGAGCAGTCTGCAGCAGGTGGAAATAAATACAGAGAAGGTCGTGGCTTTAACAGGATGCCCTAGGGATGTGTAAATGCTGACTCAGGGCCCAGGTTCTCTTGAGCGAATTCTGGCATTTTAGTTAACTTTGGTGAAACCCAAAGATCCTAAGCCCTGCCTTCTTCATTTACAGGGGAGATTTCAGCGCTGGGATAGTACATTGATGGATCTTTGATCTCATTGATGCGGGGACTTCTTCCCTAGGTACAGACTGCCACCTGTGCTCTCCGTTACCCAGCATGCAAGGGGCTTGGTTGTTAAACAATGGTCTCACATTTAAAGAACCTTTGGTTAAGTTTCCTGCCCTCCTTTCTCTCTGTGCCCCCTCCCCACTTTGGGTCGCTCTACCCTTGTCTCTGATTAAAAACAAAAGTGACCTCACAATAGCCTAGTTTTAGAGCAGAAGGGACCTTAGATATCTGACCTTTTCCTTTTTACAATTGAGGAAACTGAGGCCCAGAGAGGTTCAGTGATTTGCCCAAGATCACAGAAGGAATAAGTGGCAGAATCAGGATTTGAACTCACATCCTATCATAAATTGAGATTGGACTAGGACCTCAGAAGTCTTTGCATAGCAGGCCCATAGCAGATGCATATTGATTGATTAATCCAAGTCATTTTTCTCTATTTCAAATAACCTGGAAATTCCATAGATAAACACTAAAACTTTTCTGCACTATTCATTTCTCGCTGACATCCCTCTTGTTCCAAAACATCTTTTTGATGACCAATTTTTCAAAAGGTGCTATTCCTTCCTCCTTTCTCATTCCCCTTTTCAATCTTTTAAAATGACAGCAATATTGGCATTTGAGTCCACTCTCTACATTTTAAAGATGAGGAGATGTGCCTTTCTCTTGGCTGTCCCCTATATTCAGAATGCTCCGCCCCCTCACCTGGGCTTCCTTCAAGACCTGAGCTCAATTCCCACCTTCTGCAAGAGTCTTTCACATGGCTAATCAGCTTCCATTTACGCTGTCCCCATCTTTGGGGTCAGGATATTCTTTCTGGCCTTTCCCCCGTGCCTGGAATGCTCTCCCTCCTCTGCTCCAACCACTGACCTCCCTGGCTTCAAGTCCCAACTAAAACCCTACCTTTTACAGGAAGCCTTCCCTCTTATTCCAATGCCTTCCTTCTTTTGATTATCTCCTGTTTATTATATATATATAAATATT
>NW_020954546.1:20795498-20908692 GCF_900497805.2 Vombatus ursinus | reverse complement strand
TATATATTTATATATATTTATATATTTATATATATTTAATTCATATATATTTATTTATATATTTATATATATTTAATTCATATATATTTATATATATTTAATTTATATATATATTTATATATATATTTAATTTATATATATATTTATACATATATTTATATATATATATTTGTATATTTATATATATATTTATATATATCTTGCTTTGTATCTATTTCTTTGCATGTTGTCTCCCCCATTAGATTATAAGCTCCTTGAGGGCAGACTGTCTTTTGCTTCTAGTTGTATTCCTATCACTTAGCACAATGCCTGGCACATAGTAGGCGCTTAATAAACGCTTACTGGTTGACTGATTATAGTTCCGATGTTTCTCTCTGCATTGGTTCCTGGGAGTTAATTAATTAATTAATTAATTAGTGTGCTTCCTTTATTTTTTACGTGTTAGGAAATTTTGATTATCTGTATTCTGGCGCCATTATTGGTTGTTCAGTTTCATCATCACCACCACCACCACCACCATCATCATTACTAGCATTTATATGGCTCTTCAAGGTCTGCACGGAGTTTTACATGTGTTTACTTGGTCCTATTTTTATCCCCATGTTATAGATGAGGAAACTGAGGCATAGAGTGGTTAAATGGCTTGCTCAGGGATTACACAGCTAAGTGTCTGAGACCGGATTCAAACTCAGGTCTTCTCAACTCCAGGGCTTGGGCTCTAGCCATTGCACTCCCAAGCTGCCCCGTCTGGGGAGATTTTCGTTTCCATTCTTGTAATCATCGCTGGAAACAGAGAAAGAAGACGTGGTTCGCTCCAATCCTTCACCTGGAAGCATTGCTTACTGAGAGAGGACGATGTGGACATTGAATGGACAGATGCCCGGAGGATGCCTCGGTCTTCTGGAGGGCGGAAGATGAGGCAGCTGTAGGCAGGGGGCAAAAGTACACTTTTCTCCAGTTTAGGAGAAAGTGACTTAGCTGAGAAGTGCCGGCAAACACCCATAAGACACACACCACAGGGGTAGACTAAATTGGGAAGCATTTTTTTTTTTAAGCCAAGAGTTTGCGATAATTATGAATCTCAAACCGTGATGCAAACAGTGCCAGGTTCTGTGACACCGACTGCAGCTGCCGATTAAAACAGTGGGCTTTGTGCAGAGCCAGCAAAGACGGCCCGTTCCCCTCAGCCTCCACAACCGTCACTTTGTGCAAAAACAGCCCATACTATTAGCACCATCTTCAGTCCCGAGCACACGTCCATGTGCCTAGATCTACATCTACTTGTTTTAAAAAGAAAAAAAAAACCCTATATCACTTTGTGTGTTGACTTGGGGAGGGAGGGGGAGAAAAATTTAGAACTCAAAAGCTTATGGAAGTGATTGTTGATAAATCTAAATAAATTAATAAAAAATAAAGAAATTTAAAAAATCCCTAAATATTGATGAAGAACTGTTAGCAAACTCATAAATTTTAATTCTGTCTGCACTTCTGGAAGGCGTTGGTTTGGCTCTGCCCTTTGAAAGTGTTGACTTACCCTGGGGTCATGTTGTAAAAATCCCGACATGCTTAGGAATTTTAACGCATTTTAATTTACCTGAGTCGACTCAGTATCTTTCATAATTCCCTCACCCCTCCTAACTGCAGACATTTTACAATAAAAGCTAAATTTTTAAAAATGCATTTTCTGATTGTTCTCCTCTGCTAATTGTTTTTCCCTGGTAAACTTTCTCCTTCTCTTACCCTGACCCAGGCCCACCAGGATGCTTTCTGGCCATCTCCTAGCCCTCAGTGGAAGAGCACCCCCACACACCCTCTTTTCCCCCTAATCTCCTAGAAGACAAGAGCCAAGGTTGTTCTAGAGCCAATTCTGACTGGAGAGCTTTGTTAACTTCTTAGAGAGATTGTTAACTTTTTAGAGAGATTGTTAACTTTTCAGTGTGAGCATTTCCAATCCCGGGAAATCAGCAAATGGTACAAATCAGGCCTTGATTTATTGTTTTGTTGAAACTCTAGCCTTAAGAAGGTGATGAAAAAGATGTTATTGTTGCAGATTAAACTTAAAAGTGCATCATCTTTTCAGTAGTCAGTCATTCCACATTTACCAGCACGCCACTGGCAGGTGCCGTCTTGGTTTCTTGTATTTATATCTCTAGTGTGTAGCACGCTGCAGGCTATGAAGTAACAGCTTAATAAATACCTCATCATTCATTTACTCATGGTTTTCCATACCAGTGATTGAGACCTTCCTGAAAGAGTCTTGAGATGAGGATTCAAGTTCTGTACTCCATAATAATATAATGGGAAGGTTATCATTTGTTCTTTTCTTTTCCTAACCAAGCAGAGGCCCAGAAATTAGCTTCCTTCCTGTGGAGAGAGTGTTGCCTCATTGACACCTCTTTGAGCAGGTGAAGATGCGCTACCATCATGGGGAAGTCATTGCCACTTTCAGGGGGTGAGTGGAGTCAATGAGTCACTTTGTCAAAAGCTAACACTGGAGGGCTGAGTTGTCTATTAGCGATAAATGGCGTTCAGTCTTGGGTTCTGTGGCGTTGTCATTCATGACCAAGGATATGAAATGTTCTCTAGGATATTTTAAAACCAGATGGTTTTGAATTTACATGCGAAGCTTTACTTGTGTCTTTTTTTTTCTTTTAAGCCTGTGTTGATTTCTCTTTTGTCTTAAAACTTATCCCTCCGCCACACTCAGAGAGGTATCCCCTGAAACAAAGGATAAGAGAGGAAAAAAAGGCAGTTCAACAGAACCAGCCAAGACATCAACTGAATCTTACCATAATAACTCTCAAGCTTTAAGGTTTGCAAAGCACTTAACAAATATTATTTCATTTGATCCTTACACGACTCTGGAAGGCAGGTACTATTATTGTCCCCATTTTATAGATGGGGAAACTGATGCTGAATGGTTAATAATAACATAATAATAATAATAATAATGAATATATATAAATTGCCTACTATGTGCCAGGCACTGTGCTAAGCGCTTTACACTTATTATCTCACTTGATCCTCACAACAACCCTGGGAGGTAGGTGCTATTATTATACTCATTTTATAGATGAGGAGACTGAGGCAAACAGAGGTTAAGTGACTTGCCCCGGGGTCACACAGCTAGTAAGTGTCTGAGGCTGGATTTGAACCCAGACCTGACTCCAGGCCCAGTGCTCTATGCACTATGGAGCCACCTACCTGCCTTGCAGTGTTCCTCACTCATAGTCATCTCCCCACCCCACTTCATCCCCGATTCCACCCCTGCAAAGAGAGGAGGAAGATGCATTTTCTCAGTGTCTGGTACATAGTAGGCACTTACTAAATGCTTTGTTTGGGGCCAAATTTAGCATGACTTCCTAAGGTCCTTTAGGATTATAGGATTATAAATTAGAGTTGGAAGGCTGAGAGGCCAACTAGACCAACCTCTTCATTTTCTAGATGGGGAAACTGAGGCCCAGAGAAACTAGTTGCCCAAGATCTCTAAGGTAATAAGAGGTAGGGGCCAAGTCCTCTGACTCCAAACCCACTGGGGTTTTTTTTTTTCCTTCCACTTTTAGTCACGCAAATGTATTTTGTTAACTCAGCATTACTTTTTTTTCTTTTCGTACGAATTTTAAAAATCAGCCCACTCAGTGTCTGTGAGTGAACATGCACTTCCTTCCTGTTCTCAGGGAAAGGCAGAGTTAACTTTGCTTCACTGCCAAAACCCAGACTAACTTTCCTAACTCCTACTTTTCCCTGGGGCCATGACTTTTCCCCTGTAATTACTTCCCTCTGTGTAATTCCTTACACTGATGTTTTGTGCTTCAGAACTGAATTAAAGGGTCATCTGAAATTATAGGCTTTTCAGGATGGCATTCCAGTTCCTCTTATCAGGACTGATGGATGTTTACAGTTCTATATATCATGGAAAAAATTATATTTTCTAGTCTGAGTGATTCTAATGGCTAATTTCAGATTTTCTCTTCTCTGTGATCATGCTGATGGTAATCTATCCACATTGCATTTCCCAGTGTCTATTTAGATCCATAATCTCGGTAATACACAGTGAATGTGTTATTGACAAGATAAAGATGGGATTTGTTTCATATAACACTTCTGCACATTTAGTTAGAATCCTGTGAATTCCAACCCCTCCCCTCTCATTTGTTTTCCTCTGAGTATGGCCTTTGTCACTGCACTGTGGGAGAGGTGCCCGTGAACCTAACTTTGGAAATGACAATCCTTCATATGTCTCTGGGACTCTTCCTCTGACAGTCTTTCCTAAAATTAGCTAGACATTTGAAAACTCATGCAAAATCACTTTCATCTTGGGCTCAGCACTAGTTATTTTTAGCAATGATAAATTTATTTCCAAGTATAAAACAGAACATTTTAGCCACCTCCCCCCCCTTTTTTTTTCTTATTTGGCTAAGAGTTAGGAAATTTTATTCGGTTGAGAGGTGGCTGGTTTCCCACTGAGCCATGTATGAACTTAACAGCAATGTCAAAAATTCAAGCCACAGGAACGAAACCTTCCTCTCAACCTGCCTACAGTGACCTGAAGTCACAGACACAGGACTCAGAGTCACAGAGCTCGAAGGGGGCCCCCCAAGATGTGTGTTGTTGGCAAGATGTAAGATGAGATTTATTTCATATGAGAGTCCTGCAGATTTAGTTAGAATCCTGTGAATTTCAATCCCTCCTCTCTCATTTTTTTCCTGTGACTGTAGCCTTTGGCTATCTCACTCTGCTTTAGGCTCAAGGATGCATCCTTCATCCTCCATTGTAGATAAATGGTCTTCTGTCCTATTTTTAAAGCTCTCCCAGGATTTTACCTTCATAGCCTTCATCTTGTCTGCCTTTTCTAGGTCTCTGTTGTTCTTGGGATCTAGAAAGTCTTTAGTCCAATTCAACCAACATTCATTAAGGGCCTAGGATGCCAGCCCCTGTTCCGGGGGATGGAGATATACAGACAAAACAAAAGGCAACCCTGCCCTCAAGGAGTTTCTGTTCTTCTAGGGGGATACCACAGATCTAATTGAGTTTTCTTTCTGCAATTTCTTAAGCCTGCCTCCTCTGGCTCCATCATTTCTTAGTCTACACTAGCATCATGTACGTTCTATTGAATGGTCACCATGTAGAGGCTGATGTTTAATAATGTCCAGGAGATTGATTTGAAACAGACGAGTTTCTGGCAGTGAGTTACCTATAATTTGGTGATCACAAAGCCAGTCCATTGTTTAAACAGTGGGAAGGTTTGGGCCAGTAATCACTCTCCCAAATACCTGCATGATCTCATTGTCTGTGTATGTGTCGTCCAGAATAACACGAGCAGTCCCCAGGGGATAAGAAAATGCATTAGAAAATAAATCACTGGGACTGCGCAAAGTAAAGCAATATGGTTGTAGATCTTGTCTTGTGGATTCCCGGTTGAAGAACCCTTCAGATTAACTTTTCAGACAAAATTATCCTGGAGGAAACCTTTCCAAGCTTTTAGTTTGGGTCTAGACCTATCATTTTATTAGTCTAGCTAGAGAACTACTTATCCACTGTTCGTGTTATATATCCATTTCTTGCATTTCAAAGTGTAGAATCTTAAAAATAAAAAAAAGACTTTATATATCTTTCTATGTAACTAGGGTAGGACAATTAGAGCTTTGTCCCACAGTGCTCAATTTGAAGGGTACTGAATTGCAGTTATTCAACAAAGTGGAAAGTAAGCGAATTTAGCCTTTAGTTAATAAGGATAATTAGTTAAAATAGGCAACTACCAGATGTCAGGCTGAAGTCGGAGCTCTTATTCCACTCTGCTCTGTTCCCAGGGTCTCTGTCTCCTTCCCTCCAGTCCTCAGTTGAAGGCCTAATTTGTTGAGAGAGACTGAGAGAGAGAGAGAGAGAGAGAGAGATTATTCTTTTTAAAAAATTTTTTTTTGGATAGTTTATTCATTTTTAGTTTTCAACATTCACTTCCATAAGATTTTGAGTTTTAAGTTTTCATCCCCTCCTACTTCTTTGCCCTGTTCCAGACAATGTGCAATCTGATATAGGCTCTACTTATACATTCATGTTAAGCATATTTTCCCATTAGTCATGATGTAAAAAACAATGGGAGAGAGATTCTTAGTTGTGATTTTTTTGAGTGACAGAATTTTGTATTTGCATCCTAAGCACTTAGTAAGGTGATTGGCACATATTAAGAACCTAATAAATGCTTTTCATTCATTTCATTCATCCTCATTCTAGAATCAGAGGTAGGGGAGAGAGTTTGGGGGGAAGCCCTCAGAGGCTGTCTAGTTCAACAGAAATAATTATTTTTGAGGAAATGTTCATTTTCTCTCTACCAGTAACCATACTAACCATAAGAACAAGAGCCCCCTCTACAACCCTTATGCCCCCGAGGCTCTCTTTGACCACATTCTTGACTTTCAGTTGAATAGCCATTTGAGAGGCTGTTGTGGAAGTATTTTGAACTCCACTGAAATTTTAGAAGCCCTAGATAGAAACTATTAGCATCTACTCTACTCAGAACCAATTCAACAAACATTTATTAATCACTTGCTGTATACAAAGCACCAGGAATACCAAAAAAAACCCATCAACAGTTCCTTCTCTCAAGGAGCTTAACCTGGGGAATGTTATAAGGAACAAAGTACCAACATTTCAACAAGGTTTGAACCTTGGGACTTGGTGGGATAGGAAGAGTGGTTCCACCTTAAGAGAGAGTATAGGGGGGCAGCTAGGTGATGCAGTGGATAGAGCTCTGGCCTTTGAGTCAGGAAGACCTGAGTTCAAATTCGGCCTCAGACACTTGACACTTACTAGCTGTGTGACCCTGGGAAAGTCACTCAATCCCCCATTGCCTCGCCCAAAAATCGTTTAGAGAGAGAGAGAGAGAGTGTGTGTGTGTGTACAGCCTCCAAAAAGCTTAAAGGATATGGATTCACCACCCAGAGGGGGCTGAGATGTTTCCCCTTTATGGGCTTAGAAGGTGGGCCATGGGGAAGGAGCCCTCTCTTACATGAATCCATTTGTTTAGACACTGAAGAGCCCAAAGGTCTCAGGATAAGTAAATGGGAACTTTAAAGGGAGAATTGACTCTATTTTCAAGTCTTCTCCTGCAGTAATGCCCCTTTTCCCCAATGAAGATGAAAACAGGAGGTAGAATTAAGAAATATGAGTCTGTGCTAACTCTGTAAACAATGGATTCCAGGTTAATGAAGAGATCTGGCAATGGGGAGACTTTGGACACAGAGCCAAACTAAATGTTCCTTTACTATGGTCATTATTGATTTTAAAATAAAATGTTTTATCACTACTTTTTAACTAACCAACAGGATTGGGAGTTGGGAGACCCGGCCTTGCCCCTGATTAACTTTGTGACCGAGGTTAAGCTGCCTCCCCTCTCTGAGCCTCAGTTTCCTCATCTGTAAAATGGAAATGATCCTACTTGTAATTAGCGACCTAACAGTGCCTTTGCAGGGAGGCAAGATCATGAATTTAAAACTCTTTGCAAAACAAAGTCACATAGTACACAGTAACAACCACATTATGTGATAACTAACTTTGATAGACTTAGCTCTTCTTAGCAATGCAAGAATCTAAGACATCTCCAAAAGACTCATGATGTAAAGTGCTGTCCACATCCAGAGAAAGAACCATGGAGTCTGAATGCAGATGGAAGCATACGGTTTGCTGTCCCTCTTTTGTTTGTTTGTTTCTTCATTCTTGTGGTTTCTCCCATTGGTTCTAATTCTTCTTTACAACATGACTAATGTGAAAATAGGTTTAATATGAATGTATATGTAGAGCCTATATCAATTTACATACCGTCTTGGGGTGGGGGGAGGGAAGGAATGGGGAGAAAATATGGAACTCACAATCTTATGGGAGTGAATGTTGAAAACTAAAAACAAATAAATTTATAAAAACAACAACAACAAAGCAACATGAAAATGTCAGCTCTTATTAGTCAGCGCATTTTTCTCAGCTTTTTTTTTTCAACAAATTCAGATAAAAATGGCCCCTGGGGCAAGTTGACTTCCTGCTATTTTTCTTTGATACTTAATATTCTGTAGACTGTGGTGCAGATGCTCAGGCTGACTGCTGGTCGCGATTGGATTTAAGCGTCGGGGTGTGGGCTTCTCTTCCTTTGGCTCCCTGATCAAAGCTTCCTCCCAACAATTCCAGCGGCAGACGCCACTACCATAGGGATGAGAAGTGCTTTCTCCTGTTCCCACGTGGCTTCTAGGTAGTGCTTCTGGAGTGCATGCTGTTTGGATGTTCTTTTTCTTCTTAAATACCTTTTTATCGATGGCTTTTGTTTTTTCATCACCTACATTTCCCCGTGCAGCCCTGTGGCTTTGGTCCTGCCCCTGGACTTCGATGACTCTGAAAGATAGAGTGAGGCTGATGACTTTGTACAGTTCTGCCTCACTGAAATCTAGTTCGTGTGCGAGTCAATATCACCCGTGATGTCATTGGTCCTTTTTGAAAAGGAAGGACAAACAGCAGCATTCATCTATCATCTATCAATCGCTCATATATATATATATATATATACACATATATATGCACACACACCTATATAATCGATCAATCAACATCTGTATCATCTGCCATCTATTTATCTTTCCATCCATCTGTCTGTCACTTACCTGCCTTCCCAAATGTGGTCTCTATAATTCTGCAACATCCCATTTGACTTGTTTTATTGTTGCATTTACCTTGTTCTGGTCATTGTAAGAACTCTTCAATTCCTGCTTTTATTCCCTTTCCTCTGGGCTGAGGGGTGAAGTTTTTTCTTACACTTGCCTTGCATGGAACTGTAATACAATGTATGTATGTATGTAGGTATGTATGTATGTATGTATATATGTATGTGTGAATGACTCGGTGCTGAGAATACTGTTGACAAAAGACCGATGAAGGGGCAGCTAGTTGGCACAGTGGATAGAGCACCAGCCCTGGAGTTGGCAGGACCTGAGTTCCAATTTGACCTCAGATACTTACTAGCTGTGTGACCCTGGGCAAGTCACTTAACCCCGATTGCCTCCAAAAAGGAAGGAAGGAAGAAAGAGAAAGAAAGAAAAAACGGGCATCAATAAAACCTTTAAAAAAAAAAAAGAAAGAAGAAGAACATTTTTTTAAAAAAAGACAGATGAGGCCCTTGCTATTCACTGCCAAGATCTGTTTGCAGTGTGGGTAATGAAGTCATACTGGCCCATAATAAAGTATTCATTATCTTATGTCCATGTCATGTGCACTTGTGGCTTGCCTGCTTCAGTGGCCAGTGACATCTGCACCAAAGCATCTTCCAGAGATGGGAGTATCGGCAAGTCCTGTTTATTCCGACATTCCTCATGATCCCAGAACATGGCCAGTGTCCACTGGCTCCTCTGTTCTGATTATCGCAATGAACCCGAGTGGGGCCAGCCTATAACCCCACGCTGCCCCATCTGTTTCTTAATTCTCAGGGCCAGTTATGTCCCATTGACTGAGTTGTTTGGCTGGTCAGTGGTATTACCAGAGCCTCATCGGTCAGTTTTTTAGGCTTTTAGAGCGGTTGGGTTTGGTCTCAGGGCCCTGCTGTACATTATCCTGGCTGGCATTCCTGCACTTTGCCATTATACCCTTCCTCATGACGTGGGCTGTTATCATTATTATTACCAATAGTATTAGTAGTAGTAGTATCAGTTCTTTTTTTTTTTTTTTGTGAGGCAATTGGGGTTAAGTGACTTGTCCAGAGTCACACAGCTAGTAAGTGTTATGTGTCTGAGGCCAGATTTGAACTCAGGTCCTCCTGATTCCAGGGCCAGTGCTCTGTCCACTGTGCCACCTAGCTGCCCCTAGTAGTATCAGTTCTTAAATAAAAAATTCCACCTTCTACAGGAGATGGGAAATTGAAGTTCATAGAGGATTAGATCTTGTCACAGGAATTTCTCTCATTCTCTGGGGAAGTTAAAGTCAATTGGTGGCCTTTAATATTAACTTGGTTGATCAGGCTTTTCTATTTCTTAACCTTACACAGTGGCTGTATAAGTTAGAAATTCTTTTGGCTTATGGTTTAATCTTTTTTTTTTTTCCTGAGGATAAATAGACTGACAGGCTTTCATGCTGGGAGTTATTCTTTGGAGCTATTAAAAGTTTCCATTGTCTTCTGTGTTTCTTAATTGGTTCTTTCATGACCCCAGCATGTACATGTATTGGTTCAAATGTTTGTGGAATGCCTGCTATGTACGAGATACAGTCAGTTCTTGTTTAGAAAACACAAATTTGTTCTACCATGATTGATGTAATAGGGAAGATTTTGAATATGATACAAACTTCAAGTTTGCTGATGTGCTGTTTCTTCCTCACGAATAGAAAAAACTGGACAATATCTCACATACTCCAGGACTCTACTTTAGAGTTTTGTCTTTACAAAAGTAAAGCATCATATGTACTATATACCTTATCACACATATATTATATACATAATATGTCATATGTGTTGTACATCTTATCACATCCATATTGAATATCCTGTCATATATATTGTATATGGATCCTTTCAAGGTAAAGTGAACAGAGAAGGACTGGTCTGAACTAAATCCTGCCCCACTCCTACCCCTTTCATCCTTGGCTTCTGCCCCTACCCCCACCCCAACCCCATTTCAAGACCTGCCTAGAGTTGTGGCTCCTGCGGCTCAAAGTTGCAGCCTGTCCAACTTTCCAAAGACTTTGCCAATCCAACCAACTCGACCCCCAATACACACTGAATGCTGTCACTATTTATTGTACTATTCATGCATTTATTAACCATTTAACATGTGTGAAATGGTACTACCATTTTTATTAGGTTTTAATATAATTTTAATAATTATTTAATTTAAATTTAAATTACATTTAATAAATTGTTTTAAGTTTGTCTTATTATGTTATTAATATTTCATCATTATTGTTTAATTTTAAGTTGATTTAATTTTAAAAATGTGTCACCAAAGAAGTTTTTGAGCATTCTGCCCCAACCTCATTTTCCCCATAAGCCCTGTGGTTTTTATTGCTCAGTTTTACATAGCATGGTGCTTTGGGAGAATTTACATATCTCATTATAGCAGAACTGAGTGTCTTGTGGTAGTAGATGCTTGCAAAGATAAATTCGATATAGTCCCTGCCCTCACGTAGCTTACAATTTATGAGGGGAAATAAGACATATGTATACAACATAACTATCCATCTGTCCTCTGGGCCTGGAAAATGCCCTTCCTCCTTGACTTCTGTTTCTTTTCTTTTTTTAGCTTGCATTTCTATATTACTTTATTATTTTTGCATTTAATAATATTTTATTTTTTCCAATTACACATAAAGATAGTTTTCAACATTCATTTTTGCAAGATTTTGAGTTCCAAATTTTTCTCCCTTCATCCCTTCCCTTCCCCATCCCTAAGACAGCAAGCAATTTGATATAGATTATACATGTGCAATCATTTTTAACACATTTCCACATTAATCATGTTGTGAAAGAAGAATTAGAATAAATGGGGGAAACCATGAGAAAGAAAAAACAAAAAACAACAAAAAAAGTGAAAATAGTATGTTTAAATCTGCATTCAGACCCCATATTTCTTTCTCTGGATGTGGACTGCATTTTCCATCATGAGTCTTTAGGAATTGTCTTAGATCATGTTATATTGCTGAGAAGAACTAAGTCAATCATAGTTGATCATCACAACAATGTTGCTGTTACTGTGTACAATGTTCTCTTGGTTCTGCTCACTTCATTCAGCATCAGTTCATGTAAATCTTTCCCAGTTTTTCTTTTTTTCTCTTTTTCACTTTCTTTTTAATTTTTCTGTTATAAGGGATAGCTCTCTGGGATGGGGAGAGGGGAAGGACATATATGGATCTATTGAGAAGCAGTGTTGCATAGTGGGTAGAGTGCTAAACTCTAGGTCAGAAAGACCTAGGTTCAAATCCAACCTCTGATATTTACTCCCTATGTGATCCTGGCCAAGTAACTTAACCTCTCTGTGCCTCAGTTTCCTCTAAAATAAGGAGTTAGGCAAGACAAACTTAAGGGTTCCTTTCAGCTCTAAATCTATGACTATGAAATGAAGATGTCATAAAAACAAAAAACATCAATTAAAAAATTTAAAATGATAAGTGATCTCAAATTTCTCAGTACAGCATTAAGTAATCTGCTGGTAAGAGAAGGGGAAAGGAGCAGAGAAGGTTTAGAACAGATACTATGTGGAGTATGAATGAGTCAATGATTGCCATGTGGTAGTGAGGGCTTAGTTGAGTCAGACATCAAAATTTATGGCAGACCTAGGCAAGGTGGTTTTGGGATAGCCCCTAGCAGCATTTTTCAGTACAAGAGGAGGAGCTGCATCAATCCATCAATCAAGAAGCATTTATAAAGTACTTACTATGAGCCAGGCAGGCCCTGAGCTAGGCACTAAGGCTACAAAGACAGGAGTGAAATGGCTCCTACCCTCAAGGGAGTACATTCAAATAGAAGGATGTAGCATGTTCGGCAATAAGCAGATATGAGAGATATAGGAGGCACAGAAAACAAATACACAGTGAGGGTGTAGGATGGGGAGGGGTGCTAACAGCCGGGAGACTGAGGAAAAGCCTCATAGTAGGAGAGCCCCAGGAACAGAACACTTTAGGTTTTGCCAATAACTAGTTAATGTGAACTTTGGGAAGTGACTTGAGTCTTAGTTTTTTAGTACCAGCCCTGGACTCAGGAGGACCTGAGTTCAAATCTGGCCTCAGACACATAACACTTACTAGCTATGTGACTCTGGACAAGTCACTTAACCCCAATTGCCTCACAAAAAAAAAAAAAGAACTGATAACTACTACTAATACTATTGGTAATAATAATGATAATAGCTCATGTCATGAGGAAGGGTATAATGGCAAAGTGCAGGAATGCCAGCCAGGATAATGTACAGCAGGGCCCTGAGACCAAACCCAACAGCTCTAAAAGCCTAAAAAACTGACCAATGAGGCTCTGGTAATACCACTGACCAGCCAAACAACTCAGCCAATGGGACATGCTACTTGAATGTAAGTCATTATTAAGCTGTTGTTATCTTCTTTTCTGAGAGACTCCCTGGAGCCACTGGGAGAAGTCTCCCTTGTCTAAAGTGATGGAAAAGTGGCTGCTGGGCCTGGGGAGGGGTCGTCAAGTAATGTCTGTTCTGTGGGGACTTGGGAGTGGGTGGGGTATCCCATATGTGCTTCTCCTGAGGAGGAATGTGCCTTTACTGGGGTGGTAGCTGATGACATGAATCAGGAAATACATGAATAAGTAAAATAATAAGTATATACTTGAATACAGATATGTCTTATAAGTAACACACTGCTGGGGAATCATAGGATCATAGATCTAGAGCTAAACCCTGCCTGGCCATTTTATAGATGAGTTAACTGGGACCCAGGGAAAGGAAGTGATTTACCCAAGGCGGTACAGGCAGTAAACAGCAGAGCAGGAATTGAATCCACATCCTCTGACTCAAGAGCTTGGGCTCCTTCTCTTCTGTTTTTCTCTCCTTCCTTCCTTCCCTCCTTCCCTCCCTCTTTCCTGCCTTCCTTCCTTTTTCTTATCTAATTTATTTTTTTAAGTCTCAAATTTTCTCTCTCCCCCACTCATTGAAAAGGCAAAAAAAAAAAAAAACCAAAACTCAATATAAACATACATAGGGATGCAAAATAAATTTCCATATTAGTCATGTTCCTTAAAAAAAGAAAAGGAAAGAAAATGTGTTTCAGCCTACCTTCTGAGTCCATCAGCTGTGCCTCTGGAGGTGGATAGTATGTTTCATCATGAGTCCTTTGGAACTATGGTTAGTCATTGTGTTGATCAGAGCTAAGTCTTTTAAAGCTGATTTTCATTACAATGTTGCTGTTACTGTGCAAATTATTCTCCTGATTCTGCTCACTTTACTCTGCATCAGTTCACATAAGTCTTTCCAGCTTTTTCTGAAAACATCCTCTTCATCATTTTTTTTTAGCACAATAGTATTCCATCACAATCATATACCATAACTTATTCAGGCATTCTCCAATTTATGTGCATCCCCCTCAATTTCCAATTCTTTGTCACCACACAAAGATTTGCTTTCAATATACTTGTACCTGTGAATCTTTTTCTTCTTTCTTTGATCTCTTTGGGGTATATATGTGGGGTTTCATTGGGTCAAAGGGTATGCTTTTTGGGCAAAGTTCCAAATTGTTCTCCAGAATGCTTGGAGCAGTTCACAGCTCCACCAACAGTGCTTGAATGTACCTGTTTTCCTATAGCCCCTCCAGCATTTGTCATCTTAGTCAATCCGATAGGCCTGGGATGGTACCTCAGGGTTGTTTTAATTTGTATTTCTTGAGTTATTAGCATTTGTTCATATGGCTATTGACAGCTTTGATTTATCCCTCTGAAAACTACCTATTCGTATCCTTTGACCATTTATCAATTGGGGAATGGCTCTTATTCTTGTAAATTTTACTCAGTTCCCTATATATTTCAGTAATAATAACAATGATAGTTAATGTTTATATAGAGCTTACTATGTAACAGGCAGTGTGTTAATTGCTTTGCAATTATTATCTCATTTGATCCTCACAACAACCCTGAGATGTAGATGCTATCATCATCTTCATTTTACAGATAAGAAAACGGAAGCAAATGGGGTTAAGTGACTGCCCCAAAGTGTCTGAACCCAGATTTGAACTCAGGTCTTCTTGATGCTGGGGCAGCTAGGTGGCACAGTCGATAGAGTGACAAGCCTGGAAAAAAGAAGGTTCCCCTTGGGCAAGTCACTTCACCCTATTTGCCTCAATTTCCTCATCTGTAAAATGAGGAGGAGAAGGAAATGGCAAACCATTCCAGTATCTTAGCCAAGAAAGCCCCAAATGGGATCACAAAGAGTCAGATGTGACTGAAAAAAAACAACTGAACGATAACTTCCTGATGCCATGCCTGCCTCTCTACCCACAGAGAAACTTGCTACAAAATTTTTTTTCTCCATTTTTGGTAGGGCTCTTTCCATTATACCCCACTGGATATAAAGATATTGGCTGCAGGAAGTCTCTAGTCTGGCTGGGGAGCACTTGGAAAGTTAATAATACATTTATATTCAGGATATAAATAAGCAGTATGATTTAGATGTCCTGAGGGGGCACTTGAGGCTGAGAAGGGGTTGGAGGGTCAGGAAAGCTCCTTGGAGAAGTTAGAAGCCTGGCCTGAAGGAGGGGGAGGGTGTGCTGAGGGGGAGGAACAGAGTGGGTTAAAGGCAAGGAGGCTGGAAGATGAGTTCCTGAGCTGATGAGAGGATGAGCTTGATTGGACTTAGAAGGTTTAGAATGGGGAGTAGTAGGTCTGTAAGCCTGTGTTAAGCACCTATTCTGTGCATTCCTGCCTTACCTTCAACTCTTAGAGTCCTTAGCTTCCTTCAAGATTTATTCTGACCCTCCCCTCCCCAAACAGTTAATCTTCTCTCCCTCCACAAATTATCTGGTGTTTTCTTAGATATGTACCGTATCTATGATATCCTCTAGTAGACTGTAAACTCCTTGAGGGCAGGACATATCCCCTAGTGCCTTGGACTGTAGTGTTGTTGTTGTTCAGTAGTCTCATCTGACTCCCTATGACCCCGTTGGCAAAGATACTGGAGTGGTTTGCCATTTCCTTCTCCAGCTCATTTTACAGATGTTGAAACTGAAGTAAACAGGGTGAAGTGACTTGCCCAGGGTCATACAGCTGATACATATCTGAGGTCACATTTGAACTCAAGTCTTCCTGACTCCAGGACTGGTGATGTACCTACTGCACCACCTAGCCCCAATTGGATATAGCGGGTGCTTAATACGTATTTGTTAAATGAATTTGTGCCAGGCCCTTAGCTAGGTGCTGACTCTACCTCTAAATAAAACTTGACTCTTGCTGTCCAGTAAGTCAGTCCCAGGAGTATTTTTAAAGCACCTCCCCATTTTGCTGAGGATACAAAGAAAATGCAAAAACCAGCCCCTGCCCTCAAGGTGTTTACATTCTGAAGAGTAAGACAGCATATATATGAATGAGTACATAACAGCTAACATTTATATAACACTTACTACATGCCAGGCCCTGTGCTCAGTGCTAAGCATTTACATACCTACTAGAACGTAAGCTTCTTGAGGGCAGGGATTATTTTATAGGACCAACAATCTAGAGCTGGAGGGCACCTCAGAGACCATGGAGGCCAAGCTCTTTCTTGTTATTGATGAGGAGCTGAGGTCCCTGGAGGCTGAGTGACTTGCCCCAAGGTCCCACAGCTGTTAAGTACCAGCTGTCTTTCTATTCCCAATGCCTAACATGTTGCCTGGCATGCAGTAAGTGATAAATAAATGCTTGTTGATTGATTACCTCATTTGATCCTCACAGTCATCCTGGAGGTAGGTGCTGTTATTATTTTAAAGATGTGGAAACTGCGGCAGATGTTGGTCAAGTGGCTTGCCCAGGGTCACACAACTAATATCTGAGGCAGGATTTGAACTGAAGTCTTTCTGATTCCATTAGGCCAGAGAGATGAGATTATAAAGCACTATGAGATCAGGTAAGGAATAAAGCCTTTCCAGCTTGGAGTGTGTGGAGGGAGAGGATGGAAGCCTCTCCTCCCCCTCCCACCCAGTCTAGCTCTGGGCCCTATGACTGGCTCCTCTTCCATTCCCTTCAGTTGCCACTGACTTAGCTTCGAGCCCCTTGTACTGGGATGGGCCACTGTGGTTTCTGTCCTTCCTCTCTGTTGGGTCCCTTATATAGATCACTGAGTCCCAACTTTAGAGTCTAGCTGTTGTGGTGACAGCGCAAGCCTTCTAGGAGTTATAGCAGGTCCTTGAAACTGGAAGGGAATGTGCTGCTGTCAGTCAATTGGTCAACCAACAAGCATTTATTAAGCACCTGCTGGGTGCCTGGCACTGTGCTAAGCACTGAGGTTATAAAGAAGGCAAAAAACAGTCCTTGTCCTCAAGGAGCTCATATTCTAATACAACGTGTAAATCTCTAGGTGCGTAAAGACATAGTCTGTGATGGGTAGTAGGAAAGGGGAGGACAGCCCCCACCTCTGTTCATCATTTGCGTGTTCTCTGTGGGAGTAAAGGGGGAGGGGTTATGTAGATACATGGGGGTCAGAATTCAGAGGATCTAGTAGAATTACATAGGACCACAGCGAGAGTCTCCAGAGGACCACCAGGTCACTGTTTCTGCAGAGCCCAATGCTCTACCGTGTGTCTGCCTCTGGTCCTTCCTTAGTTACTTTCTGTGGGTGGACCTCCCCAGCCTCCTATCCCCTCCAACATTCACTCTTAAATCAGCATCCCACCTTCAGCCAGTGGTAGCCTCAGCCATTTCCCTCAACCCCAATAACACTGGGCTGATTTTCAGGATTTGAGTCCCCCAGACACCTGCAGCTCATTGCTTCTTACTTGGTCTAGGGGGGAAAATGCCCGCTGTCATTGCTTTTTTTGTCTCCCCCCCACCCCACTTTTGTGTATTTGCCACTCACTTGGGTGGATCAGATTGGGGCTAGGGCTGATCAGGTCACCTATTGCAAGAATGTGAGGGGTTTTTATGGTTTTGTATTTTTTTTTCTATTTGATACTGAGAGAAAAGATCAGCATGAAAAGAACCAGGCTACGCCTTTAAAATGGGCTTCATTTTTCTGCATTTCAACACAGGTACAAATTAAGTGAAAGCATAAATTCAGCTTAGCAGGATGGAAATATCATTTGCTCCCTTTCCCTAAGTGGTGTGTGTGTGTGTGTGTGTGTGTGTGTGTGTGTGTGTGTGTGTGTGTTCTGAGTGTCAGGGCGCTGCTGAAGCCAGCCTGCTTCCGTATGTGAATCATTGCTCAACAAACTCTCCGTCTCACTGCACTGTGTGGTTTTCCTCTCAGGGAAGCACCAAACCCTGAAATAGACAGCCTGGCTTGCCCATGTCAGAAGTTAGAGAAAAGTAGTTCTCATTCTGGGACAGAAGAGAAAGAAAGAGAGAGAGAGAGAAAGCTCTTGCAGTAAGTAATTGACCATTTATTTAAAAAAATTATTCAGCTAGAGATCAGAGCATCCAATAGCCATCCAAGGGAAAGGGTGGTGGTGGTATGTTTGTTTCATTGTGGGTCACTCAGTTTCCAGCAACTGGTTGACATTGACATTACCCAGGTTGGTGTGTTCTCATCAGCAGCTGTCAGTTTCTGTTGTCTAGTGTCCTTGGTAGATGCCTCTGTTTTCTCCTTGGTAACTGGGCTCTACGATTCATTTTCTGTTGCTTTAGAAAAGTAATGTGCTCCATCAGCTTTGGTTTTCTTCTCTGTGAGAGTGAGGGGGATTTACTACAGACCACCTTCATGGGTTAATGTCCAAACTCCTTATGAAAGGCAATGTTTCCTTTCAGACAAGTGCTGATTTGGGGAATTTGGATTCGGTTTGGCAACTTAACCAAATGAAGAGAAATAGAATTAGGAGAAATAGATTATGTAATGGGGAAATGTGAAGACTTTGGAAGTGAAAAAGATGGGTTGAAGAGCATGTTTTTTCCCAGCAGAAAGAGCTAGGGGCATTTCCTGCAGCCTTGGCCATAGAAAGAGCAAAATTCTATCGAGAGAAAGGAATGGAGTGGGCTGCTGGGGCTGTGGAAAGGTCCTGCAGCTGCTCAAAAAACCAGGGCTTGGGTCAGGCTGTGATGTGCCCTCTCTCCCGCTCTGAGGTGAGGCTGAGTCAAGTCAGGCTCATGTTAGAAACATCTGGGTTGGGATCTGAAGCCCAGTGACATGACCATGGCAAACATATGGGCCAGATTTTCTGAGATGGTTCTGATTTCAAATATTCAGTTCCATTCAGTGAGAAAGAAAGGAAGAAAGAAAAGAAGAAAAAAAGAAAGGAAGGAAGGAGAAGCAGAAGGAAGGAAAAGAAATGAAGAAAAGAAGACAAAGAAATGAAGAAAGAAGCAAAGAAAGAAAGAAATGAAGGAAAAAAGGAAGAAAAAGAAATGGAGAAAAAAAAAAGAAAATCCTTTGTGAGACCATTTCATTCTTTATTGCAAGCATCTAGCACAGTGCTAGGCACATAGTAGTCACTTAATAAATGCTTGATTGATTCAGAAATGCAGTCACTTCGCTTATAAAGTCTTGCACTTATAAGGCATTGAGAGTAGAATTTCAAGGCAGTAGGGTGAGAAAAAGAGGCCTTTTTTTTCAAGAAGAAGCCTTTACTTGAAGAAGGGAACCTATCTAAACTGATTATTACTGTTATTATTTCTAATGATAATAATTATAAGCATGATTAGGAATATTGCCCTATATATAATACATATTATTGTAGGAACATTGCATAGTTATATGTGTATGTATATGTGTGTGTATATTATATATATATACAGAAAGAGAGAACCTTTTTTTTTTTTGCTATCTAAAGAACTTTCATCTGGTTCCTAACCAAGGCTCTTTCAGTAAGGTAGGGACGTGTAATAATGGTTTTCTCCATTCTTTCTCCAGAAATGCCCTTAAAACTTTCTTTTCCCATTTCAAATGCCTCACTTTATAGACTAAAATGTTTTGGTGATTGATTTATTACCTTGGCTCAAGCAGTTTTTATTATTAAGTCCTTTCTGTGAGAGACCTATTCAGGGGAAAGGGTACCAGATTTAGAATCAGAAGGCCTGGGTTCCAATCCTACCATCACTTAGTACTTAGTGCAATATCTGGCGTGTGTGTGTGTGTGTGTGTGTGTGTGTGTGTGTGTGTGTGTTCACCAGAGCCACATTTGATGTTTGTAAAATGACACTGTTGTGTGGGCAAGAGGATAAAACCCAGGCATAAAGGGGATCAACCCCTGGCAGGTCACCACCAGGAGGCTCTCTTTACTTTTCTTTCAGACACAGACTTAGCCCCAAAACCTCTGGGTCTGGGTGTACCCCAGCATGGTCTGGGCTTTAACTATAGGGTGGCATCGAGTGCGAAGAGTCCCCCACCTTCAGGGTTATAGGGCAGAAAGTAAGTCAAGAAAGTCTCAGGTAGGGCCAACCCAAGTTTAGCTTAGAGAGCACCCCCTCCTCCTAACTAGACTTGCTTTTAAAGATCCTTCTCCTCATTTTAACAGGGAGGAAACTGAGGCCCAGAGTGGAAAAGTGACTTGCCTAGAATCACACAGCTGCTAAGTGGCTGAGTTAGAATTAGAACCCAGATCCTCCAACCTCAATTCCGGGGCTCTTTCCATTCTACTCTGCTGTGTCTTTATGCTGCCCAGGCCAGAGGAGTCACAAAGAGGAAGGGAAGGAATAAGCATTCGATGCCTTCTATATGTTGGATATGGTGCTAGGCACTTTCACAGGTATCTCCTGTGAGTGACTGCCACTCTGATAATTGAAGGAAAAAAAAGATTCCATGACCAAGGGTCAATAAAAGTTCTTACCTTCCTTATTTTTTAAAATGCATTTAAAAATTTTATTTTAAAAATATACATTTTTTTACAATTAAGTATAAAAACAAGTTTTAACATTTGTTTTTAAAATTCTTGAGCTTTCAATTCTCTCCTTCTGTCCCCTGTCTCTGACATGGCAAGCAATTTGATGTAGGTAAAATAAATTTTTATTGATTTTTTTGTTTTACATCATCAAAATTTCTCCTAGTAAATTTTCTCCCCTCCACTCTGCATGCGGCAGTTCAACATAATCCAGTAACAGTTAAAGAAACTGAGGTAGCTGAGGCTGAAATACTGCAGGGCCTTTGATCAAGAAGTGGGGGAATCCCATTGCATCTGATTTATTTACCTTTCACATCTAGATAGCATTGGTGGTTGTTCTGAATTCTGCCAGCCTCCTTAAAAGTAAACTGGACCACATGCCCCTTCTTGTTTTTCAGTTTAACTGTTACAGGCGAGGGCTCTAAACAGACGCCATTCATCCCTCCTCATTCATTTTTGTGGGATGCTGGCAGAATGGGGGTGGCATCATTCCAGCCCACATGGTTGGAATGGGAGAAAAGGGCTGTTGCTGGCTGTCTCTCTCACCTGGGGAACAGCGGCTGTCACCATGGGGAGCCGGGTACATCATCTGGGTAGCCATTCTGCAGTGACACGGTTATTTTTGTCTCTCAAACCAGAAAGCAGGTGACGTGGCAGCCCCTGCACCCTCTGTACCTTTTAAGTGCGGCTCCCGAGGACTGTCAGGGACACTTAATGACGGGGTATCAGAAAAGCACAGCTTGTGAAATCCTCCCTCCCCTCTGGAATGATTATAGGCAGCATTTTAAATACAATGTCGTGGCACAGTGCAAGGAATACTAACTCTCAAGTCAGTGTGCCCCAGGCTCAAATCCTGCCCCTGGCAGCAACTGTTTGTGTGATTATAAGAAACAAGTCACTGCCCCATGCCTCAGTTTCATCATCTGTAAAATGAGGAGGTTGGATTTGATGGCCTTCTAAGGCCCCTTCCAGCTTTAAATCTATGGTGTTCTGTATAAATAGATGGCTTCTGAGATCCTCGGATCTGTGATATTCTAAGTTTCATGCTGTAGAATGGTAGGCCAGACCATCACTGGTCCCAAATACCATGTGCCCACTAAGCTCAGAGGTTTGCTTTCATGAACTGCCAGGTGTCATAGGAAAAATACCTAAAACCTGTGTGGGTTTTAAAAAAAAATAAAAACACCAGAAAATTTCAGGAATGCAAAAACAAAAAGTAGTCATCCTCATTCACCCGTTAGACTTAATCCAATAACAATTCAAGAAATCAAGAGAGCGAGGGCTGAAATTCCATAGGGCCTTTGATCCTCAAGAAGTGGGGGAATCCCATTGCTTCTTATTTATTTACCTTTCAAGTCTAGATGGCATTGGCCCTTCTGAATTCTGCCAGCCTTCTTGATGGAAGGGATGCTAATTGTTGAGAATTTGAGAGCTATCAAAAAAAAAAATCAGTATGCAGTATACTCATTCTTTTTTTTTTCTTCCTGTAGAATCATCACTAATGGGAATTCCATAGTCCAGTTCTAGAGTTCTGGATCACGTGTCTGGAGCTAGCTGGGACCTGAGAGTCATCAGTTTACAGATGAGGAAACTGAGGCCCTAGAGATAGTAGCAGAGCCAGAATTTGAACTCAGGCCGTCTGACTCTCAAGTTGGCATACTTTCCACTGTATTATAATACCTCTGAGGTTGCCACCCTGGGAGAAAAGAATCCTTCCCCAGAGCAGGAAAGGAGCCCGGGGCTTGGTATAATCCTTTATGTTTTGTTTTTTTAACCACACACACATTGCGATAATGGAATCCTGCCTTTTGCCAGGTTTGGGATTTATCTTAGTTAATAAATTGGCCCCTATTTCCTTATGCTCAGCCAGAAACTCCAGATTCCTTTGAGGAGTCTGCCATGTAAGTACAGGGTTAGATGAACAGTCCCCCTCCCCACCCTCCTCCACCCCTCAATAGCAGAAAGCACAAAATCTCTTTTGTAAATTGGAGAAGTTTGTTAAATAAAGGGATTCTCAACTATTTTTGTGTCCTGAACCCAGGTTAGTGAAGCCTATGGACTTCCTCTATGAAGAATGAAATTTTTTAAAAAAATTTATTATTTATTTTTACATTCCTTTATTTTAAAATTTTGAGTTCCAAATTCTCTCCCTCTCTCCTACCCACTGAGAAGGCAATCAGAATGATATCAATTGATTATACATGTGAAACCATGCAAAACATTTCTTTATTAGCCATATTGCAAAGAAAGAAAGAAAAAAAGAGCAAAAACATTTGTACTCAGAGTTCATCAATTCTCTCTAGAGGTGGATAGCAATTTTCATCCTGAGTCCTTCCAAATCCTCTTGGATCGTTGTTTTGGTAACAGTAGCCAAATGTTTCACAGTTGATCATTGTTACAATATTGCTATTACTGTGCACAATAATCTCCAGATTCTTCTCACTTCACTTTGCTTCAGTTCATGTGGGTCTTGCCATCCACCTTGTCATTTCTTATAGCACAATAGTATTCCATCACAATCATATACCACAACTTGTTTGGCCATTCCCCAACTGATGGAAATCCCCCCCCCCGTTTTCTAATTCTTTGCCACCACAAAAAGAGTTGCTATAAGAGTTTTTGTGCATATAGGTTCTTTTCCTTTTCCTTTGATCTCTTTGAGGTACAGAGCTAGTAGTGGTGTGGCTGGATCATAGGGTATGCACAGTTTTATAACTCTTTGGTCCTAGTTCTAAATCATTCTCCAGAATTGCTGCACTAGTTCACGACTCCACCAATAGTTCCTTAGTGTACCTATTTTTCCCTTATCCTATCCAGCATTTGTCATTTCTAATAGGTGTGGGGGTGGTACCCCAGAGTTGTTTTAATTTGCACTCTCATTGGAACTGGTTCAAAGAGGGAAGAATACACATGCACACACACACACACACACACACACACACACTCATTTGGATATAGAAATCTAACTTACCCAATAAGGAAATAAGAGGGGAAGTAGATAAGAGATATGGGAAGGGGAGGATGATAAAAGAGAGGGGGCAGATTAGGGGAGAAAGTGGTCAGAAGCAAAATAGACTTTTGAGAAGGGACAAGATAAAAAGAGAGAGAGAGAGAAGGATAAACAGAAGACAATGGGATGAAGGGAAATACACAGTGAGAGATCATAATTGTGAATGTGAATGAGATGAGCTCACCTATAGAACAGAAGCAGGTAGCAGAATGGATTAGAATAAAACAATATGTTGTTTGTAAGAGACACATTTGAAACAAAAAGACGTACACAGAGTTAAGATAAAGGGCTGGAGCAGAATCTAATATGCTTCAGCTGAAGTTTAAAAAAAGGCAGGGACCTCAATCATGCTCTCAGACAAAGCAGTAGAAAAAATAGACCTAATTAAAAGAGATAATCAGGGAAACTACATTTTGCTACATTTTACCATAGACAATGAAGTAACATAAAAAATTATTACAGCAAGTTTCTCCGATAAAGCCTTTGTTTCTCAAATATATAAGGAACTGAGTCAAATTTACAAAAATCAGTCATTCCCTAATTGATAAATAGTCAAAGGATGTGAACTCAAGACAGTTTTTAAAAGAAGAAATCAAAGCTATTTATAGTCATATGAAAAAATGCTCTAAATCACTATTGATTAGAGAAATGCACTCCAATCCATCCTCCACTCAGCTGACAAAGTGACTTCTCATTGCTGGTTTGACCATATCACTCTGTCCTACTCAAGGAGCTGGAGTAGCTCCCTCTTACCTTCAGGATTCAATATTTATAAAGTCTTCTGTTTGGCCTTTAAAGCCCTTCTTATAATTTATTGTCCCCCACGGACTCTATGATGCAGCTCTTTGGCTGACACATGACCCACTATCTCCCGTATCTGGGCCTTTGCCCTGGCTGCCCCCCGCTTGTATTACTCTCCCTTCTCACCCCCATCTTTTAGCTTCCCTTGCTTCCTTTAAGAAAACTCAAATTCCTCTTCTACAATAGGCTTTTTCTGATCCCCTCAGCTGCTAGTACCTGAGATTATTTTCCACCTGCCCTGTAGTTATTTTGTATGTACATAATTGTTTGCATATCGCTGTTTTTGTTTTGCTTTGTGTCCGCCATGCTTACCATGTAGGAGCTTGGCTCTTAGTAGGTGCTTGTTGACTGACCGGCCTTCTTGCTGTGTCTTACATGTGGCATTCCTTTTCTGAGTCTCTTCGCAGGCTGCCCCTTAGGCCTGGAATGCCCATTCTCCTTATCCTCAGTTTCCTTCAGAGCGCCATTTCAACACCACCTTCCAAATTAGGCTGATCTGAACCTTTTCCCACCTTCCCAACTGCTGTTTCCTTCCTTCTACAAATTACCTGATATTTATGTGTGTGTGTGTGTGTGTGTGTGTATAGATAGATAGATAGATATAGATATAGATAGATATAGATATATGTGTGTGTATATGTATATATATGTATAATCTTATATATGTACATGTTGACTCTCACTATAGAGTGTAAGCTACTTGAGGGCAGGAAGTATTCAGTTTTTGTTTTTGTATCCTCAGAACCTAGCACAGTGCCTGGCACACAGTAGGTGTTTCATAAATGCTTGTTGATTGATTTGAAGGTAATTGTTTTCATGTCATCTAGCCGAGAAGGAAAATGCAATTGAAAAGAATTTTCAAGTCAGAATATTTTTTCAACCCTGTCACTTGAACGGGAAGAAACAAGTTCCTTTTTCGAACACTACGGTGGGTGAAAATTGGTGGCTTTTAGAATCAGAGTGCCGGCAGTGTTCCACAACCCTCAGACCCAGGTTGGAAGAGGATAGAGAGAGAGTGGGCAGGCCGTGGCGGCTGATTCGGGCCTAGTTTAAAAGAGACCGGAGCTAGCGCTGAACACAGAGCTCCAGCCCCCACTTGAGCAGATTTCCACCGAGCGGTCTCACAGTGACATTTCTCAGGCCTGCAGCAATGGCAGACAGTGGGATGCCGTAAGAAATATGGCATGAGAGTTAAAGTAAGACCGTAGACGTAGAACTGGAAAGGGCCCCAGAGGCCGTCTATTCCAGAGTCTTCATTTAGGAGTTGAGGAAACTGAGACCCAGAGAGATTGTCATTTGTCACACAGGTAACAGGTAGGATTTGATTCCATATCCTTTTACTCTTGAGGCTCAATGCTCTCTTCACAGTAGCATGCCCCCCTCTATTTAATTTATTTTTAGGGAAATTTACCATTAATAGGAATTCTCAATGTGTATTTTAGTAGAGTATTATTTATGTTGTGTGAAAAGTCCCAATTTCAAGGAAATTTATTAAATATTTTTGATAAATACATTTTTTTAACATCACAGGATGTGGAGCTAGATTTTACCTAAGTGGAAACTGAGGCCTAGAGATTAAGTAGCAAGAGCTAAGATCCAGATCCAGGTCCTTGTCCTGGAGTCTTCCCATGGAGCCTCCTTTCAGGGCTGGAGGTGACAGCCCTTGGTCTCATCCATCGGGCAGAAGCGGCCGGCACTCACAGAAGTCGAGATTTTCCCTTTTCAAAAATCCCTCCTCTGGTCGTATCAAAGGTCTCTCACTCGGTAGGTGAAAAACTAGAGCGAGGGTGTGATGAAGCTGAGACTCAGGAAGGTGTGTCCTCTAGAGAATTTGGATGAAACCACGGACGGAAACCCATTTGAACTCTGCTCTATTTTGGGGCCCACGGGAGAGAGGAGGAGACGTTTCAGCGGTTACAGAGACGGCACAGTGCTCATTAAGAGTCTTCTGAACGTGGTTATTGCTCCTTGCTAGGATCTGTGTCTCATATGACTCCGGGGGGTGTTGGCCTATTAAATGAGCAAGGACTCTGACCGTAGGACCAGATCTGGGAACCACTCACATTCTCATCCTCCTTCATCTATTTCTTCTGTAAGACAGGCAAGTTACTTTTAAATTTTTTCTTGTTTTGGGGGCAACTTTTAACTTTTTTCATATTTTAATATTATACAGTTAGTAATGGGGATGAGAAGATACTAAATTGAGAATTGAAAGGGATCTTAGAGACCATCTGGTCTAATCCTCACATTTTATAGGCAAGGAAACTGAGGCTCAATCAATCATTCAGCAAACTTATGGTGTATATTGCACTAACAGGGACAGGGAACCTAGAGCCTAGAGGCCGCATGTGGCCCTCTAGGTCCTCAAGTGTGACCCTTTGACTGAATCCAAACTTCACAAATGTTCTGTGAAGTTTGGATTCAAAGGGCTGCACTTGAGGACCCAGAGGGCCACATGTGACCTCTAGGCCCTAGGTTCCTCACCCCTGTGGATTCCATTTCAGATATGAGTACGACTAGATGGTCACTGTGGTTCCCCCAACTCTCAACTTCTGTACTTGTGGGCATTCATTAAGTGCCTACTGTATGCGAGGGCCTGGGCTAGCTGCAGAGGATACCAAGATAGAAAGGAAAGAAATCATTTCTGCCCTCAAGGAAATCAAATGACTTGCTCAAGATCAGACAGGTAATAAGTATCCGAGGAAGGTTTTGAATCCTTTTCCCTTGATTCTGGATCAAGTGAATCTTTAACAAGTTAGAATATTTTTAATGGTGTAAAAATATTCAGGGTTCAGTGTGGTGATTATAAAATCTTAGACTTGGATAAAACTTAGTTCAGTTCAACAGTCATGTTAAGCCACTGCTATGTGGAAAGGATGGAGCTGGGCACTGTGCAGAGGAAGAAAAAAATGGAGGTGTTGTCTCCCCTCAGGGAGCTTACATTTCTATTGCAATTAAAAAAAAGAATACAGTGCATTTTTGCTGTATGTTTTAATAAGTTGCCAAGAAACAAAGGTTCTTACCAGTCAGCAGCAGAAAAGTCGTTTTCTGCATTGTGAGGTGTGAGTCATCCATTGGCAGCTGAAGCCAGTATGGGGAAGTGGACTAGTTTTGGTGTCAGAAAACCTGAGTCTGAATCCCTCTTCTGATGCCTCCTCCCTTCGTGACCCTGGACAAATCCCTTAACATCTGTGGGTCTCAACATCCTCCTCTGTAAAATGAGCAGGTTAGAATAGATCACCTTACAGAGTGCTTCTGGCTCTAGACCTAACAATCCTCTGATCTTCTCTGAGCCTCAGTTTCTTCATCTGTAAAATGAGGAATTGGACAAGATGGCCTCAGGGGTCCCTTCCACTCTAGATGGTCCTGTGACTGGTGGGTAGCAAAGGGGCTAACCCTGGCTTTTTAAAAAATGCCCAGCAAGAATCCTGGAAGAAAATCCAGCCCCAGGGAGTCGCCGATGCATAGGTCACACCACGGCCATGGATTTCGTTTCCGCAAAAAGGAGGTCTACAGTTTGGAGGGGGGGGGCATTGAGTGAGGAAATTCAAGCACTGTTTCAGTTTGTTGATTGTGGGGATGTCCCACTATGGAAAATTCCATCCCTCCTGGGATTTCCTCCTTCAGCTATCTCCAGGGACACCTGGAGGGGGTTGCCAACCTTAAATCTGCCCTTTTTAGCCTGGCAGAGGAGGTGGTAGATGCCAAACCCACGACTTCTCTTTTCCAAGAACATTGAGAATTGGCTTATTATTTTATATAGCCTCCCAGAGGGTTGTTAGATCTGCCCACCCCCCTCATATTTACAGCTTTGGGACAGTTGGGGAAGTGGAATCTGACATTGCAATTTCATGTTCCTTTTTTGGAGTGTTTGGAAGAACTGTAAAAATACCAGAGGGAAACTTAGCTCTGTGTGTGTGTGTGTGTGTGTGTGTGTGTGTGTGTGTGTGTGTGTATGCACATACATGTGTGGGAGATTTAGGGTAAGGTCTGGGATTCTCCCAGAGGGCACTTGGGTTTTTGCCAGCTGGGTGACAATGGGACTTAACAATTTCTCTACTCCTCCTAGGAGGGCTGGAGGAAAGTGAGATGGGACCCTTCTCCCAGGGGCTCATGGCAGTCCTTTGGGCAATCAGCCCCACCTTATTCAGGTGCCACAGTGAAGGTCAAAAAAACAGGAAAAGGGATGTATACAAGGAGAAGAGGCAACTGGCTAGCTTTGATATGTTTAATTCCAGGCTTGTTAAACCTGCGTCTAAGCAGCCCGTGGGTTCCATCTGCCTCGCCATTTCAAAGCCTACTGCTGACACAGATTCCTTTGTGGCCGAGGCACTTTGTGGAAGGCGCTTTGAAATCCTCTATAACCAGAAAGGGCAGAGTGCTGGCCTTTATTGGGATTGTACAACAATAATGGCTAATAAGGATAGGACCTCTTTAAGGAAATGGGTGACATCAGTAAAGAGGAGGAAGGCTGAGTGGATGGATGCTTAATTATGGAGGTTTGATGACTGTTGGGGCCAGTACTGTGTTGTAAAGGAAGGAGGTTTTGAAGTTGATACCCCAGAACTCACACAGTCACATGAGTGTTAGTTACCCTTTTAAGTACACATCACAGGAGGCTACACGGTGATTCCCACAGTGCGACGCTGCCGTTGCTCAGAATAGTTTTGGGAAGATTTGTGTGTTTGGAGATTGAGGGCCTGGGTTCAAATTCTGACTTTACCTTTTACTATTTGTGCGGCCTTGGAAAAGTCACAACCTGGCTGTCTCAGTTTCCTCAACTGTAAAATGAAGGATTGGATTAGATAATTTCTAAGGTACTTCTGGTTCTAAATCCATTATTTTCCCTAGGATTTGCCTTTTAGGCCAGTTTATATATTTATTCTAGGAAGGGACCTTAGATATCAACAGCCCAAACCTCTCATTTTACAGGTGAGGACACCAAGGCACAGGGAGGTCAACTTCTCCAAGGTCACACAGCTAATAAGCAGTAGAGGCAGAATTGGAACTCAGGTCCCCCGACTGCAAAGCCTGGGCCCTTTCACTGTACAATTCAGAGAACCCATCTTCTCTCTTTATAGCTATACCTTGGCTTTATTACTTTTTAACCAAAAATGGCATAACACAGCATATTCCCTCACCTGATTCTCCATTCTTGGCCCTGAGTCCCTTCTGACTGTTGCCAGAGACAACATTCGGGCCCTCACAGGATGAAGGCTTGCCTCCGTGGAGAACAGGCTAAAGAATGTGCTGTGGGCTTGCAAGGCCATTCCAAATTTGAGGAGTCCCACAATGTGTTGAGCCAAGGCAGCCTCGTTGGAATGAGTTCTTGGATGCCCTAGGTTTTGACAGGAACAAAGACTGCTTCAAATACAGTCAAGTCCTCACAAATATGCATATATTTTTATATAATATATATATTATATAATATATGGATGTATCTCTATCAATCTGCATAGATTCTATACAGATTGATAGAGATATGTCCATATATTATATAATATATATATATATGGATGTATGTATTTCTCATTATGTTGTAATCACACAACATGGCAGAACCAGTGGGGTACTATAGGAAGAGCACAAGTACTAGTTTTGGAGTCAGAGGACCAGGATTTGAATCCTGAATGTCTTCATGATCTTGGGTAAGACCCTTCCACCCTTCGGGGTCTCACTTTTCTCTTCTGTAAAACAAGGTGGTTGGAGCAGATGGTGTCAGAGGTCCCTTCCAGCTGGACAGCTAGGATCCCATCAACTCCTGCTTCCCAATACCCATATGACCTTGGGCAAGTCACTTCCCTTTTCTGAGTCTGTTTTCTCATCTGCAAAATGGGAGTACTGGACTTGAAGGCCTTTAAAACCTTTACCAGCTCTAAATCTCCATCCCATCCCATCCATAGATCCCCAGGGATCATCTTCTTTTCTTCTCATGATAGTAGCTCTGGCAGTTCTTTGGTTCCCTCAAAAGAAGGCACCCAAAAGATAAGACTTCTGCTGGAGCAGTGGGTTTGGGCTGCCAGATTTTGCTGTAACGGGCTTGAGTCTTCCTTCTGCCCTTCACTGTCTGTGTGACTCTGGGTAAGTCATCTGACCACTCTGTGCCCCAAACAGCTCTCATAGGTTGATGATTTGTATTGATAGAGAGGTCCCCCCCTCACTGTGCTAATATTATGAGAGGTCTGGACAAAAATAAAATGAAGTAAAATGCTACAATTTGAGGAGCTGCTCAAAGAGAAAAATCTTAGACCCGCTACTTTGCAACATCCGCCTGTCTCTAAAGTTAAACCAAGAGACAGACTCCCAGGGAGCTGAGTGTACAGTCTTACTTAGACAGGAAGGAGACATAGGAAAACTCACAAATCAAGCTAATTTCTCTCTTGGCAGCCTTTTTTGAAGAACATAGTAATTTTAAAAATATACTTTTGCTCTTATTAAAGTCAGAAGAGACCATTGCCTGGTAGCAGTTTCTGTGTGTGTGTTTATACATAAACATAAATGTATCTAGTATATATACATATATATATATATATACACACACACACACATATATAAATATAAATGTAACATATAATTTTATATTATATATAATAGATGTATAGCTAACATTTACACATATTAACTCATGTGATCTTCATAACAACTTGATGAGGTGGGTACTGTTATTATCCCCATTTTATAGATGAGGAAACTGAGGCCCAGAAAAGTGAATTGACTTGTTCAGGGTCATGCAGCTAGAAAGTGTCTGAGGTGAGATTCCGGTTCCTGCATTCCCGACTCCAAGGCCAGAGCTCTAACCGCTATTCTACACTGCCTCTGCTTGGGTGTGTGTTCTTCCATCTTGCATGGCTGAGCATTTTGTGCCTTTTTCTGCCTCCTGTTCCTCTTCGCCTTTGTCCCCCATATGTGCTATACATGTATTAGGTTTAGTAATATAGCTTTGGCCAGCGCCTAAGGCATACAAGGTGGATGGAGGGTTTGGCTGCTGGCAGAGGAGCCCATGTCCCCAAAACTTATTTTAGGGCTTCTGCCTTGCCCCCAGCCCCAGGTGTGCTTTAGGGAGATGTTGCGATGAAGCCTGCACATTCCCAAGATCTTCTTTGGCGTGTGAATGAGTGAGAACAAGAACAGGAGTCTAGGCAAAGCACCCGGGCCATGTTCCCGCCTGTCTGCCGACAAAAAACCCAAACCAGAGTAAAACAAGACCCAGCCTCGGATTCTGGCCATTTCCGAACTCACTGTTTCTCTATGAAAGAGACTAGACTGTCCCTTTTGTAAGGTAAATGTAATACAGTTGTTCAGTCATTTTCAGTTGTGTCCAACTCTACATGACCCCATTTGGAGTTTTCTTGGCAGGCATGCTAGAGTGCTTTGCCATTTCTTTTTCCAACTCATTCGACAGATGAGGAAACTGAGGCAAACAGAGTGAAGTGACTTGCTCAAGGTCACACAGCTGACGAATGTCTGAGGCTGAATTTGAACTCAGGAAGATGAGTCTTCCTGACTCCAGGCCTAGTGCTGTATCTATGGCGCCACCTAGCAGCCTCCTCATCAAGCATTAAAGTCCCTATAAGACACGTATACATCCTAGAGGCATCACCAAATAAACTGTGCCAGACAGACCGGGAGCACCATCACAGACAAAACTCTTGTTCACCGTTGCCCAGACATTGCGTTGGTCCATGAAGATTCAAGGATGCTCTAATAGATGTTGTCATACTGGATATTTATAATCGCCAAACTAGGTGAAGTAAAAAGCTTTCAGACCGTAGAGACGTAGCAGAAGAGATCAAAGCCGCGTGGGAACAAGAGGAAGTCATCCCCATCATCCTGTCCGTTACTGGAGCTGTCCTGGAGAAAACGGTGCACGTACTTGTAAACCACCTGGCCTTCTTCCATCAATGACCAACCATGATTCCAGAGGCCTGATGCTGATCTGTGCTACCCACTTCCCCACAGAAAGATGGTGGACTCAGCACGCAGAATGGTACATACATTTTTGAACAGGGACAATCGAGATGGGAGTTTGTTTTGCTTGACTGTGCATATCTGTACAAAGGTTGTTTTTTTCCAGTGATGGGGAGGTAGGAGGGAAAGAAAATATTGACTGAAAAAAATAGCTGCTCTTTTCTTGCATCTCTTCCTTTTATAGAGTAGAGAAGAAATACCTTTATGCTGCCCCTTTCGTAGAATTCAGTGCCTCAGTTTACCTTCTTGTAAAGACAGAATCAGATATCTTTAGATTTTGTGTCCTTTGTGATTAGATATCTTGCTCATCTAATCATTTTGCTACTAAGCTGTCATTTAGAGTTTTAAAAATTATTCAAATTTAGATTTTACTCAAATTTGTTACTGTGTCTACCACTTGCAAGATGATCTGCAGGGTGCTAGTGATATAAAGATCAAATGACACAGTTCCTGACCTCAAGATGCTTACTTTCTACCAGAAAGAATAAGGCAGATAACACAGATGTCAATCTCATACAGCCCAACATGATGGTGCATAGAAAAGTCAGGGTAAAGTAATCTAGGAAAATTGACAAGGGTGGAGAAACACACATCTGAAGATGGAGATCTAGGAAGGCTTCATAGAAAACGTGGTACCTCAGCTAAGCCTTGAAGGAAAAGAAGAATCTGGAAGAAAAGAGGACCTTTAAGACACAAGGGATAGTCTGCCCAAAGGCACAAAATCTGAAGAAGGCATTTTAAGTCTGCAAAAGGGTAGTCTGATGTGGCTGGGACATAGAATGTAAAAATGGGAACAATATGGTAAAGTAAAGCTATAAGGGGGGCAGCTAGTTGTACACTGAATAGAACACTGGGCCTGGAGTTCAAATCTGACCTTGACAATTAGTAGTTGTGTGACCCTGGGCAAGTCACTTTACCTTGTTTGCCTCAGTTTCCTCATCTGTCAAATGAGCTAGAGAAGGAAATGGCAAACCACTCCAGCATTTCTGCCAAGAAAACCTAAATGGGGTCACAGAGAGTTAGACACGATTGAAAGGATTGAACAGTAACAACAAGGCTATAAAGACAGGTTGGAACCAGATTGTAGATGGCCTTAACTGTCATGTGAGACAGTTTTTATTTTATCCTGACCACAATGGAAGGCTTCTGAGTAAGGGAGTGACATGGGTGGAACTTTGTATTAGGAAGATAATTTTAGTGGTTATGAAATGAATGTGTTAGAACAGGGAGACACTGGAATCAGAGACAATACTAGGGCCCAGGTGGATGCATTGGTGAATGACAGACTGAACTAGGATCACAGGAGAGTGAATCAAGAGAAGGAATGGATTTAAGAGATGGCTTAGCTCCTAATTGAATGTGGGGGCATTGGAGAAGTGAGGTCAGAGATGATGCTTTAATTTTAAGACTGGATGACATGGCGGGCATTAATGCCATGAACAGAAATAGGGGAGTTGGGTGGAACAGTAGGCTTAGGGGTGAGGCAGTGAGTTCTGTTTCGAATCTGTCCAACCTGAGGTCCTAACAAGCAGGATATTCCATTGGAGATATGATACTAGGAGACCAGGAAAGAGATCAGGGCTGGATAAATAGATTTGGGAGTCATCTGTACACAGGTGATAATTGAAACCATGGGAATGAATGACATCATCAAGAGAGAGAGAGAAAGAGAGAGAGAGAGAAAAAGAGAGAGAGAGAGTATACAGGGAGAAGAGCAGAGGACCTAGGACAGAGCCTTTGGGGGATACTCACTCTTAAAGGGTGAGATAAGGATCATGAACAAGTGAAGAAGACGTGGTCATCCAGGTAGGAGAGGAAAATCTCCAGGTAAGAGAGGAGAAAACAGTACCACAGAAGCCCAGGGAAGAAAAAAAGTATCCAAGATGGTGGGGTGAGACAATCAGCAGTAAAGGCCAGCTGTGTGGGAAACAGCAGTAAAGTTGGGGAGAGTGAGATGTAATGACTGAGAGAGTTATTACTGTGTTATATTGGGTTGGGTCTGGACCTTTAACAAGCCCATTACCATTTCCTGAACTAAACAATTGATGACATGCTAGCCATTGTGTGCTGTTTTCCTGGTTCTGCTCATTTCATTTTGCATCCGTTCATATCAGTCTTCCCATGTTTCTCTGTATTCTGTATTCTCTGTATTCATTGTCATCTTTTGCTATAGTGTAATAATTCTCTATTACATTAATGTGCTACAACTTGGTTAGCCATTCTCCCCATCAATTGACACTTACTGTTTTTCCATTTCTTTGTTCCAACAAAAAATGCTGCTATGAATATTTATATTTACATGGGACCTTTTTCTTTTCTTTTCTTTTTCTTTCAATTTTTAAAATTTCCTTAGCCTGTCTCTGAGTCAAGGGGTAGAGACCTCTTAGTCACTTTCTTTTTTAGCATCATTCCCAATTCTTTTCCAGAATGGTTAGACCGGTTCATAACTCACCCATAGTATGTGACTCTGCTTGTCTTTTCACATCACCTTTGACATCGACTGTTCTCGTTCCCATCCTCTGTTAATGTACTAGTTTTGTAGGCATTTTCTAATGAAAGTCACTTTCCAAAAGAAAGTTGAGTTCAATGAACCAACAACTTCATTTGGTATTGTGAATTCTCTATTTAGTCAAATGTCTTTGCACAACCAGGCTGCTGCCTAAACATCAGAATAAGATAACAGGATACTAGATGTAGAAGTGGAGGAAATATCTAGTTCAAACCTTTCATTTTTCACTTGAGGAAACTGAGGCCCAGATAGGTTAAGTGAACCTGCCTAAGGTCACACAGAGGGAATAAATTGCCAAGCCAGGATTTGTAATTTGGTATCAGATTTAGAGATAGAAGAAAGCTCGCAGTGGTCATCTAGCCCAATCCCTTCATTTTATATTAAGCATCAGAGATGGGTTCTTCCTGACTCCAAATCCAGCACTCTTTCCGTTGTAAAACCAAACAAAACAAACAAAAACCACAAACATTGATTCCTGTATTTAACTTCGATGGTTTGGGATTTTTAGCCTATCCCTGCTTGCTTGCAACAGTGTCTGATTCTCATGATAGCTGGATTCTACCATCTGTCGTCAGTTCCTTTTTATTTTTCATTTTTGACCTTCCCAAATCAGAATAGATTGCTTTGTGTCTGAGAAGAATTCTTTCCCTCAGATGGTCAGTCCTGTTAGGTCTATCTGGTTCCTGCTACTCAGCTTTGATTTAACTAATTAAGCCCAAGAATGAAGAGTGTTAACTTAAATACCAAATTGTTTTCCAAAAGAGCTGAACCAGTTCCCAGCTTTGCCCACAGTATATGAGTGTGCCTGTCTTCTCCTAGCCCTTCCAGCATGGACAGGCTTCTCTTATGGTACATTATACAAGAGCAAGGGGTTCTAATGCCCCGCTGCTAAGGACAATACTCTTTAATCCTCCAAAAGTACAACACATTTAGCATTTGTCCTGTGGCTTTCCCTACTGTGTCTCTTTGAAGCTCTTAACGGTAGCTTGGTACACATTTTGTTTCCTTGTTTTTTTTTAAAAGAAAAGGATGTGTTTTGGGGTGGGGGTGGGGGAAATCTGGGATCTCTTCAACCTCCTCTTTGGTAGCTTCATCTGAGTGCACTAATGCCGATCCCAGCCCCCCAACTGCATCTTGAGTTGTCATGGCTAAAAAAATCCATTGTTTGGTGACCAACTGGTGATGGCCCTTTCAGAATTTAGCCAGGTTGGGCTGGTAAAAGGCCTGGGCTCAGAACATGCCCAACCTTTGTAGAACTTGTCAAAGTCTATGTTTCCTTGGCATAGACTTAAAAAAATCAGAGTCACCTTCATGCCACGATGGGAAATTGGAAGAAGAATTTGGCAGCTTTGATTTTTTTTCTCAGTCTGTACTTTTAATGGGACGGGTGGATGGTTCCCTTGATAGAGCACTGTCCTGGAGTCAGGAAGACTCATCTTCCTGAGTTCAAATCCAGCCTCAGACACTTACTATCTTTGTGACCCTGGATAAGTCATTTCCCCCTGTTTGCCTTAGTTTCTTCATCTGTAAAATGAGCTGGAGAAGGAAATGACAAATTGCTCCAGCATCTTTGCCAAGAAAATCCCAAATGGGGTCATGAAGAGTCGGACATGACTGAAAAACAAATACTTTTTAACAGGCTTTAAAATGGATACATTTGGCATCTCTCCAAATATATCCCTCTCCCCACCCCTATCTACACAGCCATTCCTTATAACAATAAAAAAAGAAAGAGGGAAAACAAAGTTCAGCCAATATAACAGTATAACAGTACATAGCAATGTTACACAACCATAGTCCTCCACCTCTCAGAAAAAGGAGGGAGGTGCATTTTCTCATATCTACTTTTAATAATTGTTTTCCAGAATTCAGACATCACCCATGGGGAGACTGAGGTCCAGAAAGGGGGAGAGATTTGATCATTATAATTACCTAATGTTCAGCTATTTTTCCTCCATTTACATGGTTGTAGGCATAATATATATGATTTTCCTGGTTCTGCTTACTTTGTATCAATTCATACAAACGTTTCCATAATTAATAATAAAAATAATAAAATAGCTAACATTTATAGAGAGCTTACTATGGGCCAGGTTCTATACTAAGCACTTTGCAATTATTTTCTCATGTGATCATCACAACAACCCTGGGAGGCAGGTACTATTATTATTCCCCCATTTTACAGTTGAGGAAACTGAGGCAAACAGGTTAAGTGACTTGCCCAGGGTCACACAGCTAGTAAGTGTTTGAGATTGGATTTGAACTCAGGTCTTTCTGACTATAGACCCAGCACTCTATCTACTGCACCACTTTTTTTTTCCCCTCTTTTTCATTTTTTTTTAAATTTAAAAATGCTATTTGTTATATGAAATGGCTCTCTGGGAAGGGGAGAGGAAGGGATTCTGGGGAAAACTGGTGATGTAAAAAAAGACATCAATAAAACTATTAAATTTTAATAAAATTATTCATTAAAATTTTAAAAATGTAACTTTCTATCCTTTTCCATATTTACCATACTAATAATTTCTTATAGCATAATGATATTTCCTTCTTCATCTTGTTTAGCTGTTCTCCTCATCTGTGGGCATCTGTTGTGTTCCCAGTTCTTTGCTACCACAAAAAGTGTTTCTTTTAATGAATATTTTGACATGTATAAAATCTTTCTTCCTGTCACTGATCTTCTTGGGGTGTATGCCTAGCAGTGACATTTTTGGGTCAAAAGATATAGCCCCTTTAGTCACTTTTTTTTGAATAATTCTCAATTTTAGCAGCTTTTCTTACTCAGCCACAATTTCCAGGCAGTTTGAAAGATGAGTCTTTGTTTATCCAGTGGGTCAGAATGCTCTATTGCGAGTCACAGACTTGGTCCCCAGAGCTGGGATTCCAGGGATAGTTAGGCTGACAGAACCCTGGGCCACAAGCTGCAGGAAGGATATTTTTTATACCTCTGCACATCCTCGGATTCTTTGACAGGGTCTGGATCTTGGGGATGTGAGTGCTCCCTCCACGTCCATCCTGATTCATCTTGGCCCTCCAGCAAATCCTCCACAGAGGTCTACCCAGTGTGGTGGAGGCTTTTCTCCATTCTAGATATCTTGATATGTGGGTGCCAGTGGCGCTCATAGGATGCCCACCTTTTAAAAAAATGATTTTTGAGATGGTTTTGGGGCCATATCTGTGGGGCATAGGTGACCCCACGTGAAGAAACTTTGGTAGTTCTGCAGAGAATGATTTTAAAAACTTTGGTCATCTCCCAGTAACCCCAATCCCCAAATAAACAACACTTCTGTAACAAAGCAGCACGGTATAATTACACAAAACAGCCAGTTTCCCTTTTTGTAAACATTAGAGATCATCTTAGACCAACCCATTTGATTCTTTTTAAGAATACATTTTTATTGATGTAAGCCATCCTTCGAATAAAGAATAAAAAAGAAGGGAAAAATTAAAAAAAATTAACCAACACATTGGAAAAACCTAATGGTTTATGCGGTGTTCCACACTCATAGTCTCCCACCCCCTCAGAGAAGGGAGGGAGGTGCCTTCTTATTAGCTTTTATTTGGGGCCACACTTAGTCATTATGATTTCATAGACTTCGTTTTGAGGTATTTCGTTTTCGTGGTTTCCATTTACATCGTTGTGGTCGTTATTTATATTGTTTCCTGATTCTTCTTGCTTCATTCTTAATCAGTATTATATGTCTTCCCATACTTCTCCATATTAATCACATTCACTGTTTTTTATGTTACAGGAATATTCCATTACATTCTTGTACTACAACTTGTTTAGCCATTCCCCAAATGCTACCCCAGCCCAGCCACGAGCGCTGAATGAATAGTCCTCCAGCTATTTGAGTTGTACTTTATTTCTTTAAGGAGCATTTTGTAATTGAATCTATGCAAGTCTTTTTGTTTGTTTTGGTAGATTAATCCCCATACGCTGTACATTTTATAGGTATTTGGATGCGATTTTCCTTTCGGTGATTACCCCTTGGATTTTGTTATCATTATGTAGAAATGTCATTGATTTTTGAGGGTTTCTTTGTAACCTGCAACTTTGCTGAAGCTATTGTTTCAATGAGTATCTTTGCTGATTCTCTAGAATTTTCCAAGTAAACCATTATATCACAAAGAGGGATGGTTTTATCTTCTCTTTACCTATCTTTATGCCTTTAATTTCTTTCTCTTGATTTACTGCTATTGATAGCAGTTTCCAAATTATGTCTAATAATAATGAAGAGAGTAGATATCCTTGCTTTACTTGGTATTTATTGAAAAATGTCTAGGGTAGTCTCATTGCATATGATGTTTGTTTTTGGTTTCAGCCAGATAGCTTTTATGCCATTAAAAAGTACCTTAATGCCTACATTTTGTAGAGTTTTGAGTTTTTTTAGTATAAATGAGTGTTGTACATTGTCAGATGCTTTTTCTGTATCTTTTGAGATAATGATGTGGGTTTGTATGTTTTTATTTTTAATATGATTAATTATATTGATTGATTTCCTAATGTTGAACCATCTGTGTATCTCTGATACAAATCTAATATGGTTACAATGAATGATTTCTGTAGTCTGACAGGATTTTATTTAAAAATTTTCAATTAATATTCATTTATGATATAGCTCTATAATTCTCCTTTGTACTTTATCCTTCCCTGGTTTAGATATTAGGACTACATTTTCTCATAAAAGGAATCTGGTAAGGTAGTTTTTCCCTCTCGATTTTTGAGAATACTTAGTATATTACCAGCGATGGGCATCCAGTTTGCTTCTAGTATTTTGCCACTATAGAAACTGCTGCTAAAAATATGTTGTTGTATATGAGACCTTTCGTTTTATATTTGACCTCCTTGGGATATGGCATCTCTGGGTCAGTCAACAGGCATTTATCAGGCGTCTACTGTGTGGCTACCCCAGTGCTAAGCGCTGGGTATAGAAAGGCGAAAGCCCGGCCAGGGCTTTCAAGGAGCTCACGGTCTAATGAGTCAGAGAGTGCGGACATTCTTAGTCACTTTCTTCTAATAATTGCTTTCCAGAATGCAAAATGCCTCTTATCAGATGTGGGGAAACTGAGGTCCAGAAAGGAGAACAGTTTGACTAGGTTCCCCCTGCCGGTTTATGATAGAGCATGGTCTAGTCCCTAGTCCTCTGAGGCTCCAGGCCTTCTTCACAAGATGTTGTTGTTGGGTCGTTTCAGTTGCGTCTGACTCTTTGTGACCCCGTTTGGGGCCTTCTTGGCAAAGATACTGGAGTGGTTTGCCATTTCTTTCTCCAGCCCATTTGACAGATGGGGAAGCTGAGGCAAACAGGCTTAAGTGACTTGTCCAGGGTCACACGGTTAGTAAGTGTCTGAGACTGGATTTGAACTCAGGTTTTCCTGACTCCAGGCCCAGTGTTCTACGTTCCATAGCCACACTATGCCACCTAGCTGCACCGTAAGATATCTGCTCCCTTTTCTAAGAGGCAATGAGGACAAAATACTAAAATTAAAGTTACAAGTTCAGTGTTCAAGTCCCTTCTTTGACACTGACTGGCTGTGGGGCTGTGGGTGAGTCACTTTATCCCTCTGAGCCTCAGTTCTCTTGCCCGCAAAATGAGGTTAGTAAACATTGTGCTATTTACATCACGCTGTTGTGTGAAGCTCCAGTGAGATAATGTACGTACGATGCTTTGTAAACCTCAGAGTACTCTATAAATGTGAGCTATTATTATCTCTTCCTCATTAAAATGTGGTAGATATTAAAAGCCGGCATTGTTTTACACCTTGGATGATTTTCGTGAAACATATCCAATTATAGGTTAGGATCTGCATTGTGGGAAGGAATGCTTAAGTTGATGAGATCACAGACCCATTGAAGTATTTGACATTATCTCCAGTCTGGCACCCAGCTAGAAATGATAGACATTTTAAAAGACGTGCTTGAAACTTCCAGGCATCTTCTGCCAACCCACATAGCTACCTACAGGGACGGGGTCTGGCACGATGCTGGGTTTTTGGGTTTTTTGGCTATGTGTTCTGTAGGTGGCCGAAAGTTGATTTTTGTTGTTGTTGAGTCGTTTTTCAGTCATATCCGACTCTCCATGACCCCATTTGGGGTTTTCTTGGCAGGGGTACTGGAGTGGTTTTCCATTTCCTTCTCCAGCTCATTTGACAGATGAGGAAACTGAGGCAGACAGGATAAAATGACTTGCCCAGGGTTATACAGCTGGTAAGTGTCTGCAGTTGGATTTGAACTCAGGAAGATGAGTCTTCACACAGTGAAGTCTATGACTTAGTAAGAAGAGACCAATAGGAGGAATTCAGAGAAGCATAGAAAGACTCATATGAACAGATGCAGAATGAAGTGAGCAGAACCAGGAGAACAGAAGACCTAGTGACTACAATAACGTCAATGAAGACAATATGAAAAGGCAGGCAAACTCTAATTTTATTTATTTTATTTTATTTATTTTTGCGAGACAATGGGGTGAAGTGACTTGCCCAGGGTCACACAGCTAGTAAGTGTCAAGTGTCTGAGGCCAGATTTGAACTCAGGTCCTTCTGAACCCAGGGCTGGTTCTAAACTCTAATTTTAATGACTGATTTTGATTCCTAGCATGGATGACAAATCACCTTTTCATCGTCTCAGTAGAGAGGTAGAGGGAATTTCCTTATTGACATCCCCTACCATGATGAAGTCGCAGGTCTGACAAACAATAAGGACAGAACAACAAAAACCCTCAACTGCATAACTTCTCCCTGGAGAAGAAGCCACTTCATGGGGTTGACCAAGGCAGCAAAGATGAATATCAGCTCTCTGTAGCAGAAAGACCACTGAGTGTGGAGGGAGAAGACGTTCAACTGAGGCTCTCTCTGACTGTTGGTGCATGCCAGAACCCCTAGCGTCCCTGCAGCACCATGGGGAAAGCACTTGGTGAGCCATGAAACTCTACAAATGTGAAGGATGATGGTCTTCGGTGCTCAGAGAGCGTCTCATCCAACCTCCTCACTTTACAGGGGTGGAAAAGGAGCCCCAGAGGGGTTAAGTCAAATGAAATAAAGTTAACAGGCACTTATTAAGCACCTACTATGCACCAGGAACTATGCTTGGTGCTGTGGTTGGTGATGGCTGGCTTCCTGCTCAAAGTGGACTGAACTGTGGGTAAGAGATTTTGCGACGGGGATCCAGAAGATAAATTAGAGAATGAGTGGGATTAAGAAATATACCAACTTAATAATAATAAAAGCTAACATTTATGTAGTACCTACTATGGGCCAAGCACTATGTTAGGTGCTTTGCAAATATTTCATTTTATCCTCACAGTAATCCTGGTGCTGTTATTAGCCCCATTTTAGAGATGAGGAAACTGAGGCCAACAGAGGTTAAGTGACTCGGCCAAAGTCACACAGCTAGTAAGTGTCTGAAGCCAGATTTGAGCTCAGGTCTACTCCACACTCTGTGCATTGTGGTGCCCCCATGCTCCTTAAAAGCACTGGTTAGTAGCAAAACAATTTCCTAGTTAAACAGTTACTCCATTTATCAACCTCCCCTCCATAAGTCAGTGGTCCCTGTTATCTGTTGAGCATCTCCCCCCCACGCCAGTATTTGCATAGGTAAACGTTCTCATACCAAGAATGCTTTTTCTCTGCACGTGTGCTTTTTGGAGCCCCTACCTCTCTTCAAAGCTCAGTTTAAATGCCACCCCCTTCAAGAACACTTCCTGGATTCCCTCCACTGTTAGGACTCCCCACCCCCATCAGTTTGTGTTTATTTTTTATAACTCTTGTACTCATCATCATCTCAGTAGAATATAAGCTTGCGGAGGGCAGAGACTTTCAAATTTTTGACTTTGTAGCCACAGCCTCCAGTACACTGAAGGTGCTTAATAACTGCTTGTTGATTGATATATTAGAGAGTGACGGTGGCATCAGAAGTAGCAGTAGAACTTCTTAAAAATGTATTTTCAGCAAAGGATCTGATAAAATCATTGCTGTAAGATATGTGTCCTGTAAGTCTTTAATGCTCCCTTCTGAGGGGGGATCTTGGGGGGATATTTTTTGTTTCTGGTCTGTTCCTGTGATCTTAGGGAACTCCTAGTGATCAGTTTAGGAATTCCAGAAACTTGCCTATAACTTAAAAGTCTCAGGGAGTTATTGTTGTTCAATTGCGTCTGACTCTTCATGACCCCATTTGGGGTTTTCTTGGCAAAGATACTGGAACAGTTTGTCGTTTCCTTCTCCAGCTCATTTTACAGATGAGTGAACTGAGGCACACAGAGTGAAGTGACTCGCCCAGGGTCACACAGCTAGTAAGTGTCTGAGACCAGATTGGAACTCAGGTCTTCCTCACTCCAGACCTGGGGTTCTATTCATGGCATCACCTAGCTGCCCCTCGGAGAGTTATAGAGAGGTTAAATGCCTTATCCATGGTCACAAAGCCAGTTTATGCCAGAAGCAGGGCTCAAACCCAGGTATTCCTGCCTCCAAGGCCAGTTGTACTTCATGCCTTCTGAAGAAGACTCGGGCAGACCATGGGGTTCACTCTCCTACATTGGGAGTTCCAGTGGGATTAGTGATATACAAAGAGCAGTTTTTCAGCTGCTGTCACTGAAACCCGTCTCCAAACCAGAAAACTTCTCGAGCATCAGAATCCACAACAAACCCAGACGTGACTTCATTTCCTTCTCTGCTTTCTGGAAGCCTGGAAAGAAAGAAGCCCTGAGCTTCAGGTGACCTGTGGATCTCAGCATCAAAGATCGACACCTGAGAGAGGTCTCGGAGGCCTTCTGGCCTGCCTCTCCCCACTTCATTTTACAGATGAGGAAACTGAGGCCAGGGGAAGGGAAGTGAGTTGCCCAATGAAACACAGGTGGTGAGCATGAGGCATATTTGAACTTGTATCCTCTGACGCCAAAGGCAGTTAGTTCTCTTTTCTCTGGTTGTAAAAAAAAAAAAAAAACTTTCCCAGTTTTCTACTTCCCTCCTAATCTTGGTTGCATTGGCTTTGTTTGGGCAAAAACTTTTCAATTTAATGTAATCAAAATTATCCATTTTGCGTTTCGTAATGTTCTCTGTCTCCTGTTTGGTCACGAATTCTTCTGTTCTCCATAAATCTGACAGGTAAACTATTCTTTGCTCTCCCAGTTAGCTTACAGTATCAGCCTTTATATCTAAATCATGAACCCATTTTGATTTTATTTTGGTCTATTTTGGTACAGTTGTCTTTTCTGTGTACCACACTTCTTCCCTAGACCCCAGAGGCAGGCACCATCACCTTTCTTGATTTTAGTTTAATGGAGGCAATTCTTTTAAATAAACTGGGAAAGTGATATCCCCTCTCCCTCCCCAGCACATTGGCCCAGATGCTGCTGCTGCTTCAGTCTCCCTTTGGCCCAGGCAGCTCAGAGAGAGTATTTCTGCCCCCATGACTAGAGGGAGGTCCTGTGGATCCTTGGCCCCAAGGGCCGACAGGATGCTCAGGCAGACAACACGGTCATCAGACAAGAGGCTCTGCCAGACTGGTGGAGTCTTTGGGAATGCCTGGCCGCTGGCTTGCAGATACAAGTCAAGTCCAAACAGGACTCTGGGCTGGATTGATCTTACCCAGGAGGCCCAGCTTCTTCCATCCGTCCCATGGTCAGGCCGACCTGAAAGCACTGGAGACAAATGGGAGCTGTTAGTGTAGAAGCTACCATCAATATGATATGGGATGGGAGGAAGTCGTCTGTTGTTTTTTCCAGTGGTGGTTAGGAGTGGGGATTTGATGCACAAGAAGCAGATGGTCTCGGGTGCGGCTAAGGAAGGCTGAGGAATGTTGAGGGGCTGATGGCTGCCAGGTCAAGATCCTTTTAGGCCAAGAGAGTAGCCTCCCCAAACATCCATTTATCAGCAGTGAGGACGACTGTATTCAGAGGATTAGAGGATCCTGGATATAGAGCTGGAATAGACCATCTAGTCCAACCCCATTATTTTACAGATGAGGAAACTGAGGTACAGAGGAATGAAGTGACTTGTCCAAAGTCACCCAGATAGTAAATGGATGGAATCTGAACCCAGTTCCTCCATCACCTGATGCTAAATGTGTTCTGCTCTAACATACTGTCTGCTGTTGTGTGTTTTTGTATTTACCCACCTGTAAAATTCAGATAAGAAGAGCACCCACCTCCCAGGTGGTACTGAGTTTCAAATGAGATAATATGTGGAAGGTGCCTTATAAACCTTCAAGCACTGTGTAAATGCTAGCTGTTACTGCAGGCTTTGATTATGTGATGTGTGCTTATGTGTACACATCTCCCTTATTAGAATGTAAGCTTCTTAAAGGCAGGGACCGTTATACTTTTGTCTCTGTATCTCTGGTGCTTAGTCTGGCACGTGGCACACAGCAGGTGCTTAATAAATACTTATTGATGGACTAATACATAAACAGAAGGCATATATATATATATACACACACATATATGCACATATGTGTATGTGTGTATGTGTCTATATTTATAACCCTAGGCAAGTTACTTAACCACTTATGAGACTCAGTTTTCTCATCTCTAAAACAGGTGATGAGGCAGTATGATACAGCGCCTTGGAGGAAGGAAGTCTCACCTCTAACACAGACTGACTTGGCAACCTCTCTGGGCCTGTGTTTCCTCCTCTTTAAAATGAGGGAATTGGACCGAGGTCCCTCCCAGGTGCAGATCTGTGACCCTGCAATTTAGTCCAGCCCTCTCGTTTTTACAGAGGAGGAAACTGAAGCCTGAGGTAGGGGGATGAAGTGATCTACCCAAGGTCACCTAAGCATGAGCCATAGTGCTGAGACTTGAAGCCAGATGCTCCACCCCACCCCCCTTTCTATTGTCCTATGAGATGCTGACTCTAGTGTTGGTTAGCTCTGATGCCATGGGCAGATCACACGTCCTCTCTCTGAGCCTCGTTCTCCTCATCTATAAAATGGGGCTCATAATGCTCTTCTTACCAACCTCTCAAGACTGTTGTGGGGAATGCATTTTGTAAACCTTAGAGTGCTAGATGAAAGGGTGATAACAGTAATAATCATGCTGCGTCCTCATTTCATAAATAATGACAGCAAGCAATTTCCCCAAGGCCATACCATTAGTTAGGTTCGGAGTTGTGACTACTTTCCCCCTCCAAACCCTCCACACCTTTCCTTTCCTCAAAAACTGTTTTTATTGGAGAAGCTAGGTGACACAGTGGATAGAGCTCTGGCCTTGGAGTCAGGAGGACCAGGATTCAAATTTGGACTCAGACACTTGACACTTACTAGCTGTGTGACCCTGGACAAGTCACTTAACCCTGATTGCCTCAACAAAAAAAATGAAAAAAACCTGTTTTTATTTATATCTTTAGTTTTTAAATCACTTTCATTTCCAAAGATGTCTCCCTCTCTACCTCTGCCCCCCATGAGTCATCCCTTTTAACAGAATAAAAAAATTACAAAACTAATCAAGGCATCCTAAATGCAGTGTTCCCCACCCACAGTCCCCTACCTCTGTCAAAAAAGGGAAGAAGTTCATTTTCTCATTTCTTCTTCAGGGTGAAGCACGGTCATTATAATCACAGAGCGTTTGGGATTTTGTTGTTCTTTTTTTTCCATTTTTCATTGACGTCGTGTGTATTTTTTCCTGATTCTGCTTGCTTCATTCTGCATCCATTTTTTCATAAAGTCTTTCCAGACTTCTCTAAATTTTTCCTATTCATTGTTTCTCCAGCACAGTAATATTCCATGACGTTCATGTGCCACAACTGGCTTAGCCGTTCCCCAGTCGATGGACATGTCCTTTTTTCTTCAATGCTGATTCCTGCCACCCCCGCCCACTATTCTGCCTTAGACTTCTTTGAATAACTTTATTAAATTTTAGTACTAAAGGCTGCTCTTGTTGGGTGTGACCAAATGTATCTAAGCATGGAGTATGGTTTAGTCATTATGTAAAATATGTTCTCAAAAAACCCTGCAAAACAAACCTTGGAAAAGCTGTCCTTGTGTTTTTGTGATCGTTTCACAAAATCTGTTTTTGGTCAATTGGCTTTTATGTACTAAATCGACTTCCTGTGAAATGTTCAGGATCTGTCTCTGGAGATGGAGGAGATGGACCCCCCCCTTCCCCCACTATGCTCATTGAGCCAACCTGCTCTAGAAGGGCTGGCTGATGTAAATGTGGTGCTAGGTGACCTTGTCCCAGAAGCCCTTGCCCTCCCAATGGAAAGTAATGTCCGAAAATTAAGTTTAGTGAAGAGATGCTTCTTTTAGGGAAGAGAGAATTCTATGTGGAATTTAGAAAACGTGACCTCTTGCTAAGTGCATCCAGTTTGGTCTCAAGATCCCTTGTTGATCTTAGGGAAGGAATGTTCTATTTTCAGCTAAATCTGAGGGCTAGGTCCTCATGATGATAGCAACCACAAGAAGGCTTAGTGATGGAGTGGCCGACATGCTGATGTTCTCACACATACCCTCTTAAGATACTGTTTTAGTTCAGGATGATGAAAACATCATTTTTAGTTCATTTTTTTCTCTTCTCCTCCAGCCTCCTCTAGGAAGTTGGACCCCCTGGAACAATGAAGAGTGTAGCCAAATCCTGGAGCACAACAGTAAAGCAAGGGACCCATGGGATTGAGCGGGGACGTCCCCTCCCTCCAGCTACTTCCGGCATGAAGACTTCCAAATCTTCTACATCACTCTCTTTTGAGTCTAAACTCAGCAAGGTACTGATATTTTTTTAAAGCACATGCCAAGTTGGTGATAATTTTGAATATTACCTAGGATAAGGGATGGGGGTAATTATTCTTCTGCCAATGTAATACAAGTGAGCACATATAGGCAGCCTGGTCTGACTGTAGGGGAATTGACTAACATTTATTAAGCACCTACTATATATCCAAACACTGTGCCTGGTATTAGAAATGCAGAGGCAATGAATGAAATAATCCTTGCCTTCAGGGAGCTTACAGTCTATCAATCAATCAACAGGTATTTATTAAATATCTACTACTAGGCCAGGGATACAATGGAATAGTTCCTACTCTCCAGGACAGGAAGGGTGGCAGTGGATAGACTGGCTGTGTATGGAAAGGGAGGAAGATGGGGAACAGTCAGTACCCCAATATCCCAAACGTCTGTGCTTTTGTTAGCTTGGGTAACCTCTCCTCCTATGCAGACTACAACACTTCCATGTGACAGTAGAATGTTTCTTGAGTTGCAGCCCAAATAACCACCCAGTGCCTCTCTTTTCAGTGAGGAGCTTCTTCAGTCTCTAGGCATACAGAGACAAAAATGAAGCATTCCCTGCCCACAAAGAGCTTATCTTTTAATAAGAATGTAAAGGAAATATGAGAAAAGAAGTTGCTTGAGCTTGTTTACATTATTACTTACTCTAGAGATACTTTGGGGTGAGGGGAAAGGAGCCTGAAAGTTGTACGTAAAAGCTTACAGTTCCTGCAAAAATCCTACTCCTATGCTTTATTATGGTATGTAGGTGACTCTATACTCTGGAAGAACCTACCGGAGGAGTGCAAGCACTAGCGGGGCCTGCAAGGCGGGAAAGGCTTTGAATGTAGGCTCAGCAGCAGGCTCCATGTCTCTTGTCTGAGGCTGAACTTAGTTAAGTTCAGAGAAGCTCATTGTTAGAAGGCTGTGTACCAGATTATCTTTTTATTTTCCCTTTTTGACTAAATCAGCTCATGAATGCAGTCTGTTAAAGGAGTTAAGTTCAATTCAAGCATTTGTTAAGTGCCAACTATATGCTTTATCTAAAACCAATTGAGTGTCCACAATAAGTCTTGTACCAATATGGCACCCTGGAAGTGGAAGGCCACCAGTCTACCTAAAAATTTAGGGCGGGTCTGGCCCAGCTTGGAAAACTTGTGCCTATTAACAGTGGGCCTGGTAGTGGCTGCTGCACTGGGTGCGATGGAGAGAGACAGTTTCCCTCAAAAAAATTAGATGCCCTGAATTTAACGTCAATTAAAAGGGAATTTAACGAAGTTGGAAACAATAACATATCTAACCATGAAGGACAATGAGTCCCTCAGGAGTAGTGCCCTGACTCACTGTCGGTAGAAGTGCCTGTTCTGGGACTTGATTACAGAGAAAAGAGCCAGAGTAAAGCAAATGAATACCCTAAAGGCTGTGGCTGCTGATTAACCCCATTCAGTGTTTTATGGGTCTCCAGGTCCTATTCTATAGCAAGACTTGACATAGGAGGAAAACACAGAACGTTCCCCCATCAATATCCCTGACCAGCCCTTCCCCATCTTTCATCATAACATCCCTTTCCCCACCCCTCACTTCTCATCTGCCCTTTTGGGAGAGAGAGAAGAGAGGTAAACAGGAACAATGGATAAAGAAGGAGAAGAGAAGGGAGAGGAGAGGGAAAAGCAAGAAGAGAGATTTCTATCTACTCAGAAAGGAAGACAACAGAATGTAACTCCTTAGTGGCAAAGAATGTCTTTTGTTTTTATTTGCATCCCCAGCACTTAGAATTTAGTGCCTGGAATATACTAAGTGCTTAATAAATACTCTATCTATCTATCTCATCCATGTATCCATCAATCCTTCTATCTATCCATCCATCCATCTATCTGTCCATCTATCCATACATCCATCTATCTGTCTTGCTAGCTAGCTATTTCTCTTTTCTTATCTACCTAGAGAGATCAGACTGCTACTCCTTTTTTCTGGAAGGATTGGATCGAAGGGGCAGTGAGAATGAGTGAAGTAGACACATTAGGACCATTTGCAACTTAGGCCAATGGCCTATGAGTGTCATTTGAACCTTTTTATATATCATAAGGCTCCTCTTTGGCGAAGAGTATGCAGAAGGAGATTTCCAGGTCATTCCTCCTTCATGGTCAGAAAGAAAGACCAAGACAGTGGAGTCAGATCAGAATTTTTAGCTGGACCAGGATGAGTTTTTAGAGCCTCGTCTTGAGTATCAACTATTTATGAAAGATTCTGGCATTTCCCTGAATGTTAACGTCCAGGTTATATTATGGGCAGTGGTTTTAGAACTCAGGATTTATTATCTTAGAGAACCTCTTTATAGGCATATTTTTATTGATGAGAAATAGCCTAGTGTAGTGGATAGAGAACCATCCTTGGAGTCAAGAAGACTCGAGTTCAAGTCTTCTGAGCCATACTGGCTTTCCCTTAAATCTTGGTGCCCTTGGTGCCTCTTAAGATTATAGGGCACTTGGGGGCAGCTAGGTGGTGCAGTGGATAGAGCACCAGCCCTGAAGTCAGGAAGACCTGAGTTCAAATCCAGCCTCAGACCAAACACTTAACACTTTCTTAGCTGTGTGACCCTGGGCAAGTCACTTAACCCCAATTGTCTAAAAAAAAAAAAAAGATTATAGGACACTTGGGTAGCTTGATGGCACAGTGGATAGAGCACTGGCCCTGGAGTAAGGAGGACCTGAGTTCAAATCCAGCCTCAGATACATGATACGCACAAGCTGTGGGACCCTGGGCAAGTCACTTAGCCCCGATTGCCCTCACCAAAAAAGAAAAAAAAAGACAACAGGGCACTTGATGATCTGCATTGGGAGAGGGAGTTTCTACACTGGCAGCTCCTTACACCAGTGGATCACAGGTGCAGTTCAGAACCAAAACCAATCCATTTTATTGACATCTTTTGTTCTGACATCACCTCTATTTCCAAATCTGTGCTTTGTCCCTTCTCTACCCATTGGGCCACCATATGTGATTAAGACTTTTTTAAAAGAGAGAAAAATAGGGAGCAGCTAGGTGGCGCAGTGGATAGAGCACTGGCCTTGAAGTCAGGAGGACCTGAGTTCAAATCCAGCCTCAGACCAAACACTTAACACTTCTTAGCTGTGTGACCCTGGGCAAGTCACTTAACCCCAACTGCCTAAAAATTAAAAAAAATTAAAAAAAAAATAAAAGAGAGAAAAATAGTTCAGTGAACCCAACAAATGAATCTGCCTTTATACAGAAAATCTCTGTGGAGAAAGAAGGGATATCTTATTTCCTTTTCATCTGTGAGCTATTTAGATGTTTCCCTTTTATAAACTTTGCCATGCAGGAGCCCAGTAGCTTAAAAACAGTAAGAAATTTAAAATGCTTATGAAATGTTATCCAAGTTTCAGCTTGAGCAAGGTACATACATGTATATGGGTCTGTTTCTGTAGCATGTTCTGGGGGATTTTTAAGGCATTTCTCAATAGAGTTGAAACATTAATTTCTACAGTTAGGGAGTGTGATATGGATAATGGCCTAGCAAAAGAGACTGAGGAGGTTTGGTCAGAGAGGTGGGAGGAGGAGAGAGAGAGACAGAGACAGAGACAGAGACAGAGAGAGAGGAGAGAGAGAGAAGAGAGCTCTATGTCATGAAAATGCAGAGAGGTCAAGGAGGATAAGGACTAGGAAAAGATCATCAGGTTTGGCAATTAAGAGATCAATGACAACGATTGAGTGATGAGGTTGGAAGCCAGATTGAAAAGGCTTGAGGAGTAAGACGGAGAAGGCAGCAGCATAAACAGCTTTTCCCCCTCTAGGAATTTGGCATAGAGAGAAGAGAAATATAGAACAATATCTTGGGGAGGGGTAGGGTCTAATGAAGGGTTTTTTTCAGGATGGGGGAGATGGATATGTTTGTAGGCAGCAGAGAAGGAACCAATTAGTAGGCAGAAATCGAAGATTAGAGTGGAAAATGATTATAAGGGCAATCCAATTGAGAAAGACAAGAGGGGTTGGGATTGAGGGATTGGCCTTGGTGAAGAGAAAGGCCATCTCCTTGTCTCAGACTAATATAAAGGAGGAGAGGTCAAGAGGTTTTACCTGGCATACAACAGGCACTTAATAAGAGCTCCCTGGGTTGTGGAGTTAGAGTGACTGAAAGGAGGAATAAGAGCTGGAAATAAATAATTGTTTATTTTGTTTTGTTTAATTTTAATTGTATAATTGTTTTATTTTGTTTAATTGATACAGTGACGTGCACAAGTTTCAGTCTTGGTCTGACTATAGATTATACGTCTCCTCCAAATCCCTGCTCCCCCACATCTGCCTTCTCTAACACCTGTGGCCTGACTGTGCTCTTCATTTCATTGATTTTTCTCATCCCATGTTGATCATTATGTGACAAAGATAAAGAAAATGGTGATGAATGAATAAAACATTTCAATTTTAATTAGAAGGAATATAAACACATTAAAAAATTTTTTTTACCATAAAGACTGCTTCATACAGTAATTGTGTATGATTATTTTTCAGGATGTACTTTTTCCTCTTTCAAAGGGTTTTCATTTTAGGGGCCTGTATTCAGACCTCTCTCATTATCAAAAAAAAAAAAAAATGAAGGCTAAATTAGTATGCCCGGGTGAATGAGTTAGCTCTTTTTCCTAGAACTGAGCAAAGCCCTGAACATACAGAGTCCTGAACATACCCCTAAACATACAGAGCCCCTACAGGATAGGGGAATTCCTTCTTCAGAGGAAGAAGATATATTCCCTGCCCTCAGGAGGCTTATAATCGAATGTATGAGACAGAGCAGTACAGAGGACAAGGGATAAAACGTGCATAAAACATGTTGTTTATGTGAAGTTGTATACCTGTTGGGGAAGGCCAGAAAGATAAAATGATCAAGTGTGTTCCCAATGGTAGGAGCGAGTGAAATCATTCAAGCCAGGTGAAGATAGAGTGGAACAATGGAGTATTGCGCAAGGGGGTTGGTGGAGAAATTGAGTGGAAGGAACACTTAGCCCAAGGGTCAGGGGACCTAGGTTCAAATCCTCCCTCTGACACTAACCCCCTGCATGATCTTGGACAAGTCACTATACCCTGAGTCATGATTTCATTATTTAGAAATGAGAAGGCTGGACTACGTGACCACTTTTCCAGGATACCTTAAAACAGAGAACTTAAGACCCCTGGACCACAGAATCACAGCTCTAGAAGTAAAAGGGACTCTGGAGGTCATCTTGTCCAACTCCCTCATTTTACAGAGGAGAAAACTGAGGCATGGGAAGGTGACTGGCCCAGGGAAAGGCTGTCAGGATCAGGGAAGGGCCTTAGAACATAAAATGTCAGAGCTGGAAAGGACCTTACGGGTCATGGCCCTTACAAGGAAACTGAGGCCCAGAGAAAAGAAGTGACTTGTCCAAGGTCACACATCAGATCAGTGTTAAATCTAACATATGAACCCAGGTCTTTCGCCTCTCAGTCCAGTGGCCCTCCTACTGCGCCTCAATGCTTCTGCCTACTATTTAGTTTTGGGTATTTACTATTAATTAGGCGCTGTCCAAGATGCCCTCGGCTTTCAGATTAAATCCATTCTCCTTGCTAATTTTTATGACATGAGAAAACGGGAACATTTGCCTTTGAAAGTGGGAACAGAAGCATTTTGTTTGTGATCATGCATCTGTAATTCCCTGAAGTCAGTCAATCTACTTCCCTTCTTTATTTGGGGAACTCTCCAGGGACTGTTCAGCCTCCACAATCAGACGTACCTCATTGCTTTCACCCATTTCCTGTGGTGTTCGGGGAGCGAGGCTCCACCCCTGCCCCAGCATGGAGTGTCTGGAGTGTGGGCTAGAGAATTCAAGCAACCCTGACCACCAGCAGCTGTTTTTAACTTGACTGCTGGCACCTCCATGTGGACAGAGCCAGTAGGCTTGGGGAGGAAGAACCCCGGGTTGGAAGCCCCAGGAACTGGGTCCTAAACCAGCGGCGTGATACCTGTCCTGGATGATCCAGAAATGGCCATATTTATATGGAGAGGCCAAGCTCAAAGAGAAAGGGAATTTCAGATTTGTGGCTCTTATAATTAGTGGATGACAGCCTTCCCTTTCTAGTGATATCAGGGGACAGTTTTGCAGTGAGATGCATTTGAGGTCACCGATTGATGTTTGTTAACATCTTTGTTCACAAAGACTCACTTATAGTCTAATAAATCTGGCAGTATTCCCTGGGCAAGGATCCAGGTTTGAGCTGACTATAGCCCCTTCTTTAGAATGAGCTGCAATCTCTCACTCGACCCCCTCTTAAGATAGGGCAGGTCCCCTCTGAAGTCACTGCTGTGGGCAACAGCTGAGTTCTTCAAGGCTGTGTCATGAACTTACATGGTTCTGGCTAAGCACGAGCCCTCGTATCCTGCTGCTTAGAACACAGAGCTGGAAGGGACCGCAGGGATGCTCTTGTCCAGCCTCCTCATTTTATAGAAGAGGAGATGGACGGGTCATGTTGTTTGCCCGAGGGTCTCCTAGCTGGTTAGTGACCAATCTGATTTCTCCTGGTCGAATGCATTTTCCCACAATGAATTGCATTTCTTCCCATCCATCCTACAATTCCCTTTTTTCCTTGGTCACCGCAGAAATTCTAGGCTCATAGATTTAGAGCTGGAAATAGTGATGAGATCATAAATGGAGACCTCAAAGGAAATTACAATTCCATCTGTTCCACCCCCCATTTTACAAATGAGGAAACTGAAGCGTGGGGCAATCCTAGATAATAGATTTTTAGAGCTGGAAGGGATCTTAGAAGCCCCCGAGTTGAATCCTTTTATTTTACAGATGAAGAAACTGAGGCAGAGAGGTTGCTTGGGTAAGAGTCACATGTAGGTAGGAGTAAGTGGCAGAGTGGAGATTTGAGCCCAGATCTTTAGACTCCAAATCCTTGACTGTTTCCATCACGCTGCACTGCACAGAGATTTTCCCTCACTACTAGAATTGCAATTCTAGAGCACATTATTTAAAGAGGTGGTTGATGAAATCTAGAAAAGGAAGCAACAATCACAAAGCACCAGCTTTTCTTCACTGAGAACAAGTCATCCAGACTAAACTTATTTCCTTTTTTGTGACATGATTACTTGAAGAGTAGAGTACTGGGATGCCGGAGAAATAATAATGATGATGATAATAATAACAATAACTTTAAAGTTTTCAAAGTGCTTTAAAGACATTTCATTTGATCCTCACAACAACCCTGTGAAGTAGGTACTATTATTATCCCCATATTACTGATGAGGAAACTGAGGCAGAGAGAAGTTAAGGGAATTGCTCAGGATCACATAGCTAGCTAGTGTTTGAGTCAGGATTTGAACTCAAGTCTTCCTGAGTCCAAGTCCAAAATGCTACCCATCACACCTCCTGCCTGCTTCCATAGATAGGACTTGTTAGATTTTAACAGAGCATTTGACAGTCTCTTTTGCTATTAGGGGAAAGAGAGCGAAATGTGGGTGAGATAATGGTATAATTAGGGATGAGTGACCAGACGTCCCTCCCCTCAACATCATTTTTAATGGTTTAACATCAGCTTGGGAAGAGGTCTGCAGTCCATCAGCGAGTATTTATTAAGCACCTCCTGGGTACCAGGTGGTGTACCCTTAGGCACTGGGGATGCTCCAGCTCCCTGGGGTACACTTATGGAGTCTTCTTTCTTGTCCCCCTCCCTTCTCCTGCCTCTCTCTCCCTTACAGCTAAAGAGGGCCAGTAGTGATGACATGCTCACCAAGCCAGGCAGTGCCAGCCCCTCTGGAGTCGTCAGGCTGAAGAAGACCGTGACTTCTGGTGCCATCTCGGAGCTTTCGGAGAACCGTTTAAAGAGCTGCGTAGGTAGGCGGGATCTGAGCAAACTCCAGCCCTGTTCTCCGCACCAACCTCTTTCACTCTGCCTGCTCCATGATTACAGTTCCCTCATGATTCTATAGCTGAGAACTTCTCTTAGCCCTCTGTGAAGTTAGCCTAGGGCAGGCATTGGGGCGGAGGAGGGTTTCATTGATCTAGGGAACTGTGGCTGGGAAGAGGTCCACCGGTATAGACCTGCTTGGGACTTGAGTCATTGAAGGGCGCGTGAGGGCTACCATGCAGCTAGTGAAGGCAGAGGCCAAGGTGGACCCACAAAACCACATTTCCTCTTGCAAATGTCTGAAAGGTCACAATTATCTACCAAGGCTTGAAACCACACTATGACCAAGGAACACCTTGTATAACTCCTTGTGTAGACTTTCTCAACGGATGCCCCTTCAGTCGAGTAACCCCAAGACGTAGTCCAGGGCCCAGAGTATGGGAGGTGTTCGATATCTACTTCACGGTTGGTTTTTAAAGGCAGAACAAAAATTGATCAGTGAGAGTCACAGGGAAGTGAATTTTGCCCCAATGTAAGGAGGAACTTACTTTGTAATCAAAAGCAAGCCATCTTTCTGAACCTTGGGCAACTTTCTAAGAACTCTTTCTAAAGCTATGAGTCCATGAACCTATGAGTCTCTGATCTATCCGCTTATTTGCATAGGATGAGAAGGTGTGGACAGGTAGTGATCTTCACTGCCTAGGGAGAGAAGGGAAAAAAATCCCCATCAAGTGCTTTACAAATATCATCTCATTTAATCTTCCTAACAATCCTGCGAGGTAATAATAATAGCTAACATTTATGTGGCACCGACTGTGTGCCAGGTATTGTGCAGAGCTTTATAATTATCATCTCATGTGATCCTCACAACATCCCTGTGAGATAGGTACTGTTATTACCCTTACTTTACAATCAGGAAAACTGGGGCAAATAGAGGTTCAGTGACCTGCCCAGGGTCACACAGTTAGCAAGTGTCCAAGACTGGATTTGAATTCAGGTCTTCCCGTGTCCAGGCCCAGAGCTCTATCCACTGAGCCATCTCATTGACTGGCTCAAAGAGTCATTAATGAATAACTTGAGGAATCATAGGATTATCTGGGACTGGAAGAGGGGACCTCAGAAGCCATCTAGACCATACCCCTCATTTTATAGATGAGGACACTTGGACCTAGGGAGTTTAAGTAATTTGCTCTAGGCCATGACCAGAATGAGTTTCCAAAGATGGCGGGCATCCAGTGACCTTTAATTTTACTGGTTTTCAAGAACTGATCTGGGAGATGTCCCAGTGTTCTCTTCCACTTTTTTTGCCTCAGATAGCCTGGTGGTAGCTTCCCTTTGTATCAGAGGTCTTATGTTTCAACTTTTGTGTAAAAAAGAATAAAAGGACATTGGAGGCAATGGTGAAAATCGTTTTCCCCGTTATGAAAACACAAAAATTTCATCTCCCATTTACTCTCATGGCATTTTAAAATCATTCCCCAGCGAATCTTCTTGTTCCTTTCTCTCAGCAGGTTTTTATTATGTGTCAAATGCTTTTATTTAACAGCAGAAAAGAGACATTTTATTACAAATCTAGCAGGTTTGCTACTAACTTTAATGAAGCGATTTTATGTCTCAATTATATTTAGATAAAAATGAATCATCTTTAGTCTAAATGTTTTTTATTATTGAAATACTATTTTTTTTCCCCCAACCGCATTAATTGCTACTATAAATTCTGGCTGTTTTTTCAAATTCACTGTGGTTTTGAGCTCTCTTCATTCTGGTTAAGTTGAGAGATGAACCACTAGGGGGCGCCAACATCAAACACATTGACTTGGACCCAATCTTTGATTCTTTGACCTGGTTCATGGGTTTACTTCCCTTTGATCTGAGAATCACAGGATTGAGAGTTGGAAGTGACCCCAGCAGAGCATCTAGTTCAACCCTTTCCTGGAAAACAGCCTTCACTCTTGAAGGTCTTTGAGAGGAAAGAAATTTATCAGTCATTTGTCAATGAAACATACAAGTGGAAGAGTGGAATGGTTTGGAAAATCCTGTTAAGGGAAAATATAAGTTCCTAGATTTAGAGCTGGAAAGCAGCTCAGAAGCTATGGAGTTCATTCCCATCATTTTACAGATAAGTGAACTGAGGCCCAGAGAGTTTAAGTGATTTTGCCTAATGTCACAAAGGGAAGCAAGGAGCAGTTCTGAGATTGAAACTCAGATTGTGGCTCCAAGTTCAGTTCCACTATACCGTAATATGGCTTCAATATACCCAAAATTCATTTATTTTGAATATTTAGCAGTTGATTTGTATTTTTAAATTAGTCATCCTCTTCTCAATCAATTCCAGTGGCTCCCTATTACCTCCAGGATCAATTATAAAGTCCCTTGTTTAGCATTTAAAGCTTTTCACAACTTTTACACACTTTATACATCTTACTCCCATCCGTGTACCCTACAATCCAGCGATATTGGCCTAATTGCCACCCCTTGCACACATTTCATCTCTGGCCCCCATGCCTTTGGACTTCCTATTCGCCATGCCTGGAATGCTCTCCATCCCAACCTCTGATTCTTAGACTACCTGGCTTCCAAGACACAACTTAAGTGCCATCTCGTCTGGCCTTTCTGTCTCTTCTCCTTCCACCTTCCCCAGCCTCCAAAGCCTTCCCCATGTTGATTTATATATGTTGCCTCCACCATTAGAACATTACCTCCTTGAAGGCAGGGACTCCTTTTGCTTTTCTTTGTGTCCAAAATGCTTAAGTAAACACTTATTAGATGTTGGTAGATTGAATACAGACTAAGTATGGGTATATCTAGTGTTCTAACTTTGTAAGCAGAAGACTAGACACATTGTAAAGGGTTGACCAGAAGGCTATTTGTAGTGCTTCTGTTCTGGGTACCATCTTTTAGGGAAGTGCCTTAGCAGACTGGAATGCACCCATTGATGGAAGGCTAGAGATGGTGCCGTATGAGGAGACATTGAAGGAACTAAGGAGCCTGCAGAAGTCCCAGACAAGTTGTCTTCCAAAGTTTGAAGGGCAGTGATACAGAAGAGGAAGAAACCTCATTCTGCTTGGTCTCTGAGGGAAGAACCAGGAGCAGTGGGGGGGGGGGGAGCCAAAAAAGGGGCAGATTTAGGCTAGAAGTCAAGGAAAACTTTGGAAGTCTCCAAAAGTGGACCGGGCTGCCCTAGAGTTGATGGGTTCTGCTTCGCTGGAGGCCATAAAGTAGAGGCTGAATGACTGCTGGTAGGGGATAGTACCCAAGAAACGCCTGTTTGGGTCTGGGTTGGATAAGATGACCCAGGGATTCTGTGACTCTGGGAAGGGAGAGCTATATGTATATATAGTGTGGACTAGATCACCTCTTAGACTCAGAAAGCATTAGCCTAAAGCTTGGGGAGAGAGAGCATTGGATCTTGCATCAGAGGGCTTGGATGGCCTTGACCTAGGCAGTATCTGAGAATCCTCCCAGCTCTAAATCTGTGAGCCTTTGATCTGCCATATAAGGTCACCCAACTATTACACCCTTTCATTGAGACAAGGCGTCCTAAAAGCCCTGGTGTGGTTAAAAGCAGCTTAAAACTGCACTAAAAGTTTTGGGACACCCCATCTGTATTGTTGAGAAGCAGCTGATAAATGTCTTTCCCCTTCAAATAGCTGGATTAGCCCCATGTGGCAGCATTATCAAACGAGCTGAACATTAACATGACATAACTCAAATTATTACCCTCTCTGGGCCCCCATTTCCCCAATTATAAAAGGGAGGGTAGATGAAATCCAAAGTCCCTCCTAGCTTTCAACCTCTAATTCTCTGATTTTATGTGAATTCCAAGCCATTAAACCTTGGGACTGCACAAAGACTTTTGGGACACCTTGCATATGACTATAAAGTAGTCAATAATTGTATCAATGCCTGGAAGCCGAGTGTGAAGGACAGAATAATGTTTTATCGTTGGGTAACACATAGAAAGGCAGTTAATAGTGCAGTCCAACTCCTGGGGTCATTCTCTGACAGAGATGAATGTCTTACGTACAGATTGCTATGGCTGAGTTATAGATTGTATGTTTGTAGACCTGGATTTGAATTCTGCCTTGGATACTTGCAAGTTAATTAAGCTCTCAAGAGTTGGGAGGGACTTCAGGTCCTTTAGTCCAGTTCTTATTTTGTAGATGTTGAAGTGATTTGCCTGAGGTCACAAGGCTTGTGAGGGGCAGAGCTGGATCTGGAACCCATCTCAGACTCCAAACTCAGTGTTCTTTCCACTGTGGCACATAAACTCTCAGTGTATGGTGGCCTGAAGGAGAAAGGACCTAAGACAACGATAGGGAAGGTGGGTGGCGCAAGTGGATAGAGTACCAGGCCTAGAGTCAGAAAGACTCATCTTCCTGAATTCAAATCTGCCCTCAGACACTTACCAGCTGTGTGACCCTGGGCAAGTCACTTAACCCTGTTTGCCTCAGTTTCCTCATCAGTCAAATGAGCTGGAGAAGGAAACAGCAAACCACTCAAGTATCTTTGCCAAGAAAACCCCAAATGGGGTCACTAAGAGTTGCACATGACTGAAATGAATGAACAACAAGACAAATATATGATAAATATTTAACATATGAATTATATAGAGAGAGAGTTTAAATTTTTAATATTGTATTTAAGAAAACATAAGCTATTTGGGGACTTGTGAGAGAATTTGATGAATTATATAGGGTAAAAGATGAGGAGTGATTACATAACATCATTTAGCAAGACTTCATTTTCCAGATAGGTTAATGCTATGTCTCTCTCTAATTTTTAAAGTAATTCATGAAAATTACTCTCCCAGCACAGGCAGAGTTGTTTGATTAGCACGTGCCCAAGCCCGCTGGTGCATGTGCCAGGGACTAAGATGTCTGGCTGGGAAGCAGTTGGTTAGGAGCAGTGGGGATAGCAATGTCTGTGAAAATTAAATATGTCAATGGCCAGATGACATCAGCTAACTCAATGTGGGAGATGCTTTAGAAGAAACATGTCAGAGGTGATTATAAAAACTCAGGCTAGGGAAGGGTAGAGGAAAGAAGAGATAGGATGCTTTCAGCTATCTGACTGAGTAGGGTCAGCTCAACCCCTTCAAGAGGGCCCCAGTAGCTAGATGTCTAAAGTGGAGAGAGTGCTGGGCTTGGAGTCAGGACGATGAGTTCAAATCCTACTTGAGATACTTTCCATCTGTGTGACCCTGGGCAAGTCTCAGAGACTCAGTTCTGTCATTTGAAAAAGAACTCCAGTTCTAAGAGACGTGATCCTTGAGAAAGCCTCTTTGGGCTGGGATGAGCCTGGCCCCATACCAGAACGCACAAATTCAGCATGGAAGTTAGAGAATCATGGTGCAGGGGGTGCCCACAGTATCGTGAGCTGGCCTAGCAGAAGGGCTTCCCCCGGCCCCCAACCCAGGGAATCTTTCTTTGTTCTCCTCCTACACATTGGCTTACAGAGGCTATTCATGAGAAAGGCATGGGGAAGCTGGAGGACTTTCCAGTGAATTCATGGAAGATTGAAGTTCAGGTCTGTGAACTTGGCTATGACCTTCAGAAATGGTTAAGTCCCTCTGTGGAAAACATGATCAGATCTGCTCTTTCAGCTGCCCTTCCTGGTAGACTGCATACACTGGCCTATTGTGTGGCTACTCACTGCTTGGGAGATCCTCTAGGTCTCTGTGGTTCACTGCTGGGCTGGAGGAAATTTCCGCTTGCAGAATAATTCCTTCCATGTCATCATCCATTAAAAAGAGAGAAAAGAGATGGATGATAGTGGTAAAAAGGTCCCTAACCGTACCTGGAAGACCATAGATTCTCCCCTTGGAGCAGTGACGGCACCCAGGCGCTCAGCATGGAAGCATCTTTCACTCCCCTCCCAATGGGACCAGACTCTGGTTCCCAGTGAGGAAATACCCTCCACCAAGGCATGTCAGCAGCCCTTCTGCCTCTCACAATCTGACAGCCTGGGGCAGAGGTGAAGGGACTAGCCTCTGCCTGGGGCAGAGGCCCATAGCCGGGATCCTAGACCATCATCATAGCCAGTGTTTCTATCGCTTTAATGTTTCTTTAGGGTTTGCAATGCACTCTGTATATCTACCAATCTATCTATCTGCAGGTAGATATGTATATACATATAGCCATATACACATGTGTGTATACATAAAGCTATATGCATGTATATGTAAGTACTTGTATGTATAGATGTGTGTGTTTATATATGTGTATACATATGGCTATATACACACATGCACATATATATGTGTATATGTGTGTAAATATATGTGTAAATATATATGTGTAAATAAATACACACATATATGTGTAAATATATATGTGTAAATAAATATACACATATATGTATACATAGGTATACATAGCTATATGCATATACAGGTATATATAAATATATATATTTATACATATATTTATATATATACTATATAGTATATAGAATGTATAGTATATAGAATGTATAGTATATACAATATAATATATAGTATATAGTATATATAGTATGTATACTATATACAGTATATAGTATATATAGTATGTATACTATATACAGTATATATATAATATATATAAAATATATAAATACATACATATGTATGTGTAGATATATGTATTTGCATATATAAGTATATATAGCTATATATACATACACATATGTGTATATGTAGGGTCATGTATATATGTTATCCAATATATGTATACATATAGATCTACGTATATATGTAAATACACACATGTACATACATATATATTATCTCATATGGTTCTCACAACAATCCTATTATCCGCATTTTGCAGATCAGGCAGCAGAGGCTCACAGAGATCTGGCAACTTACCCGCGGTAACACAATTGGGAAGTGTTGGGACAGTGTGGTGGCTCTCAGTGTATACAGCACAGGTCCTGGAGTCAACAGGACCTGAGTTCAAATGTGACCTCAGACACTTAGTAGCCGTGTGACCCTGGGCAAATCACTTAACCCTGATTGCCTGAAAAAAAAAAAGTGTCTGAGGCAAGATTTGAACTCAGGTCCAGGCAAGATTTGAACTCAGGTCTTCCAGCCATCTCAGGATCTGACTGAGACCGTCGTGCTTTCTGACAGCTCCCAAAAGAAGCCCCGCTTTAGCGGCTCTATGCTGTGACCACCTCAACAGGCATTTATCATGGGTATGCTGTGTGCCAGACCGTGCTGAGCACTACAGAGACAAAATTAAACAACAGTCCCTGCCCTCCAGGCGTTTGCAATCTGTCTGGGAGATGATAAGCACATAAATAAGTATGTATATACATACAAGTTACATTCTGTGTGTGTCTGTGTGTGTGTGTGTGTGTGTGTGTGTGTGTAAAGAGGAGGTCACTAAAAAATAAAGCATCGGAAGAGATTTCTGAACCAAGTTATTTGTAAGAAAATGCCTCATACAATAACCGATGTCATTTATCCCATATTTCTGGGAAATAGTGTGTTCCACATAACTGAAATTCTCCATATAACTGAAGCCTACCACTTTAAGCATCGCTTGAATGTTATTTTAATCACCTTTGCTGGAAATCTTTCAAAAACAGATTGCATGGAGTAAAGAAGGTTTGCCCGGCTACAGCAACGTAAATAAGGTCACCAGGGGAGAGGCAGGTGGCAAAACCCTGGTCATTTCCAATAGTGGGTGTCCATACTCCACTGCCCAAGTCAGAGGGGCCCATCCTTCCAGGGAGCGATGGAGAAACCATTTTTCAGAGAATGTACCGTATGAGGTGGGGTCTGTTTGGGGGTTTATTGGAGGTCACTCATGTCAAAGTAAAATGTGTCGAATTTTGAAAATTCAACGCATTTCATGCTCAGAAATGCCTCAAAGTGCTCAGAGGCATTTCATGCCTTCTCAGAACTTAATTTAACCTTTTCTTGATGACTCCAAATCATCATTATGAATGTGGGAGAATTGGAGCCTGAAGGAACCCTAGAGATAATCTAGTCCCGCTTCCTCGAAGGCTAAGCAGCCTCTTAAATTTGCTTTTCTATTCCCCCTCCTTTGAATACCTGGCCCTCTCACTGCTGATCAATAAAAATTGGCTGAACTGAATTTAATACATATTTCTTCTTCTACATTGATCAGATGAAAAGTCTTTAAAAGGGTATAAATACCTTCTCCCACTCTCTCCCCCGAAAACAGAATGACATCCTTTGGATATTTTCTTCCTTTCTGAAGCCCAAATTGGGAACCTTGAAGTGATAACATTACAAACAAATGATATCGTCCTTATGGACTTAACATGGGCTTCTCAATGTTTGCTTAGAAATTGACTGATTTTCAGAGATTCATTAAAGTACGCAAGTATGTGGGTTTCATTTATTTTTGCTTAGGGAAAGAGGAGCCGGGGTGAGGTCCAATAATAGAACAAAAAAATCTCTTTCCCCCTGACAATTAGGGAGAGAACTAAGTGGGAATCATTTCTATGGGGAGGGGTTGAGTCTGAAAATGGGCAGTAAACCAATTAGTGACACTCAGTTGGCTTATGGAATCATTGTCATTTAACTCACAAGTTCAATAGGTTGTAAATTACCCAGGATGCCAGTAGGGACCCTTCAGCAAATCCCTAGGAAATTTGGCAAGTATCCTTTTTCTTTTTAAAGGCCTTTAGTGCTAGCCCACCCAAGAACCCAGGAAATCTGCCTATTACAGATAAAAAAAATAGGAATAGGGAATATTGGGTTAAATGCCCTTTTATTCTCAGTAGAGAGGTGGGGGACTATGGCTGTAGAATGTGGCATACACTGTCAGATTGAGGGTAGCTGTGGTCTGTTGGCTTTGTCTAAACATATTTCTTTTATTACAATGGATAGGGACCATGCCTGCAATTTAATTGAGAACTCCTGGATGAGAAAACTAATTTAAAAAAAAAAAAAAGGAAAGTGATGGGGCCAGTGATTTTATTGCTGTGTTCATATTGTTCGTCCTTTGTTCTTGAAGAGGCCCAATGACATCACGGGGTGATGTCTTGACTTGAGAGTGAATTGGATTTAAATGAGACAGTTGTCAGCTTCACTGTCTGAGGCCAGCTTTCTACCCACACTGCCTCCTGTTACAGAACTGGGTTTAATGGGGAAGGGAGAATGATTGAAGAGGAAATGAGTACAGCCCCAAAACAGAAGGTGACAATAAATTTTTTGAAATTTAGAAAACATGTAAAAAACAGATACTTTCTACTGGAAAAAAAAATTGGAGAAGGGGGAATACCATCCCCATCAAATGATAACAGGCAGTGTAACAGAGGATTGAGGTATTTGGAAGGATTCTGCTGTAAAATTCAACAAATGCCTTAAACTGAAATGGAACTGCTCAGGATTTCCATTCCAGGGAATCCCTTAGGATTTCAGAGCCATGATCTTCTTTCAGTAAAGAAAAGGAGGAAGGTGATAAGACTGGGCCAGTGGGGATCTAAATGCCTCCATTTCTAACACCTACCCCTCCCAACTGGGAGACTTCTGCTCAAGGTGACTGGCTTGGGGCGTTTCTTATTTTCAATTCTTTGTCTTAAGCCTGTGGCAGCCGGGTCTGGTAGATGGGGAGGGGAGAAAGCCTTTCGGGAAGCATTTGTCTGAGGCCTTCCAGCTGCGCTGGAGGGGATACACTGAGTGGAGTAAACAGGGCCTGTCTGTAGGTGCTTATGACGAAGCCATGGAGACTGAACATAGAGCAGTAAGAAAATAACAAAAGCAAAATATGAGGGTTTTTGTGTTTCTTGCTCATTAACTATGCAAACTTCTGTGTGAATTGTGAACTCTTCGCATGTTCCTTTCTCTTGTGATAAACCTCTTCTGTGTGAATTGTGAACTCTTCCCATGTTCCTTTCTCTTGTGATAAACCTCTTCTGTGTGAATTGTGAACTCTTCCCGTGTTCGTTTCTCTTGTAATAAACCTCGTTTTCTTGAGTTTCATGAAGTGGTGATTGCCAGTTGACAAAGGGGGGTTCACAGATTTTGAACTGAAAGTGACCCTAGAGGCTATCAAGTCCATTTTACAGATGAGGAAACTGAGGCTGAGGGAGATTAAGTAATGTGCCCAGTGTATCACACAGGTAGTAGTGTAGTAATAGTAGATAGCCAGGATTTGAACCCAGGGATTTGACTCTGAGTTCACTGACCAATTAATGTAGGTGACTCAGTGGATAGAGCGCCAGGTCTGGAGTCAGGAACGCCTGAGTTTAAATCCAGCCTCAGACACTTAATATCTCTGTGACCTCTGGGCAAGTCACTTAACCTCTGTCTGCCTCAGTTTCCTCATCTGTAAAATGAGCTGGAGAAGGAAATGGCAAACCACTCCAGTATCTCTGCCAAGAAAACCCCAAATCGGATCATGAAGAGTTGGGCATGACTGAACACCACTCAACAACAGCAAAGCTACATTAAAACTGGATCTGCCAACTAATTAGTTGTGTAAGCTTGGGGGAGGAGTCAGTTGCCATCCCTTTATGAGCCTCAGTTTACCTATATTAAATAAAAGATTTGAACTAAATTATTTTCATGACCCCTTCCAGCTTTAAATATTTCACGTGTTTTGCCAAATTAGCTTGAATAATGAAGCCCTGAAGTGGTCACATGTATTCAGACTATTCAAAACCATAATTACATAAAATATGGTCATTGATTCCAGCCCAATGGAAATATAATAATAATAGCTAATATTTATATAGTGCTTACTATTATCTCATTGATCCTCACAACAACCTTAGAGGTAGATACTATTATTATTCCCATTTTACAGATGGGGAAACAGGCAAACAAGCTTGCCCAGGGTCAGACAACTAGTAAATGTCTGACGCCGGATCTGAACTCAGGTCTTTTACTCCAGACCCAGCACTTAATCCACTGAGCCACCAGCTGCCTTGTGAGAATTTGAATAAATCAACCACTTCAGGGGATTTTTTGGGGGGGCCATTAATCGGGACCTAGCTTTATAAATTGTGTACATAGTACTAAGGCGATATAGTCAAGCCACAACAAGGCAATAAGCATTTATTAAGAACCTACTGTATGCCAGGCACTGTACTAAGTACTAGGGATACTAAGAAAGAAAGAAAAAATCCCTGCTCTCCAGTCGTGCACAGTGTAATGAGGGAGGCAGTATGCAAATAACTATATGCAAAGAAGATATTCACAGGATAAATTGGAGATAATCTCAGAAGGAAGACACTGGAAAGGCTTCTTGCAGAAAAGTAAGAGCACAGTCAGAGAATGTTGGTGATAAGTCAGAAGACTTTCTGGAAGGGCCACATCTTGAGCCAGACTTTTTGGGGGATGCCTGTGATTTTATCAGCATAGAGAACTCCCAGGGTGGAAACCCTCTCCACAGATGCAGATCAGCAACTCATCTCTGACTTAAGACCGTAAACTGAGAGCCAGAAGAGACCTCAGAGGTAATCTAGTCCAGAGATGAGGAGATGATTTGCCTAAACTTACCCAGGAAATGGTGGTAAGTGAACCCCTGGTCCTCTTACCCCCCACCCTGCTGTCAGGACCAACTGAGATCATATTTGTCAAGCACCCGTTTCAGAGAAAGATGGGGGTAGAGTGCACAGGGAGTTGTCCCTGAAGTCAGGAAGTTTTTGGTCCAAGGTCCATCTCTGAAATCTACTTGGCTGTGTGACCCTGGGCAGCCTCTCAGTACGCCGCATCACTTTCTAAGCCCCTAAGTCTCAAGATGGTGCAGACCTTCGTTGAGAGAAAGAGAACTGCCTAGTTCAAAGAAAACTCAGGTCCGGGCCCAGACTTCATTCCAGCCATGTGAGTTATCCTGACCCTGAGGATGCTTCATCAGGCAAGTAAGCCCTGTCATGGTTATGACTCAGGACTTCCAGTCTTCTTCTTTTCAATGACATAAAAGGGATTGGCCTTTCTCCTTCCCTCTGGCACTTCCCCTTTCTTCCCTAAGCCTGTGAGGCACCCTCCAGGCACCTGGGCATCACCCTTGCTTTCTTAATCCATCACCTAGTTTAGGTAGATCAGCCAGGACCCTGTACACTCACTTTTCCTTTTTAAGAGTGATAAGTAATAAGGCTTGCAAAGCTCTTTATAAATATTGTCTCAGTTTGTCCTCAAAAGAACCCTGGGAGGTAGGTGCTATTATGATCCCCAATTTTTTTGTTCAGTCATTTTTCAGTTGTTCCCAATTCTACATGACCCCATTTGGGGTTTTCTTGGCAGAGATAACTAGAGTGGTTTGCTATTTCCTTCTTCAGCTTGTTTTTATAGATGAGGAAACTGAGGCAAACAGGGCTAAGTGACTTGGCCAGGGTCACACAGCTGGTAAGTGTGTGAGGCTGGATTTGTTTTCCTGAGTCTTCCTAACTTCAGGTCCAACTACCCTGATCCCTATTTTACAGATGAGGAAACTGAGGCAGGCAGAGGTGAAGTGGCTAGCTGGTAAGTATCTGAGGCTAGATTTGAGCCCAGGTCTTCCAGACTCCAGGACCAGTGCTCTATCAGATAATGACTCTTTCTGTAGGTTCCGACATTTGACGGCTAAGGCCCCTCCAAATGTGGAGTCAGGTGGCAACTTGGCATCCACAGTAGGGGAAAAAGGAAAAGGCCAATGTACAAGATTCCCATGTCAAGTCAAGTCAAGTCAAGATTTTAAGCAGCGCTTACTATGTGTCAGGTACTATACGCTGGTAACATAAAGGCAAAACAGCCCCTGCCCTCAAAGAGCTTACACTCTAATGGAGGAGATAACATGTAAACAAGACCCACAGAAGATGGACCGATTGAGGCCTTAGGAGGGTCAGAGATGAGAGCAGATGCTTGGGGTGGTGGCACAGCTTTTTTTTTTTTTTTTTGGCTAGGCAATGGGGTTAAGTGACTTGCCCAAGGTCACACAGCTAGTAAGTGAGGCCACATTTGAACTCAGGCCTGACTCCAGGCTCAGTGCTCTATCCACTGAACCATGTATAGAATGAATACATTCTATAGAAAATGTATATATACATTCTCCATGTATATATACACATGTGTATATAGGCAGGTGCCTTTTTGGGAGCGAATGAATATCACAATGAAATCACAGGTATATATACACATGTATATATCACAATGAAATCACATACATGCATGCATACATCGTTATCTCTTCCATTAAAATGTAAACTTCTTGTAAGTAAGGATTATTTCATTTTTCTTTGTACTTCTGTCCCCAGAGCCTAGCACAGGGCTTAGTACATAGTAGGGGCCTAACAAATACTTATTGATTGATTGATTCTAAGGGGAATAAAGACCTTACTTAATCATAGAGATATGCAGTGGTGTGCTGGGAAATGTTTCACACCCAGCTCTCCCAAAGTGAAATGGACCCATGACACACTTTGAAGATTAATATATATTAAACATTTTCTCCACCACTTTCTCAAGTCTAGATCATCAACAGAACAGAAAATCGTGCCCAGGGTTTGTAGGGTTTGCCATTTTCCAAGGCATCATTGCTCAGACTGAAAATTTAACAGCCAGCTGTAGTAAGCATTTGAGCTGGCTCCAGGCACAGCCCTGTTGATGTGGATAAATGTGTGTATGCATTATAGGCACACTTTATAGCAAGCAATGTTGATTGATTCATCTGCACACCTCGGGGTGAGGAATGCTGGCAGTTGTGTTGACAAAATTCTAAAAACCCAAATTATAGCCTTGGACTCCTAATAAGCTGGGGTCACAGAGGACCCACACCAGACAAGAGAATGGCCCTGATTGCATGGATGTCACCTACTTCTTGCTTCAGTGGACTCTTAAGTGCCTGGTACAGTGGGACACATACAGCAGATGGTCGGTAAATGTTGGTTGAGGAGTCATTAGACCTGGGTTTCAAATCCTAGCTCCACCTCTTACTAGTGGTTAGACTTTGGGCAAGTCACATAATAGACATCTCTGGGCCCCAGTTTCCTCATCTGGGGCCCAGATGAGGAAACATCCTTTTTGTTTTGCTTTGTTTTTTGGCTAGGCAATGGGGTTAAGTGACTTGCCCAGGGTCAAACAGCTAGTAAGTGTTATGTGTCTGAGGCCGGATTTGAATTCAGGTCCTTCTGAATCCAGGGCCGGTGCTCTATCCACTGCGCCACCTAGCTGCCCCAGTTTCCTCATTTGAAAGGAGGTCCAAATGGTGTTGAAAGTCCTTTCCAGGCTTAAGTCTATGATCCTAGTTATCTATGAATGCTCCTGGAGGGCAGAAAACAGATTATGTGTGGGTACTACTGTTCCTTGATAGTGCCATGCCCCAGGTGGTCATCTTGATGGCCTATCTTAGGGCTCAATGTTTTTTATTTTTTAAATAATCAGACAAGAAAACTCACCATGTCTGGAATTCCCCCTCAGAGAATGTTCATAGCAGGTCTTGCCTTAGGAATCAAATATGTCCTCCCCAGGAATGCCTCATTGCTTTGTGAATGGATGTATTGATCTATGACAGTTGTTATGAAGGTTATTCCAACAAGATCTCCAGGAGGTTAGGAGACGGGGTTCGAGCATTTATTAAGTGCCGACCATGTGCTAGGCCCTGTACTAAGTCCTTTACAGCTATTATCTCATTCATCCTCATAACAACCATGGAAGGGATCATGAGTAAATTTAATGAAGGCAGACTGAGGCACAGACCCTAAGCAAAATCAATTTATTAGCAGTGACTTTGTATGGCTGTCAGCAAAATGGGTGAATACCCACCTCAGATCATCCACCCCTCTAGGGAGGGCTGACAGGGTCTTTTAAACCCAGGTGTAGGTTATCCTGTATACCTATGTATTTAATATTTTATTACACAATATGTAACATTTATATTTATTGTTATGTTTATGCAGAAAGTCTTACCTTAAAACTGCACTGAGACTTTTGGGACAGCCTGTATAATATATTTTGAGAGACATTGTAGTGGATTGGTACTCAGGCTCTCTGAGCCCTCTAATTAGCAGATTAAATGCAGACTTACCTTGCTAGAGGCATTTACCTTTTTGAGAATGAATGAATATCACAGGAAAATCACAGGTCTGGCGGTGGGGAGGAATATTTTATATTTATAGGAAAATTTTCAATAAACATAAACATTTTGAAATTTAAAATCTTTTTTTTCCTCCCTGCCTTCTATCACTAAAATTCAGTTCCCTAGACCCCTAGGTCACAGATTTCCATATTCAGAAATAATAATTAAAATTACATATGGGTATTCTGGAAAAATATGTATAATCATGAAAGTGTTAGCAATTGAAGAGAATCTGTGTTCTCTTATTTCTTCTCATTCACCACACTTTTCCATCCTTGGAGTTGAAGATGTGATGGATGGTGTGATGTAAAAGCTGGTTTTACGGTTGTGGAAATGGTTTCCTACTGACAGATGTTCAGTCCTATGTGATCCAAGAAGGCTTTATTAAGCACCCATTCAGTGCCAGGTATGGTGATAAGCCCTGGGGACACATGAACCAAATGGGAAAACTGCCCCTGACCTCAGGGAGAGAACATTCCTTCTGCAATGGGAGTAATTCAATGAGAAACCTTCAGAAAGTTTTCAACTAAGAAGTACTTTCACAAAAGATTTATTGATGCATTATTACTTTTTTAATCTCAGAGGCACCTCCTTACGTACATACCTGTGTGCCCTGAAATACTCTCCTTTGTAATAAAGAAAAATAGTCAAGCAAAACAAAGTGACCTAGCCACTGTGTATGATCGTATACCCAGCATTCTGCACCAGTAGCCCCCACCTCTCAGCTGAGAGGAGGGGCGAGGGTGTTCTTCCATCTGAGCTCTGGCACCAAGACTGACCATAACATTAATAAACTCCTCTTTTTTTTTTTAAAGTAGCAACACCAAGTCTTGTGAATCTGCCTCTACATTTCTCAGCTGCATTGCTGAAGTGAATTTAAAAGAAATTATTTAGTCATTTCATTTGAAGACAGTTTCATGAAAAAAATCTTCAGATTAATTTTCTAATTCTGAATGTTTTCAATGTTGAGAGAGCTTTGGTGGCTTCATGTCCTGGCAGGACAGTGATCAGGGTAAATGATATGCTGGATAGCTCTGAGCCGCAGCTCCTGGAGACAGATCCTGCTTCTGACACTCAGTACAATGTGGCTAGGCCTCAGTTTCCTCATCTGTAAATGGAGAGAGTTAAACTAGGTGTCATCACGGGTTCCTTCCAACTCAAAACCTTAGAAACTATGTTTCCAGGGTGATTTTTGTGATAGAAGCTAGGCACTGTCTGTGGGTTTTTCCTCATTTAAAAAAAAAAATCTTCTGATGTTTTTATGCTGGCCAAAAGGTGATGCTTGAATAAATATTTAAACGGAAAATTATGATAATTATAATATGTACACTATACCAATAAAAATGAACATGGCCAACCACCAGTTGTAAACTGATGCCCACACATCCATCAGTTGACACATGGCGAGCAACTCCTCCCACTTGGACGTGGGCTTCAACTGTGACCTTCTACCTGAGAAATTCACTGAGTTGGGTTGAAACCTGCTTACACTGACCTCACTGAATGAGGGTCTAATTTATCCTGCCTAGCCCAAAATTTTTTTCAAGTTTATGGAGTTTAAGAAGTACCTTTGACAGTTAAAAAAAAAAATATGCTGGTCAAAACTTGCCTCTGAATGGTGGTTTTGGACTTGTATCCTCACTGCCTGGCCCATGGTGGATGATTCATACATATTTGTTGATCAGTCGGTTGGCAAACACAGGAATGGCGGGACTTTGTTTCTCCACCACCCTCTCTCAATGATTTTTTTTAATCCTTTTCAAAAACATGTAGCTATTTTCTGTTAGCAAAAAGGATCTAAAATAACTCTTGAGTCTCTTAAGTATATTTGAGAAGGTAAAAGCAATTGCTAGGGGCTAGCAAACTTTCTGTAACTTAACTTGCTATAAAAGGTATTGTTGGAGTCTGCGGGGGTCTCCCCTCTGCAGGGCATACAGTATCCCCAAGGTTAATAATGCTAATCCTTTCATTATTTGGAAGGAGCTCTGAGAAGGTAGTGGGTAAGTATGGTTATTTCTGTCCTCAAATGGAGAAGCAGGGAAATGGATAATAAGGTCAGGTGACTTGCCCACAGTCACAAAGGCAGAGGCAGAGTCTGTGTCAGTTGAGGGAGGGGCAGGGAAGGCAGAAGCCCTTCAGCAGGTTTAATTAAATGCCAGTTATATTTGCACATTTTTTTTTCCATCTGTGGTCTGAAGTGCTGGCTGCGTCTCTGGAGATCCTATGCCAGGCTGCCATAGACTGTCCACTTCAGGGGCAGGTCCCTTTACAGAAAACATTTCTATATATGGAATCATTTAAAAGGCACTGGAACCCCGGGAGTAGGAGTCACAAGACCTGGGTTCAAACACCAGCTCAGACGGCAAGTAGTCACGTGGCCTCAGGGAAGTCTCTGTGGGCCTCATTTATCCCATAAAAAGAGGTGGGGGATGGGCTAGATAACACTGAGAATTCTTTCTAGTTCTGGGTCCTAGATTTTTATAGTTCTTATAGATTTATAGATTTTTATAGTTCTTATAGTTTTATAGATTTTTATAGTTCTTATAGTTTTATAGTTCTGACCTTCTACGATTCTATGGAGTAGGTGTAGCGGAAAGAAGTCTGGATTTGGAGTCAGAAGATCTGAGTTTGAAGCTTGGCTCCACCATTTACTACCTGTGTAACTTTGGGCAGCTAGGTGGGGCAGTGGAAAGAGCACCAGGCCTGGACTGGAGTCAGGAAGGGCTAAGTTCAAATCCAGCCTCAGACACTTACTAGCCGTGATCCTGGGTGAGTCACTTCACCCTGTTTGCCTCAGTTTCTTCATCTGTCAAATGAGCTGAAGAAGGAAATGGCAAATCATTCCAGTATCTCTGCCAGGAAAACCCCAAATGGAGTCATGGAGAGTCAGACACGACTAAAAAAACAATTCAAACAAATGGAAGAAGAGATAAGATTTGGTGGGAGACGTGGAATAAGGAAGGGAGGTGATGTAGTTGAACCAGACCTCTAAGGTCCCTGACTTTTGATTTTGAATGATAAGTTAGGTTTTAAGAAGTTGGACTGGTGCTCATGAGAAAAGTTGGAGCCAGGGATCTGGGAGTCATCAGTAGAGGGGTGTGAGTTGAAGCCTGGAGTAGATAAGATCTCCAGAGGGAGAGGGAGAGAAGACAAAACCTTAGGGGGATGCTTCTTGTTGAGTCATTTATCTGTCCTGTCAGACTCCCCATGACCCCATTTGCGGTTCTCTTGGCAGAGATACTGGAGTGGTTTGCCGTTTCCTACTCCAGCTCATTTGACAGATGAGGAAACTGAGAAAAACAGGGTTAAGTGACTTGCCCAGGGTCACACAGCTAGTAAATGTCTTCTAGCTTAAGGAGAATGCTTAGGATCACAGATTTAGAGCTAGTTGGAAGGTACAGAAGAGGTTATGCAGTTCAGCAACCCCCTCTCCCACTTCCCTTTACTTTACAAATGGAGAAAATGGAGCCCAGAGAGGTTGTGACTGACTCAAGAGATAGTAGGAAGGAGACAGAGAAAGGGGGAGACAGAGAAGGAGAGGGAGGGAGAGAAAGAGGAGAGAATGATGAAAAGAGAAAGATATAAAAAGAGAAAGAGGGACGGGGAGAAAGAGAGAGAGAGAGAGGAGGAGGAGAGAGAGAGAGAGGAGGGGAGAGAGAGCAGTCAGAAAGATAAGAGAGGCAGTGCCACAGATCTGAGCCAAGGGAAGAAAGAACTTTGAGAAGGAGGGGGTGGTCAGTAGTGCTGGATGCTGCAGTACTGCAGACCAGTAAAGGAGGCTAAGGCTGTAAAAGGCCATTTGAAAGGCAGTCAACTACAGTGCAAAGGAGTGAGAAGAGCTGGGTTTAAATCCCAGCTCTGTTTACTTACTCCCCACCTTACCTTGGGCTAGTGCCTTCCCCTCTCTGAGCTCCAACTTCCTTCTCAGAAAACTGAGGGGGAGGGAGAGATCTTAGAAGATCTCCAAATTCCCATCCTGCTCAGAATTTGTGATCTAGCCATTAAGGCGTTTCTAATCTAGTTAAGGAGACAAATATGGAATAATTAAAGACAATCCAAGGCATCCTGCAATTAAATGCTGAATGGTACCCAGGCCAGGCTCCAGATGAGGCAGGAAAAGTTACTGTTGCTTTGCCAAGGATTTTCATTGTGTTCTGAGCAGTTCCTCCATAAAATCGCCGGACAATTTACTGTCAGAACCTCAACCGGTAAATATGCTCATCTCCAAAGGTTTGGAAACGAAACTGCAGGCACAGACAGTTCAATACTTGTATTTTATTAGCAGGCTTACAGGCTGGAGAGAGACATCAGAGGCCATCTTGACCAACCTCCTTTATTTGACAGATGAGGAAACTGAGGCCCAGGGAGGGGAAGTAACTCAGGCAAGGGCACACCGGTAGTAAACATTAGAGGCAGTTGCCTGGTCCAATCCTGTCGGTACACAGAGGAGAGGATACTAAGACTCAGAAATCTGCGTTTCCCCAAGATTCCTTGGGGCCCTGGAGGGAGTTTTTTGAGGGGCAGGGTCTTTTCTTCCTCGGCCCCTCGTAGTGCTTAGCACACCAAAAGATGACAGCAACGATGATTTATCGTTGGAAGGGACTTCAGACGCCATAGACCAACCTCCTTTATTTGAATAACGAAACTGGGACCCAGGGACATGAAGTAATCGGCCTAAAGTTTTACAGGTGGGGTTGAAACCAGTACTTTGAAGCAGCAGCCAGTCGGGACCCGGAGTCAGGAGTTTGAATGCCGCTGAGGTACCTTGGGCAAGTCACTTAATCTTCAGTTTCCTCATCTGTAAAACGGCGGAGTTGAGCCTGTGGCCTCCAAGGTCCTTCCAGTTCTAAGTCTTACACGCCTATGAAAGGACCTTGGTCCAATTTATCTTATCTGAAAGACTTGTTTGCACGATCAGAACGGGGGCTGTGTTTTTTGTCTTTCTTTGTATCCCACAGTGTTTGTCACACAGTAGGCGCTTAACCAATATTTATAGACTGTGACTCTGGTAACCGGCGCTCTTTCCACTCGCCCCCTTTGTCCGCTCCCGGGTCCCCTTCTCCTGCGGGGCCTTCCCGGCTTTCTCGCAAGCTCGCGCGCGCACACACCCCCTCAGAGCCATCGCTCCCCTCCTGCCCTTTGTTTCCTGCTGTCTTTCATACACTATCCTCTCTTCCTGTCTCTCTCCCTCTCTCCCCTCTTGGGGCTGCAGTTTGCACCGGCTGCCTCTGCGTGGCCCACAGCCCGGCTGGAGTCACACACACACACACACACACACACACACGCACACGCCTACCTCCCTCTCCTTCTCCCTGTCTCATTCCAGCACTCCGCCGGCTAATTAAGCGCTGCCTAGGCCGGGCCGGGGCCGGTGCATAATATTGTAATGAGGTAGGAGGGCTCAGCCCAGCTGCCCCAGCATGAGGGGCAGCCCCCGCTCCCGGTGCCAGGAACTAGGAAGCAGCCGACTCTTTTATTGGACTGGAGCATAAACACCCAGAGGCAGAAAGGAAGGAGCCAGCCGGGCTGCGGGGCTGCCTGGGAAGCCGGACCATGAGCAGGGTGCGGGTGCCTTAACCGATCTCTCGAGGAGCAGTGGCTGGAGTTGGCCGGAGATGGGCAATCAGTCGGGGCGCCCAGAGGAGCTGGAACAAGGTCTGTGCGCGCTAGCCTTGGCTTGGGGAAGGGAGGCTCTTTGCATTAGCTGGGCATGAAATGCTGCAACGGAGACCGACCGGGAACCGTACCTTGAGGCTGCCTTTCTCCAGTCTGCCTTTTTCTCTCCCTACCCCCACCCTACTCCCTTACTGTTGAATTGGTCAATTTCGCGCCTTGAAGGCACTTTAGCAGCGCCTAGACTCACAGAGCAGAAAGGTTGAGATTCCTGGACTGAGAGGTGGGGTGGGGGGAGGGCAGTTTGGACTGTTCTAGGCGAGGTTCGGAGGCTACCTTTGCCTTACCTTGGGACAAGGAAATGCAGAATATTTATAAACACACACAGACACACACACACACACACACACACACACACACACACACACACACACCCCTCCTCTCTCCTACCTGAAAGGACTGGCTTTTCCTGAAGTGTTGCACTGAGGAAGGAAGAGTGTCTCTGAGATCAGTCTGCCCTCTTCTAGCTAAGGAGAAAGAAGAAAGGAAGAGAGCTTCCCACCCCCTACTCCGGGTGCCGGTGGAGCCTTGCTCTGCCTGTGCTAGGAAGGCAGCCGGGCTATCCCCAAAGTTCTCAAGTATGTGTACATTTCATGGAAATCAACTTGTCATTTTCTCCAACTGGGCTCATTCATTTCATGGAATCTAACTAGTCAGTTTCTCCACCTGGACTTGTACATTTCATAAAAATCTAACTAGTCAGTTTCTCCACCTGCACTTGTACATTTCTCGCACTTTAACTGGTCAGTTTCTCTACCTAGGCTTGTATATTTCATAGGAGCTAACTTGTCAGTCTCTCCAGCCTGGGCTTGTATGTGTTGTGGAATCCAGTGTGTCATTCTCTCCCTCCTGTAGTTTAGCAGCTTCCCTGCTCTGAGCCTGCTGTCTGGAAGGCCAGCTGCTTCAAACTTTCTAGGCCTTGGCAATGAGAAAGTGTGCCTTTGCAGGGGTTCTCTTTTCTATTGTCCCTCCTGCAAGACATCAGTTGCATATTAAGCACTCCCAAGTTCGCTGGAAGGTGGAGAACTCTCAGCCCTCTGTTTGTTCCTCTGAGACAAGCCAAGGGTTTGAATTGGAGCTGTCCTATTCAGAATACTGGCTTTATTCCTGTATCGCCTAGATTTCTCTGGTTTATCTAGCTTTTGTTTTTCCTCCCGCCTCTCTAAGAAACTCATAGAACTTAGTGGAAGGTCAGAGGGTCAGTCAGTCTCTGGTTTTCATTACCTGGTATAGGTTGCATCCTGACACAGATGTAGGTAACCAGCAAAGAGCTATACTTTTAGAAGATATTTTAAAAAATTAAAAACCCATTTTCCTACGGCCACTTGGTTGAAGGTCACAGATTAAATTTAGCTAGGAAAATTACAAATTAAAGTATTTAGTAGCCAACTCAGGGAGAGAACTTCCTGGGAGTTTAGCAGCAGGTGAAACATCTCCTTTGCTTTCTATAGAAAAAAATTTCCTAAGTTTATTAATGGAGACTAATAACGTCTTAATTTTTTAAAACTTTTTCTTTACTTAAAAAATGTTTGTTTATGTCTTTTATTTTTATATCACAGCCATTTCTGGGTATCATTCAACCCTCTTTTAAAACATAGAAAAAATAGTTAAGCAGAAAGAACGCTGTACTGGGACGAGGCCAGAAAATGGAAGCAACATTTTGCTCTTATAGACCCCTAAATTTTTGCAGGGAGGAGGGAGGTGTATTACATTATTTTTTCTCTTGTGACCAAGATTAGTTCTCATAAGTACTCAGAATTTGGCTTCATGGGATCATACATATGGAGGCAGAAGGGACCCCAAAAACCATCTAGTCCAACCCCCATATCCTTGTGAGGAAACTGAGAGGGGGTGCTATGACTCGTCCAAGGTCAAATAGTAGTAACCATGAAAGATAGCCTTTTTAATGAATAAGATGCTCAACTCTAAAATCCTGACCAGCCAAGACCTAACATTTTGACCATATTCTAGAAGACCACAAACTTAGAGTTGTGAAAGGTTTTTTTTTTTTGAGTGGGGGGGAGGGACAAGAGAATCCAGACCTTAAATTGCATCACTTTAGGGAACTCCCAGTGTGTACATTCCCTTCTAGAAACAGTCTGTAACTTGCAGTTTTAGAGAATCACTGGGGCCACTTAGAGGTTAAGTGACTTGTCCAGGGTCACATGTGCAGCATATGTTTGAGGTAATACTTGAACCCAGGTCTTCCTGACCCTAAGACCAGCCATTTACTGTATGAAAAATACATCATTTGTTAAATGCACAGTGCCTTTCCAACTCCTTCCTCAGCCCACAAATTTCCCTGGAATAGAGTAACCCTCAAACATAATTCAAATCCTGGCAGTAAGGTCATTTAAGCAGGTGGTTAGAAAATAGAACACAAAATCCATCCGTGATAAATCTCTCCCACTAGGAGTTGCCACGTCAGGTCCATTAAAATGGCTTCTCTCCGTTCTCTGCATTTTATTAAAAATGTAACAAGACTTTGTCACCATTGTTAGAAATTTCCATAGTCCTAGGAAGTTGTTAGTATTTATGTTTCTTAGTATCTTCAGCTTAAAGCCCAGCAGATGGCCATTGTGGCACAGTGGAAAAAAGCCTTGGATTCCCTGAATTTAGAATCAGGGGAAATGGCTTAGAATCCTTGATCTTCTTTGATTGCCTGGACCTTTTGGGTCCCTTCTAGCCCTAAACCGATGATCCTATTTCCATAGGAATTTAAAGGGTAAGGCACAAATAGAAACACCTCATCCCAGTGTCTGGCCCATAATAGGCACTTGGTAATGAATATTTGTTGATCACTTAATTTATTTAAAATTTTGTTGGCATGTTTTTTGTCACCATCATTTCCAAATAAATCCTGCTCTCCCCTTCCTCGCCCAGAAGGCCAGCACTTAGAAGAAAGAATAAAAAAGGATTAAAAAACAGCGACAGCGCAGCAAAACTAACCCCCACGTTCAACACGGACAGCTTCTGCAATGTTATGCTTCCCCCACCTCTGCAAATTAGAAATTGTAGGATCACAGATTTTGAGCCAACTAGTCCAAATTCCTCTGGGGCCCAGAGACAGGGTAAGTGACCTGACCAAGGTCACACAGGTAGGAAGGAGGTGGCAGGGCTGGGATTTGAATCCAAGTCCTGGGTTCTTTCCATAGTACCATTCGGAAGTTCATTCTTATATTCCTTTTTCCAAAGCGAGCTTGGTCATTATAATTAAACAGCATTCAGTGTCATTAATGATCAATGTCTCACAAGTATCTAGGTCATAGGTTCTTGATCATTTTTTGTGTCATGGACCCCTTTGATGTTCAATTTCAGTTAGAGGTTATTGAAAATAAATATGTAATTTTTCCTATCCAGTTTCAGGGATGTCCTACTGTAGTAGACTCCAGGTTTAAAACCCTTGATCTAGATACTTAATAGAGCTTCCTTTTCCATTGTAAACTTATAAACTATAAATTGGGCTTTCTGATCCATTCTCCAGTAAGGGGCCTTGCTTAAAGGGACCCTTCCCACTTTTCTCTGGATAGTGGTATCTAAGGACGTAAATGTGGCTGGTATGGTTGTACCCTCTGATGGGGCTGAGTCCCCAAGGCTGAAAAATTCATCACCCTGCAGGAAATTAATAATGTAGATCACCCTTTTAAATTATTGCTATTTTTATCTCATTATCAGCTGATGAGCCTCTCCAATCCTGGGCTGGGCCAACAGACCTCACATCATGATGGCCAGTGTTGGCTTTTCCAGGCTGAGAGCCAGCCCCTCTCTGGATGCAAGTGTTTTATACAAAATGGAGAACTGAGGCTCAGATTTGCCTAGGATCGTGGTTAGTAACTCATTTCCTCCCTGGCTCCACCTCAGAGAACCCCTTGGCTTCCCTTAGGGACCCAGCTCAGGTACCTTGACCAAGAAGCCTTCCTTGGGGCCCTCAGCCACTAACTCCTTCCCCTCTAAGGTGACCCTGTATCTACTTCGTAAGTAACATCGTATGCATACCTCTTTGGGTATGGTAGAATGTCAGCTCCTTGAAGGCCAGAACTGTTTCATCTTTGTCTTTGTATGTCCAGCTTGGCACAATGCCTGATACATAGGAAGGGCTTGTCTGTTGGTGATTAGAGCCAGGAATTCATTCCATGTCTCCCCTGATTCCCAGCCAATTCTTTCTTATAAACCGTGTCTCCAGGACAGCCTTGATGATTCCATAGATGCGGAACTTGAAGGGACCTTTGAGATCATTGTCTGCAATCCTCCCCTTGACTTTTTTTTTTTTACAGGTGAGGAAACTGAGGCCCAGAGAGAGGAAAGGGTTTGCCTAGTAAGTGTCTGAGACAGGATTTGAACCCACATCTTTCCTTCTCAAAGTCTGGCTCTCTCTCCACTCTGCTGTGCTGCCTCTAGTCAGGGAGCCGGCTTTGAATCTAGCTCTTCTGACCCTAGGCCAGGAGTCTCTCTGGTGCAGCATGCCTTCTCAATCATAATAAAAGATTAAAATGTAAGATTATGGATCAAATTCCTTTCCAGTGAGTAGCTCACTGGAGCAGCCATTGCTTTGGTATTAAGAACATACAGTATTAACCTGATATTTATTACACAGCTCCAGGTGCACAGCTGATTGAATTGTGAATTCCCAGACGGTTTAAGGGTATCTAGAAGAAGCTTGATGGAAATCTTATGCCACATCTCAACATCAATATCAGAACCAGGGCTGCCCCAGGAAATCTGTCCCAAGAGCCAATGCCGTAGTTGCTACGCTGTTTATTTTGCAGCTAACTAGCTGTGTGGCCCTGAATGCATTCACTTGACCTCACTGGTCCTCAGTTTCCCATTCCTGTAAAATGGGATCTTAGGGGCAAATGAAGGGATTGGAGTAGATGATCCACAGGGGCCCCCAAATAGGCTTTTTATCTTTCTCTGTAAGCCTATTTCCACTAAGAACTATCTTGGTTCACCAGAAAGCAGAAGACTAGTGTCTTCCTTGTTTATGATGTCACCATTCACCTGGCCATCATCAGATCACAGATTCAGAGCTGGGAGGCAACTGTGGCCCTCTGAAATCCAGCACCGCCAGCCTCCATGTCTACGTCTGGCCCGTTCTGTTTGCTGCCATGGATCCAAACTAGACAGTCTGTTGTCTTTCCAACACATCCTTCATTTTCCCCATGTCTCTGGCTTTGGTCCTAGTGATCCCGACCCCTGCAGAATGTCCTCCTTCACCCCTCTTTGTTCAGTTTCCTTCAAATCCCAGCCTCTCAGTTCTGAAGATACTTCTCTCATCTATTCAGTCATGTATCGTTTTGTGTTACAGTGATTTATTTCTGGTGTAAGCACTCGTGATATTCTCATGTGATTTCAGAGCCGTGTGGCGTGTAGGAATATGACATATGTGTACATAGTCACAGGACCTTCTTCTCATAGTCAGGGATCATATTGGATCTAAGCTTTGTGTCTCCCCCAGTGCCTGCAACAGTGCTCTGTATACAGTAACCATAATAACAATAATGGTATTGATAAAATGTTTCAGATTTTCAAAACTCTTTACATACATTGTTTGGGTCTTACAACTGCCCTATGAAGAAAATACTACGGTCACTTTTAGTCGGTACTTAATGCATATTATTGAGGTGAACTAAAATTCTGTGAACGACCTTTGTCCATCTCAGGCCTCAGCTCCTGGATCTTTTTTCTTTATATTCTCTTCCTTGGCAAGCTGGTTTCATTCACTTTGATGTCAACAGTATGAATGACTCCCAACTATTGTATGGTACCATATAATCTTAGTCCTGACCTTTCAACCAAGTTCCAATTCCCTAGTTCTAAATCATCTGCCTATCTCAACTTTCTTATCTACGTCGAATTCTCCCAGGGTCAAAGTTCCCAAATCCGGTTATTTCTACTGTCATAAACTGATTGATTGAATGAATGAAAAAGCATTAAGTACATAAAAAGCATTTTGCTGAGTGCTGGATTCAAAAACAGAAAAGGCCAGATAGGTCCACACTTTAAAAAGGGGAGGCTACATGTAAAAGGAGGTGGTTCTTCAGGGCAGATGGCAAGGCTTGGAGGACCCTAGGTTACATAGGTCTGTCAGACCCCAGTACCGGGAGGCCCCACAAGGAGAAGAGGCGGGACAGATGCTAAGGCATGCAGGACCATGGAGGCGGTGCACTGCCAAGCTCTTGGTTAAGACCTGGTGGTGCTCCATTTTGTCTGAAGGAATGGAGTTGTTGATTTCCATCATCTCATCACAACATCTCATGAATTCTTTGTTTCTAATCTTCCTGGTGCATTTTGTGGACTGAGCCTTTATCACCTCATTCCTCATAGCAGTAGCTAATGCATTGGTCTCATTCCCACTATCAATCTTGTATACCTCCAATGCAGAATGGCAAAAAGGAAAGAATCTTGGCCTTGGAGCAGGAGAGACCTGGGTTCAAACCCTGCCTCTCATACTTACTAGATGTACTGAGCCTCAGTTTTTTCATCCATAAAGTGGGGGTAATGATGTCTGCATTACCCATCTCAGGGTAATGAGTGGGGTTGTTGTGTGGTTTAAATGAGATCATGGACATAAAACACTTTGTAAACCTTGAGGTGCTCCATCAATGCCCGCCATTATCACTGTTGTTAATAATAATGAATTGAAGCAAATTCAGTTGAATTCATTCAACAAACATTGAATAAAAGGGCCCCATTGTTCCCCTAAGGCTGACCCTGGCCCATAGCAATGGAACTTTGTCATCTCAGTGCAGGGAAATTCACTGACATCTTACTTTATCCATGTTGCTGTCACAACAGCAGTCAGACGAACAGGCCAGCGTCTGGCCTTGTGGCATTGGCAGAGCCCAAGGAGGAATAGAGGACACCTGGGCCCAAGCAGGAGCGGCTGTCCTCATTTCTCCCAGCTGCTTCTCTCCACCTTTTTTGTTTTTGTTTCTCCTCCCTTGTATTTTCTCAGGAGGCAGCTGGGTGGCTCTGTGGATAAAGCTCTGGGCCCTGGATTCAGGAAGAACTGAGTTCAAATTCAGCCTCAGAAACCGACTAGTTGTATGACCCTGGGCAAGTCATTTAACCTCTGTTTGCCTTAATCCACTAGAGAAGGAAATGGCTAACCACTCTGGTATCTTTGCCAAGAAAACCCCATGAACAGTGTGGTCCCCAGGGTCGTGAAAAGTCGACACGACTGAACAGCCACATTTTCTTAGAGAAGGAGAGTTTTTGTCCTGCTTTAACAATAAGCCTGGGTTGTTGAGGGGTGACATAATGTAATAGAGGTGGCCTCAAAGCCAGGGTCAGATCTGTCTCTGACACTTACTGACTCTGGGACTTTGTGCAAGGCGACTTAACCTCTCAACGCCCAGGGCACTTCTTAAGTTGGTGGGCACTTGCTGCCCTTAGTTGGTTGAGGGCATCTTCTTATCAGGAGGCTTCTCTTGTCCTGATGAAGAAAGAATGAATGAAAAGACATTTAAGCCATACCTGTGTGCCTAGCACTGTGCTGAACACCAGGGAGACAAATACAAAAGGAAGACACTGCCGGCCTTCAGGTAGCTTATGTTCTAATAGAGGGGGTTAACATGTTCAGGGGAATGGTGGCTAGGGAAGGGAATTTTGGTCTGGTGGGTCCCAGGGATGGTGAGGGCTGCCACAGGGCCTTGGATTACACTCCTTTCCAGGGACAAATGGTGGTCTTGATTTGATTACTCTGACAAAGCAAGGTTGGGAGTCACTGTGGGAGTGGCAGCAGGGTCGATGGCAAGATGGCCAGGGGAGACAGCTGATTGGGGTGCGAAAGAAAATCACAGATCGAGGCAACAACAAAAATATTCCCAGGTTACTCCACAAACCTCTCCCTGCCCATCCAGCTCTTTGGGGGGCATAGGGAAGGATGGATAGTCCTTGAAATGGCTCCTTAATACTTGTGTTAACTTTAGTATCCAAAGGACCTGAGATACACAGGGTGGGGTGGATTATGAAAGATAAATTTTTCTCCGATCTTTGATCTCCGTATTAAGACTCCCTAAAAATGTCTGAGGCCTGTTTTAGAGTCAGAAGAGACCTTAGAGGTCACCTATTCTATGTTCCTTGGAACGAAGGCCCTGGGTGTGTTATAATAAAATTCCAGTGAGGTAAAACATTCTGACACCCAAGTGAAAACTGTGGTTGGGCAGGGAGGAGGCATTTTGATGTGGCAGAAAGAACTAAAAGCAGGCTTTTTTACTTTGTGTTATGGACCACTTGGGCACAGACTGTTGAGGGCTATGAGCCGCTTCTCAAAATAAAGTTTTTAATTGAATAAAACAAAATGGATGGGATTACAAAGGAAACCAATAGGTAATCATAACTAGCATGTATATGGTGTGTTAAGGTTTGCAAATCACTTGACAAATATTATCTTATTTCATCTTCATAGTAGGCCTGGGAGGTAGGTGCTTTTATTATCCCCATCTTACAGTTGGGGAAATTGAGGCAGACAGGGATTAAGGGACTTGCCCAGGGCAACAAAGCTAGGAAATGTCTGGGGCTGGATTTGAATTCAAGTCTTCCTGACTCCAGGTACTAAGCTTTACCACTGCACCACCTAGCTGCCTTATGAAGCTCTAAGTCAGTTACATTGAAATAGTTACCAAAGTGAGGCAGCTGGGTGGCAAAGTGGATAAAGCTTGGTACCTGGAGTCAGGAAGTCCTGAATTCAAATTCAACCTCAGACACTTCCTAGCTGTGTGACCCCTCTGGGCAAGTCACTTAACTCTGTTTGCCTCAGTTTTCTCATCTATAAAATGGGCTGGAGAAGGAAATGGCAAACCACTCCAGTATCTCTGCCAAGAAAACCCCAAATGGTGTCACCGAGAGTCAGACACGACTGCACAACAAGAAAGTTATCAAAATATTTTTAAAAAAAACAACTTCATTGATCCCAGTTTAAGAATTCCTGTGGTAGATGTTCTTTGAGACCCTGCTTGTTCTGATTTTCTATCTTTGAATCTATGAAGAATCTGAATTGTGTTAGGTACAGGCCAAGCTGAAATCTTTTTATTGATTCAAAACTACCCCTTTATAATCTCAGCTTATTGACCTAGTGGGCTAGGTATAAGACTATGAGGTGAAGAGAAACCCCAAAGACAATGTTGCCATGTTTGGAAACAGAAGAGGAAGCCATGGAAAGGCTGCTGAGCCTAAGAGTTGGAGGATCCTGGTTCAGTTCCAACCCGGACATTTACCATCCAACCTCAGGCAAGTGGCTGAGCAGCTCCGGACCTCAGCTTCCTTAGCTGCACAGTGAGGACATTGGACTCAGTGTCCTCAAAGCTACCACTCGGTTCTAAATCTATGACCCCTTGATCTTTTCCCAAGGACAAACAAGTCAGAAGGGGACCAAGTCCAGAAAAATTCCAAGGCCAAGTCAGTACAGACAGAAGGAGAAACTATAATGCTATATTTAGGTGTCCGGCTCTTTTGTTTGTTTGTCTTTAAATTAAATTTTATTTTTGTTTCAGTTAATAATTTATTGTATCTCTTTCCCATTCCCACCCCCAAACCCTTGTAACAAATGTATGTAGCCAAGCAAAACAAATCCCTGTGTTGGCCACTTCCAAAAGTGTCTGTCTCATTCTACATATTTCGTCTGTCACCTCCGTCAGGTGGTGGGTAGCTCTTTATTTTGGTAGTTGAAAATTTGTACACGTGATCATTCTGGGAGGGAGGAGAGAGAGAAGGAGGGAAGGAAGGAAAGAAAGAAAGAACTTTTAGGTAAAGAGAGAAAAAAATAAACACAATTTGGCCAGTTGGCAGCCAGCGTTAAAAACAATCGATCCCATCCTGGTCCCAGATAATTGGAGTGATCTCCCCAAAGCTTCTGGACAGCGACTGACTCTGGGGGGTGGTAGGTAGGCAGTGACTCCAGGGGGGCAGTAGGAGCTGGTGAGGAGGAAGGTAGGTCCTGAAACTAGACAAGGCCTGAGTCTCTCATATATATATATACATGTATGTATGCGTGTATGCATGTGTGTATATATATATATATATACACACACATTATATCTGAGAGTGGTGAGGGACTCCCCGTGTACTTTGTCCAAATCCATACTCCTGGTAGTGGCTTTGGGTTGCAAACCTCTCCAGGGATATCTTCCCAAAAATTAAACTCTTTTTTTCAGTGAGATTCAAATATTGACTAGATTTGAAGCAGGGCAGGTGTGGGGAGCAGGGACCTGGAGTTCCTTCTTTCAAGTAACCCAAACCACCATTAAAAAATAAAAAACCTGGCATCTTTATAATCCTTTAGATTTCAAAAAATGTTTTATAAAATGTACGTTGTTTCATTTTATCCTCATTGGAACCTTGTAAGGCTGGTATTTGCAGGGCTCACCCTCCCCATTTTACAGATAAGAACACTAAGGTTCAGCGGATAGAGACATAGTGGCGTCAAGAAGACTCACGTTCAAATTCTTAGCTGTGTGACCCTGGGCAAGTCACTTAGTTTCTCTCCGCCATAGATTCCTCATCAGGAAAATGAGACGATTGAACATGATGATTCTGGTAAGGTCCCTTCTGGCTGAAAATCTGTGATCCTGCATATGGTACTGTGTGCCAAACGCTGTTAAGCACTGGAGATACAAAGAAAGGTTAAAAAATGATGCATTCAAGATGCAGAAGGAGACCTACGGTTTTGGACATGGCCTCCACAGAAATTTGTTTTACTTGACTATGTGTGTTTGTTACAAAGGTTTTGTTTTTCCTTTTTTTTTTTAAATGGAGAGAAGTGAGAGGGAGAGAACATACATACTTGTCAATTTGGGGGGAATTAATTATTTAAAGTAATTTAATTATTAATAATTAATGATCTCCTCAAGGAGTTCCCATTCTAATTGGGAGCCAGCACGTCAATAACTAGGCAGAGCCAAGATATGTCCTGAGTAGATGGGAGATCAGGCTGTGAGCTGGGGAGCTAGGAGAGGGCATTGAGCCAGGGCATGCGGGAGACAGACCTAGAATCTGGGGTTCTCATGACCTCAGCTCCAGCCTTCTCTCCTTTTTCCTTGGCCACTGCTTCTCTGTATCAATCATTCTCCTTGCCCACCATTTGAGGATTTTTTTTTTGGTGGGGGGAGCTGGAAGAGAGGAGGTGAAGGAGACAAGAGGCAGTTTTGGGCAGGTTTCTATGAACTCATAAGTTAGTGAGTGAGTAGAATTAAGGCTGTAGATAGAAAAGGAGAAGAAAGTAGAAGGTGTGAACCACCTTGCCAACCGCCATCAGGGTTTACGTGATGGGAGGTCAGGGCGTCTTGTCCATCCATCCTCCACATTTTTCATCTTTCCTTTGGTGGAGCGGGTTCTGCCCCCGACTTAGCGGGCAAATTCGGGGTTCGTTCCATTATCCCTTTCTTGAACTACACCCTTGGTGGTGGAAGAGGATGGATCCTGGAGTTCTGAAGCTGATGACTGATGCTCTCAGCTCTTGCTAAATCTCCCCTAGGCAGCCATTAGCATGAGAACAATGGATAGCGATGATCTCATCTGGCTGGAGGAGATGGGTTCACTGGAGTGTTCGTAGGGGCTGCTGTCTGTCAAACATCTGTGAGCAGTACTCCAGCCGGTCAATAACAGAGGGTCAGCCGGTCCTTCCAGGTGGAGCTGAGAATGCCCAGAGCGCGGAGCAGGCATGGCCATAGCTAGAAGGGCCTCTAGACCCAGTTATGTTTGCTCTGATTTGGGCCAGGTCTTCTAACTGGTTATTTTTGTATCTGCTTAACCAGCATTTGCAAAATTCCTACATTAGACACCCTTTGCTCAGCAATGCCCATTTGGCCAGGGTGGAAAACTACCGCTCCCAACACCTCCGGTGCCATGTCCTTCCACTCACCTTAACTCCAGAGGAAGCCAAGCCTTGCTTTTCGGTATTTTTTTTAAATGACATAATTATCATTATTTCTGCCCCTTCTCTGACATTTACTTTGGAAAGATCGTGGATCAAGAGCTCGAAGGGACTTTGGAGGCCATCTAAACCAACCCCCTCATTTTACAGATGAGGAAACTGAGGCAGAGAGCAGTTAAGTGACTTGCCCAAGGTCACACAGGCAGTGAGTGCCAAAGATGGAATTTGAACCCAGGTCCTCCTGAGCTGGTGTATTAATGTCCAGATATTTCTTTGAGGCAGATGGGGGAAGGCAATTGGGAGAGGCCGGAACGATGAGATTCCATGTTCTTTTAGTCAGTCAGTCATGGAATCTCAGAGTCAGAGGGGACCTCATAGACCCTAATAAGAATCTCATTTGCAATATTTGGGCATCAGCATGATACAATGGCTCCGTGAACTTGGAGTGCTGAATAGGGAGCCGTGTCCTCCTGCCCTCCGTGTGTGTGTGTGTGTGTGTGTGTGTGTGTGTGTGTGAGAGAGAGAGAGAGAGAGAGACCTTGGGCAAGTCACTTCCTGGACTGGGCCTCAGTTTCCTTGTCTGTAGAATGAGGGAGCTGAACTACACAGCCTCCTGGTCTGTCCACCCAAAATAAAGATTCAGTACCGGCAGTGGGTGACTTCCTTTGCTTCCAGACCTCTGGTGCCTCTTAGGATAGCCCAGTCCCCTTCTGGAAAGTTCCAATTATTAGGAAGTTTTTCCAACCAAAGTTCATAGATTTGAAGATAGAGGGGACCTCTTGAGGTAGATGTATAGAGAGAACAGCTGCAAACTCAGGTCAGGAAGACCTGAGTGTGAATCCTGTCTCATGCACTTGGTGTTACTCAGTGTTGCAGTGGAGAGGGTGTTGAATTTGGAGTCAGGAAGACTTGTGTTCACTTCCAGCCTTAGACACCAGCCAATCACTTAACTGCTCTCTGCCTCAGTTTTCTCATCTGTAAAATGAGTATAATACCTCCCTCCCTGGGTGGTTGTGAATATAAAACGAAATATTTGTCAAGTACTTTGCAAACTTGAAAGTGTGACTCAGATGCTAGTGATCATTATTATACTGTTGTTGTTGTTATTAATTTTAGCTGTATGACCCTGGGCAGAATGAAAGGAAGAAATGTTTAAGTCTGCGATCCTCATTTTTTTACACCTTTGTTGCTGGAGGAAGTAATTTATCTAGTGTGCCATCAATTTTAAAGGAAATTAACACAACTTTCAGTTGACATGCTGAGTTGTGTTCTTGGTCTGTGAGAGGGGGTCAGCGTGGCGTCACTTCTTAAAATGATGCTGAAACTTGTGAAAAGTGCTAGTCATGGTCATGGCCATTGTTAAGATGTCTGTCAGTGTCACAGAACCATGTTTTGGAGTACATGGGTGGCAGGGGAAGGAGGCTTGCCAAACGACCATTGGAAATGACACTTCCCAGACACTGGGTATAAGGAAGTTGTTTTCTTAATCGCCTCCCCCCTTAAAATTTTAAAAAGCTATTCTTTGTTTTTAGATCACTTACATTTCCCAATATATCCCTTCCAGAGAGCCATGCCTCATAACAAAGATAAAGGTGAATAAACATTTATTAAGCACCTACTATGTGGCAGGTACTTTACAAATATCTCATTTGATCTTCAAAACAATTCTGTAAGTGCTTTATTATCTCCATTTTACAGTTAAGCAGACTGAGGCAGACAGAAGTTAAATGGCTTGCCCAGGGTCACATAGCTAGTAAGTGTCCAAAGGCAGATTTGAACTTGGGTCTTCCTGACTCCAGGAGCAGCACTCTCTGCACTGTGCCATCTAGCTACCTAAAAAAGAGGGAGGAAAATAAAATAAAACTCACACATCAACCAAGTGTGACATTGTATGTTGTATTCCACACCCATAACCCCCCACCTCTGTAAAGAAGGGAAGGAGGTACCTTTTCAACACTCTCCTCGTGTAATTTTTACAGTACCCAGTTTTATTTGCTTAGCTGTTCTTTCTGTTACTTTGCTGTGTACGTTGTTTTCCTGATTTTGCTTTATTTTACTTTGAATCACCTTGTAGACCCAAACCTTTTTTTGCTTTTTTAAGAACAGCGACAATATTGATGATTATGTGGTACAGTGGATAGAGCACTGGACCTGGGTCAGGTGGATATTTGTATTGGTAGAGGTCATCTCAGCTGGAGCACTCCATGTTCATTTGGTCACAGGTCTGGCCTCGTTCCATCCCTCCCCCCAATGTAGGATCTTGGGGTGTGAGTTAAAGACTCCTTCAGATACTGAATTTCTGAATTTTCTCCCACCATAGCTTCTTGTAGCCAATTTGTTTGGTCATGGACCATCTGATGTGAGCTTGCTTTTCTCCCCATCGATATCTTACTCCAATTTCTCTTCTTTCCCCTCCCCCTCCTCCTGTGATTGGAAAGTAATAAGACGTTTCAAATCAACATGGCCCCAGTCCTTTAGGAGTTGACAGTTCAAACTCTTGGGTTTACCCTGTTGACTTTATTGCTTCTTTCCATTCCCTGGGGATGAGGATGGTAAAAAGTAGGGAAGAGGAAGGACTATTGTATTCATCAACCAGCAAGCATCTATAAAGGGTCTACCATGTACCAGGGAATACAGGTTAAAAAAAAATAAAGCAATTTCTGCTCTCAAGGGATTGTTTCCTACTATTTCAAAGTGGAATGGGCTGCCTTGAGAGGGGATGGGGATCGCCCCCTTGAAAGCCTCCAAGCAGAGGCTGGGTAATTGTTGGGTATCAGTTAATCAGCAGGCATTAATTAAACACCTACCATGTGCCAGCTGACAGAAATAAAAAATATAAAGAAAGAAATAATCCCTACCCTCAATGAGCTTACATTCTAATGGGGGAGACAACAAGGAGATGTACAACTATATACAAATTTAAAGTCAATAAATACACGCAAAGAAGTGTGGGACGGAACGACGCTAAGCAGCTTGGGGATTGGCAAAGGCTTAAGGCAGAGGAGAGTATTTGAGAGGCATCTTAAAAGAAGAGAGTTCTCTGAGACTGAGGTAGAAAGGGAGTGCTTTTCAGGCAAGGGGCCACTGCCAATGCATTCCCATAGAGGTGGGAGATGCAATCTTGTGTACGAGAGGCAGAGAGACGACCAGTTTGACTGAACCATCAAGAGCAGGAGGAGGTGTAATGTCCAACGAGGCTGGAAAAGAGTCTGGGGGCCTGGTGGTGAGAGGCTTTACTGAGCAGAAGAGTTTGTATTTCCTCCTAGAGCCTGGAAGTAGCTTGGTTGAATAGATAAGATCTGTGGTTAAGGAAAATCACTTGGGCAGCAGTGTCTGAGGATGGATTGAAGTGGAGAGAAACTTAAATTTAGACCAATTTTAGGCCAATTCCTAGTGAAGAAACTCTTTCTGCCAATGCACGTCAGCACCTTTTCTGCAATCGTGGTTGAGAGTTTACTGGAACACAGATAGGTCAAGGGACTTCCCCAGGGTCACGCAGCCAGACTGTCTCTTGACTTTCAGGCCTTATTCAGGGCCTGAGCTAAGGTGTGAGTGGAGGGAAGTCAGATGTCTTGAAAGTGTGTTACTGGGGGGTCCGTTTTCTTCTCTGGGTTGGAATGAATAGCTGTTGAGATCTCTTCCTACTCAGAGTCTGTGATTCTGTGACGATTACAATCTATCCGCCATGTTGGGAGATCTTGACCCTGGAGATGTATTGTAGGATCAAGTAGAGGCTGGGTCATGTCATCCTCCCCTCCTCTTCCTCTCTCCCCTCCAACTTTTCCTTCCTCAGTTCCTGCCTCTCCCGTGTTCCATTTGACATGGAAAGTCTTTGAGCTGGATTTGGGAATGTGTCAGAATCATCCTTCTGCCAAACAGCTCAATGGAGCCGACAGTCTCTTAAAGAGAGCGTGGGGAATACCCCAACCAGGCTAATGATTCACAATCGCAATTTACATGGAAAAAAATAAAAAAAAGTAACCGAGGCCATATTTTCTTGGAATTCCGTCAGCGCTCCTCCCTGTCCTTTCTCCATGGAGCCAGTGGACTGACGTTTCCTTTCCTTCTCTGGATTAATTCTTCTTTCATTTCCTAGGATAATACTTTTTTGGAGGACTTCAGTGTTTGTCTCAAAAAGGGATTACCTCACATTTGTAAAGACCCGTTAGCCAGCGCACTGGACGTCTCAAGTGCTTGTACTCAGGAGCCAGTCTTGTTTTTAACCCAGATACACTGATTAAGAGACATCCTATTTACCCAAGTGTCCCACAGAATTTCAAGCTCAAAGCCTAGAAAACTTAAGAGATCCCTTTCACCCCTTCCTAACATATCAGAGTGTTCTTTGTTGGGTCCTCTCCCTCTCTATCCCTTCTCCCAACCAAGCCAAGTTCTGTTGGGTCAATCTCCACTGTACCACCTCCCTGCCCCTAAACCTGTGCTTTTTGCATGATGCATTTAAAAACATTGTGCTGAGAAGGGGATCCATAGGCTTCCCCAGCCTTCCAAGAGGGATCCGTATTACAGAAAAAAGGGTTAAGAACACCTGTTCTAGAGCTGGCAGAACCTTTGAGGTCAATGAGCTTAATCCCCTCCATCTACAAATTGGGAAACTGAGGCAACTAGGTGTCCCAGGGGATAGAACATTGGGCCAGACTCAGGAAGTCCTGAGTTCAAATTCAACTCAGTCATTTACTAGCTGTGTGACCCTGGGTAACTCACTTTACCTCAATCTGCCTCAGTTTCTTCCACTAAACAAAAAATAAATTAAATAAAATAAAAATAGTAAAATAGAGATCTCGCAGAGTCATCGTCAGGCTCAGATAAGATGATATTTGTAAAGTGCTTAGCACAGTGTCTAGCTCACAGTAGGTGCTTAGTAAATGCTTATTCCCTTCTTGCCGGAGGCTCAGAGAGGTTAATAGGATCCCATAGCTAGAGCTACAAAGACCTACCCAACCCAGGATGATAAGGGTCTTGTCTGTGGTCACCCAGGCATCCAGTATCAGAAGAGGATTCGAATCCAGGTCCTCTGACTAGAGCTGATGTTCTTTCCGCTATGTCAGGAGCACCTTTGAGGCTTTTGAAAAGGGAGATAGTACAATCTAACGGGTTGCTATTTTGGAATTGGTCCCTTTTGCTTTTTATTCTGCTGCTGCTCCAGTCATTTCCTCCCACTGCCACCCAGTAGAACCTTCTCTTATGACAAAGGAAAACAATTAAACAAAACAAACCATCGACCACATGGGGCACACAGCCACCCAGCCAGCAGCACGTTCTGAGGCCGGGGACATGTGTTCCCTCCACAGCGGCCCCATCATCAATTCTCCGGAACCACGATCAGACACTGTGTATAATTGGAATTCCATTGTTTTCTAAAAGCCTTGTTTTTCCTAGGGTCACTATACATATTGTTCTTCTGCCTCTGCTTTCCTCATAGTGCGGACAGGATGGGGGACTTAGGGCTGAAATCACTGCTGGAGGTCATCAATCTCCTTGTCTGACCACAATCCCAACACCAACTAGCACTTCTTAAGTACCTACTGTGTGCTAGGCAGAGTGCCCAGAGCCAGTGATACAAAGAAAGGCAAAGACACAGTTCTTGCCCTCAATTTAATAAACATTAAGTGCCTAATATGTGCCAGGCTCCGAGCTAAACTCTGAGGATACAAAAGAAGGCAAAAAACAGACCCTTCCCTCAAGGAGCTTAAAGTCTAATAGGGGAAAGAATATGTGAACAGCTGTGCACATACAAGATATGAAGGAACAGTCCCATTGAGACATTGAGTGACTTGCCCAAGGTCCCATAGGTAGTAATTGGCATAACTAGGTTCATACAAGTCTTTCTGTGTCCTTTTTTGTTTAGTCATTTCAGTCGTGTCTGATTTTTTTTTTTTAACGTGACAATTGGGGTTAAGTGACTTGCCCAGAGCCACACAGCTAATAAGTGTCAAGTCTCTGGTCTGAGACCAGATTTGAACTCAGACCTTCCTGACTCCAGGGCCAGTGGTGTCTGATTCTTTATGACCCCTTTTGGGAGTTTCTTAGCAAAGATACTGGAGTGGTTTGCCATTTTCTTCTCCAGCCCATTTTACAGATGAGGCAAACAGGGCTAAGTGACTTATGTCACACAGCTAGTAAGAGTCTGAGGCTGGATTTGAACTCAGGGAGATGAGTCTTCCTGATGCCAGGACCGGCACTCTGTGCACCATGCCACCCAGTCCTTACAGTTCCTCATTTTTCATCTTTTTTTTGTGTGTATGGCATAATAATAATAAGCCATTGTCATGGCAAAAGCATAGGAGGACATGGATGATAAGTTTGTGCACAACTGGCCAGGCTTGCTTGGTACATCTCAATCGGCATCACTGGAGAGACCAGAGTTTTAAAGCTGAGAAGAACTTATATCAAAAACACCGCCGACCTATTGGAGTGTTCCAACAACAATATTCCTTTACATTCATACTCTGTGTTGTATAAAGTCCTTCTGTAGTTGATGGGTACCCCTAGCACTTTACGCAGTGCCTGGCACATATTAGTGGCTTAGGAAATGTTTGCTGACTGATCTGCTTTCTGGTTTGGCCTGGCACAAAGAGTTTGGCAGTTAATTTGTGGCCAAAGTGACCAAAGTTTTGTCTGTCTTTAAACAGGTCTATGGACAGCAGTGGAGTCTGTTTCCACCAACTCTGTAATTTCAGGACCCCAGAACAGGCCCATAGGATTGGTGTCTGGGGCTGGAAGGGACCTCCAGAGCTCTCTGGAACCCCACCTCAGATACCTAGCATTGTGAGACTTCAACAAGTCACTGCCTCCTGGGCCTGTTTGCCGTTCTTTATGGTGAAGGGAGTGGGTCTGGGGGACCCCAGAGGCCCCTTCCAGCTCCAGATCTGAGATCTGACAACCCCAAACCTCCCTCTTCATCTCACAGAGAAAGAAGCTGAGGCAGGGAGTGAAGGGAGTTATTGGGGGCAGTATTTGAATCTGGGTCCTTTGACCCCAGAGCCAGCTCTATTACAAAGTTCCATCTCCTCCTCTTTCCCTTAAATCAATCAAACAAATGATAACCACCTATCAACCAATCCCATTCCTCTTCTATGTGCTTCTGAGATGCCCGGAACTAAAATTAGAAGTTCATTCCTTTTACTTAAGGGTTGGTCTCTTAATAAACTATAAATACCCCTGGAGAAGGAACTCATTAAGAGTTATCAGTCATTTACAAATTGGTTCCCAAGAGATTATCTGATCCTTTCCTGATAATGGGTTTTACTAATGGTGTATAAAGCTGAAGGATGTGAGCCCCCTCGCTGGGGAGGAACAGAAGAAAAGTGCACAGAAAAGGGGGTGAGGTGGGCAAACCCCCTTACCTGAGCTTCCTTACCGGCAGCTGAACCTGGAATCAGGAAGGACCTGAGTTGAATCTGGCCTCAGACTCCGTGATTCTCTTATATACCTGTTTGTTTTTCATATTTAAATGTTTGCCTTGGTTTAACCCTGGTGTAACAAGGGTGTAATTTCCCAGGTGTAACCCTGGGCAAGTTACTTGCTGCTGTCTGCCTCAGTTTCCTCATCTGTAAAATGGGGGTGATAATAATGCCTATAATGAGATAGTACAAAGTGCTCTGTAAATACTGGATATTATTATTGTGAGATTACTCTGTATGGGAAGAGAAGAAAGGTCACTTGTGTTTCTTGATCCCTACCCACTGAGGACCTAATCAAGGGGACAATTAGATGGCAACTCTTGATGGTGGTCCAAATGTGCAGCAAACCTATAAAAAGAAAACCTTAAAATTCGCAAATCCTCTTCGCCTGTTTCTCCTCATCCGAGCAGCCCAGGAGGTCCCCAAAGGTTGGTGCTATTTTTAAAACCCATTAAATTAATGTTTGGAAGGCAGTCCAGCTTTAAGCTGGGAGCTCAGCAGCCCAATTCTGGAGTTTGATTAAGGGAAAGTCAGTTGCAGCTGGCTCACAAGTGATTGAAGAGACAGGGATGGCGTGGAGGAGTTAGAGCTGGAATTTTGCAAGATTGGCTCCAGCCTAAAAACCTCTTGTGGCTGATCCGGGATGACTAGGTGGTGGGACAGTGAGTGTAACAAAGGGAGGACTAGTTTATTTTTTCTGTCTTCCCCCTTCCCCGACCCCCAGCCTTAGAGCGTACATTTGGCCCCTCCAGGGTCTTTGGTTAGAACTTGGCTTCTGGAAATGCCATGCTGGAAGGATGCTGTTGGCCCAGGAGCCAGGGTGGTATAGTGGAAAGAATTCTACCTGCTCTGGAGTCAGAGGGCCTGGGTTCAAATCCTGCCCCTGGCACAATCTGTATGATCTTGGGCCTCAGTTTCCTTTTCTGTAAAAACAAGGGTGTCAGACTAGATGGGCTCAGAGGACCCTTCCAGGACTGAGTCTGTGATTTTATGATCTTAGCTAGGTGACACAGTTGGATAGAGCTCTGGGTCTGGAGTCCAGAAGAACACCCAAGTTCAAATCCAGGTTCAGACTCTTACTAGCTATGTGACCTTGAGCAAGTCACTTCACTGCTATCTGTCTCAGTTTCCTCAACTACAAAATGGAGACTATAAAAGCACCTACCTCAAAGGGTTGTTGTGAGGATCGTATTTTTGTAAAGTGTTTAGCTCAGTGCCTAGCACATAGTAGGTGCTTAATAAATGCTTTTCCCCTTCCCTCAGCTCTCTTCCTCCTCCCTGATTCTCAGTTTCCTCCTCTGTAAAATGAGAGGGATTGGATAACGTGGCCCCTATGGCAAAGGACATTGTGACTGTGGGTGAAGAGCTTTGTTCTGTGATTAATTCTAACGCATCTTGCTGAGCCGAAGCAGAGACAGGTAGCCGACCAGATTGCCAGCGTCGAGGCTCGTGTTGCCCTGGGCTTCACGGCTTCCCGCCATCACAAGGGACGGACCAGCGTCATTGTTGCAGTGATGGGCATTGCTTTCCCCCAGCTCAGTCCTTTACAGGCGGCTGGCTGAGCAATTTATACGAGGGGCAGACTTTTTCTGTTTGCTTGGTTTTGTTGTCATGGAGGACTTGTGTTCACATTCCTTCTTTGACCCTTAGTACCTGTGTGACTCAGCAAGTCGCTGGACAGACGTCCCGAGGCCTGATTTTGTCTGTAAAATGAGGGGACCCAATTTAGTGACCTCTGAGGCTCTTCCCAGCTCCAAAGCTAAGATCCGATGATTTATTCCCATGGTCCCATTATTAATTTCCAAACATATCCCTCAGCCCTTCCCTACCCATCGAGGCTTCCCTTGTTACCAACATTAAAAAAGAAAGAAGAAAAAATAGCAGTTTTAGTTAAACCAACCAACACATGGACCCTAATTGATGATGTATGTAACACTCCATACTCATAGGTCCCCCCCCCACCTCTATAATGAAGAAAAGGAAGGGCATTTTCTAAACTCTTCCCTGGATTGAAACGAGAGCTTTCATACTATTATTCTTTTCATTTACTTTTTTTCCCCTCCCCATCGAACCTGTGCTTTCATTGGTGTTGAGATCCAGGGAAGAAGGGGGCTTCTTTTACTAACACCCCTTGACAACTTAGGGTCTTTGAGAAGTTAAGTGATTTGTGCAAGGTCATCCAGCCAGGGAATGTCAGAGATGAGGCTGGCCCAGAAGCCTTTACCTCGCCAACCCTCAGCGGCCTGTCACAGTGACTCAGGTTTATGGTGATGACCTGGAGTCAGCAGGAAAATTCCATTTGCAGAGTCTCCAAGGTCATCTAACTGGTTTTGTGCCCAAATGGGAATTCCCTTACAAAACCTCCAAGTCTTAGCCTTCGCTTAACGACCCACAGCCTTGCAAGGCAGCCCATTACACTTTTGTATAGCTCTGGCTGGTGGGTGGTTTTTTTCTCACCTCGGACCTAAATCTGCCTCCTTGTGGTCTTGACCCATTGCTTGGCCTTAGGAACCAAGCAGAACACATCTGATCCAAGAGAGGCAGTAGCTCCAGGTCCCACATGTCGGAAGCAGGATTAGAACCTATGTCTAGCCACTCCTTTCTTTGGGATATATCACTACCTCTCATGCTTTTGTAGTTTGATGTTGTTTCAGCAGATTTGTGCTATGAATTTTGGTTACTCAAATTCCCATTTAGACTTGCTTGACATCTCTGAGTGGAGATGATAGGATTTCTGCTGGCAGAGACAGGGTCCCAAAAGCATGCCAGGAACTGGGGAAAGCTCCCCTTCCTGGGATTAAAAAAATTTAGTGCCAGTAATCCTTAAAAGTATAAACTCGAGTGTAGTATTACCGGAAGCAGTTAGGAAGGCTGATAGTCAATTGTACTCCATGCTGAAGGGTCCATCCTTTCCCCTCAAGCTGGAAAGATGTCTTTCTGTGCCAACTTTCCTCCCTTCCTGAAAAAGATCACAACACAGTATCCCTTGATCATACTTGGAAAGGAGCCATCCATTATTTTTATCTTCCAGCTTCATCATTATTAAGGGAGGAATTCCTATTGGTCAGGGTGGGGCAGGGGTGACAGCCAAGACGCTTGAAAACAATGAACTCCATGTTCCAAGGTCATTCTCTTCAGGATTCTGTTATTACTATTAAAATGGAAAAAAAAATTTAAATTTTTAGGGATATTTTCTGTTTTCATATTGTCTTCATTACTAAATGTTTCTCCTTCTCCATCCTCCCCAGAGAGCCTTTCCTTGTAAAAAAGAGAAAAGAATTTAAAAAGAGAGAGGGGGAAAGCAGTTCAACAAATCTGACTCTGTGTATGTAGTGTGCCACACACATAGCCCCCCACCTTGGCAAAGAAGGGAGGGAGACACATTTTCTCATCTCTTCCTGTCAGGTTGGTCCCTATGTTTACGCCACCTTCGGTTCCATTTTGTTGTTCATTTCCATTTCCATTGGTGCGATCCATGTGTCTGTTGGTTCCCTGGTTCTACCCACTTCAGTTTTCATCAGTTCATATAAAGCTTCTGGTATTTCTTAACATTCCCAAAGTGCCAAATTTTTGCCCTTATTTATTATTGCATTTAAAGGGGAGAGAAGCAATTTCTTATTTTTTAATCTGTTTTCAATCTGCATCCTCTACATTAGATTGAGTCAAACACCGAGGTTTTTTGTTTGTGCTTTGGTTTTTCAGTGGAAAGGAAAGTACAGGTAGGCCTAATCTCACAAATTCCTGCCGTAGAATTTCCTTGCCCACTTTTCCAGAAAGAGGAAGGTATACTTTTCAAACCACAGGCCAATGAGTTTGACTTCAATTCTTGGTAAAATTCCAACGTGTAATTAAAGGGATGGTTTGTGAGCCCTTGGAAAAGGGGAAATAGTAATCTCTCAAAGCCTGTATGACCTATTGAAGAACCAGTTATGTCCTTTTTTGGTTGATTATTTGATTATTAGATTAGAGCCAGGTGCTACCACAGACAGGTACTACCACTGGAAGATGTTTATCAGTGTCACTTGATATTCTGGGAAGCCATAGGGGGAGGGTTTTGGATTCAGAAAACCTGGGTTCAGATCTGGCCCCTGATGCTTTTTAATATTAAACAAATGAGTAAAGCATTATTAAGTGCTTACTATGTGCAAAGCATCAGGAATAAAAATAGAAAAAGAAGACAGTCTTGCTCTTAGGAGCTCATGGTCTAGTGAAGGAGACAACACATAGGGAAAGTTCTAGCCTCAAGGCACACGGGGAGGTCCCATGGTCCTTTGGGGGCTCCTTCAATGTCATCCCCACTAGGAGCAAATCACGTTTTCTCGTTTTCTGACAGGTGTCCACTTTTCATAGGAGCAGAGGTTAGGCTTTTTCACCAATAGACTGAGCAAGCACTTATTAAGCACCACATAGATTAAGATCTTTCAACAATTGAGTGAGCATTTATTAAGCACCACATAAATTAGGATCTTACATCAATAGAGTGAGCATTTATTAAGTGCCCCGTAGGCTAGGCTCTTTCCACAATTGAGTGAGCATTTATTAAGCACCACATAAGCTGTATGTTACACTGATAGACAGAGTGAGCATTTATTAAGTACCACATAGATTAGGATCTTACATCAATAGACTGAGCATTTGTTAAGTGCTGCATAGGTTAGGCTCTTTCACCGATAGATTGAACAAGCATTTATTAAGTGCCGCATGGGTTAAGATCTTTCAATAATCAAGTGAGCACTTATTAAGCACCACATAGGTTAAGATCTTTCAACAATTGAGTGAGCATTTATTAAGCACCCTATAGGTTAGGCTCTTTCAACAATTGAGTGAGCATTTATTAAGCACCGCATAGATTTGGATCTTACATCGATAGAGTGAGCATTTACTAAGCACCCCATAGGTTAGGCTCTTTCAACAATTGAGTATTTGTTAAGCACCACATAAATTAGGATCTTACATCAATAGAGTGAGCATTTATTAAGTGCCCCATAGGTTAGGCTCTTTCAACAATTGAGTGAGCGTTTATTAAGCACCACGTAAGCTGTATCTTACACTGATAGAGTGAGCATTTATTAAGCACCACATAGATTGGGATCTTACATCAATAGAGTGAGCATTTATTAAGTGCTGCATGGGTTAGGTTTTTATATCAGTAGAAAGAGTGAGCATTTATTAAGCACTGCATAGGTTAGGGTTTTACATCACTTACATCATAGAGTTTTACATCATATAGTGAGCATTTATTAAGTGTCTACTATGTGCTAGGCAGTGTGCTAAGTGTTGAGGATATAGACTCAAGCAAGCAGGACTGTTCTTACCCTCAAGGAATTTACATTCTAAGGGGGGAAGATAACATAAGGGGGAGCTGGAAAAGAAGGGGACCAGGTGACATGGCAGGAGGGGATTGTTACAGATGAGGAAAGGAAGCTAGGGGTAGGTTAAAGTGGCAAGGTGTCCTGGGTGGTTGGATGAGGAGATGGAGTCTAGAGGGATGCAGTGACTTGCTTGTGGTCAGGCCACTAGTGAGTGTCAGAGGTGAGATTCAAGTCCAGGATTTTCTTGATCTCAAATTCTGCACTCTTTCTACTAACCCATTTCACAGAAGAGAAGACTGAGGTCTAGGGCTATGAATTAGTCTCCCTCTCCATTGTTAGTGCTTTCCTTCCCCCAAATAACTTTGTGTCCTTTTTGTATACCTGTGTACCTGTTAATAGGCAGCATAACCTTCCTCAGGTTCTTGGCTACCAGACGAGATGTTTCCCACAGGACTCTGCCATCCCTCTTGCTTCTAGAAGGCAGGAGGGATCTAGCTCCATTGGATTAGAACACTACATTAATGAGGCCAAGGTCCCTGGAGATTCTTTCTTCCAGCCACAGCCCATCATGTGACAGTCTCCAGGCACAGGGGACCCAGAAGGCACTTGTGGGAAGGGAGTGAAAATTGATCTCCGATATCAGAGAAGTCGGTCAAAGGTGAGCAGGTTGTCCTCATCTGTGACCACACGTGTGGGTGCTGCTTAGGAGGACCTAGACAAGGAGAGCTCCAGAGCGGGGGCAGATTGTAGAACCGGAAGGCGTCTTGTGTGTGGGTGGAGGCAGGGGATGAAATGGAAAGGGCCTGGAAGGTTCGAATCCTGCCTCTGAAGCTTCTTCCCTGTGTACCTTGGGTCATCGTAGATGACCTCTAAGACCCCTTCCAGATCTAAATCTGTGTTCCAGTGACCTTTTGTGTTTGTTGGGTGCAGCCAGAATGGGATGATTCTCAATTTTAAGAAGTGTTATGACGGAGTGGAAAGAGCCCAAATTTGAAGTGAAAGGACTTGAGTTCAAATCCTGGTGTGATTTGGGGGCAATCTTAGAGAGCTTCCTTATATGTAAGATGGGGATCAAAATAGCACCTACATCATAGTGTTCATGGGATCCTAGATCCAGTTGAAAGAGACCTGAGAGGCCATTAGTTCAACCCAAAGAGCTCTGTTAAGTTTGTCTGAGGACCTGGGTTCAAATCCCACCTTTGATACTCACTACCTCCGTGACCGTTAACTCCCGGTTCCTCAGCTGTAAAACAAGGGGGTTGGATGAGGTGGTTTCCGAGGCCCCTCCCAGCGCCGCAGCTAGGACCCCTATATCCCTGAGGCCCAGGGTGGCTGATCAGTTTGCCCCAGGCCATAGACGTGATAAGCGGCAGGGATGGCGTTTAATTGTGAGGGTCAAGTGAGATAATGTACAGGCGAAGAAGCAGGCTGCTTTGTGATTGAAAGGAGAGGGTTGGACAAGGTGCTGTTGAAGGGTCTCTCCTTCCCAAGCTATGAGCCTTAAGAGGGTCTTGCGTGGAGCTTTGGAGAGATTTCAGATGGCTTGCTTTTGCTCTTGTCACTGTTGAGCCATTTTCAGTTGTATCTGATTCTTCGTGACCCCATTTGGTGTTCTCTTGGCAAAGACACGGGTTGGCCATTTCCTTCTCCAGCTCATTTTACAGGTGAGGAAACTGAGGCGAACGGGATTAAGTGGCTTGCCCAGGGTCACATAGCTGGTGGGTTCCTGAGGCTGGATTTGAACTCAGATCTCCCTGACTCCAGTCCCCACTCTGCACTATGGCGCCACCTAGCTGCCCTTTGCTTTACTGGTCGCTATTAAATGGATGCTTCTATTTGATCCCTAACAACCAGCATTTGACGCAAGGTCAGCCCGCCTGACACACAGTAGGTGCTTCATCATTGGTGGTTGATTCATGAGTTAAAAACAACACTATGAGCCAGGTACTGGGGATATTTTTTCATTTTGAACCATAAGTGTGATTTCACTGGGAGGAGAACTCGCAAAGAAAACACCTCTTAATGGAGATTAGCACCTGTTTTGGGATTTCCAGCCTCAGAGAGTTGGAAAGTACCTGGGGTGCTCTGTGGATAAGCCCTTACTGTGTGCCAGGCTCTGTGCTAAGCTCTGAGATACAAAGAAAGGCAAAGACAGTCCCTGCCCTCAGGGAGCTCCTACTCTAATGGGGGAGACCACATGTAAATAATTATGTACATACAAGGTATACACAGGGTGAATGGAAGGTCGACTCAGAGGGAAGGTCCTCGGGCAGGGGGTCGTAGGGAAGGATCTCACAGTATCTGTTAGGAACAGGTCTTGAACCCGGGTCTTCTTAGCATCGAGGCTGGCTTTCTATTCAGCTGCCTCTCTACAGATATTTACTGAACCCATTTTGCAGATGAGGAGACTGAGACCCAGGGAAATTTCTATTCAGCTGCCTCTCTACAGATATTTACTGAACCCATTTTGCAGATGAGGAGACTGAGACCCAGGGAAATGTCCTGTGCTCCCCAGCGTAGTTCTTCCCTGATTCCCGGGGCTAGCACTATGTCCTGTTCCCCCATCTGCCTGTTGTCAGACCAGGATATTTGAATATATATGTGCTTTGCGCTTAATCCCTCCTTCAGGTTTCTAGGCAAGCCAGTTTCCTGTCACTACAGGGATGTGTTCCTTGCTAAGACCTTGCTTTATCTCACCTGAGATTAGCTATCTTATCATTTGTTGTTAATAGGTTTTCTTTGGGCTGACTCTCTTATCCTGCTGATAAGTCCTTGCCCAGGTAGGGGCACCCACCCTGCCATCTGACCCTTCCAGAAGAGGGGAAAGGTGGGATTTTCTGTCCTGTGGTCATTTCAGCAAGCAGTGGCTTCCCCTGACTGGACGGGCTCTTTGATACTGGGGCGATCTCCCCCAAAGGTCAGCAATTTGCTGCACTTAACAAGAACATTTGGCCATTTGGCCAAGCGTTCACAGTTGTGAAACAGAGCGCTCTCCATCTGAGAAGCCTCCTCTCCCGGGCTCTGGAACTGTCACGATGGATCTGTGACCTTTTACATTTAACAGGACACAGATGCTGCCGCAGTATAGATTTCACCCTCTGAGAGTCAAACTTCATCACCCCCGAGTGACCCCCGACTTCACAGAGAGAACTGAACTTGGCTGACAGAAGATGAGACTAAAAGCTTAGAATTGGGCAGCGTCTAGGGCTGCCTCCCAGCCCATAAGCACTTAGCACCTTTGAAAAGCTTAATTTCTTAATTAAGAGGGGCAGTGTAATGGAGTAGATAGACAGCCTAGCCTGGAAGGTCTGGGTTCAAATCCTACTCCCCTGACATCTACTGGACAAATCGCTTTACCTTTTGGTGCTCTAGGATCCAGGGCTTCTTAAACTGTGGGTCTCGGCCCCATGTGGGGTCAACTCTGTAAGACTGTGTCATAGAGAAGTCAAGTCAACTAGTGTTTATGAAGCACCTACTATGTACCTAGGACTATACTAAGCATTGGGTATACAGAGAAAGGCCGAAACAATACCTCTCCCTCCCCAAAACCCAGTGCCTGCTCTCAATGAAGATTAAAGTCTAGGTGAGGGGTGGGGGGAAGGAGAAGGTGCTGACCTGCTTTGGGAGAGTTCTTTGTACCAATGAAACAACAGGTCAATCCTTGTCCTTAATGAGCACCTACTATGTGCTAGGCATTACTCTAAGATCTGATGATGTAAAAACAGACTGGAAGGTTCTGCCACAGGACCTTGTCTTCCAAGGTTGCCTGTGTGTATCTTTATGTAGATAAAGCTTACTCCATTAGAATGTAAGCTACTTGATGGCAGGCATCACTTCTGCTTTTTCTTTGGATCCCTAGTGCTTATCACTGTGTCTGGCACACAGTAAGTGCTTAATAAATACTTGTTGATTGATTGTTAGAGATCACTTCTCCCTCCTCCAGATTGTATCTGGAACATTGTATTCAGTTTTGAAAACTACATTTTAGTGAGGACACTGACAAACTGAAATGAGGTCCAGAGAAAGGTGATCAAGACGGGGGGGAAGACGGGGATGAGCATTTATTAAGCACCTACTAAGTGCTGGACACTGTGCTAAGCACTTGGCAAATATTAATTTCACTTGATCTTCACAATGACCCTGGAAGTTAGGTGCTACTGTTATCCCCATTTTACAGATTAGGGAATTGAGGCGAATAGAGGTTGTCCAGGGTCACATAGCCAGTAAGTGTCTTGAGCAAGATTTGAATTTAGGTCTTCCTGACTCATGGCCCAGTGCCCTAGCTGGCCTAGATACTCAGGGGACTGGCTGGACATCATGCCACAGGCAGACTGTGTAAAGGATCTAGGGATGGCTATCTTGGCACAGGAAAAGCTCAGGAAGGATATGATCACTGTCTTAGGTATTTGAAGGGCTGTCATATGGAAGAGGGATTAGCCAGGACTGGAGACAGCAGCTGGGAAGAGCAGAAAGGCAGATTTGGGTTCAGTGTAAGGAGAAAATTCTGAAAAATTCAAGCTGCTCGGTCATAGAAAGGCTGCAGCGAGATGTCTTCAAGAAGAGATTGAGCAGTCAGGCCCTTGATGGAGGCAGTTCTGGTTCAGGGGAGGCGAACCTGGAGCGAGACTGTGAGGCCTTTCCTCTTCCTCCTCCACAGCCTTCTTACCTTCCCAGGCTTCCATGTTTTTCCAGCCTTCCCCTTTCCTTCCACTCCTGGAACCATTCACTCTGCCATTGTTCCCGAGTGCCCTGTATTCATCTATTCCTCCATGGTCGCCTTCACCCTGCCTGTGACTGTCTGGACCAGAATCTCCCATCCAGGCCACCTCTCTCCTACGTGGAGTGTTTTCCCGCTGTCTAGGCTTTGGGGTTTATGTCCCCCATGCCTAGTATAGTGTTGGGCCCCTTTGTTGTTCTTGAGTCGTTTTGGTCACGTCCTACTCTTCGTGACTCCGTTTGGAGTTTTCTTGACAGAGACACTGGAGCGGTTTGACATTTCCATCTCCAGCTCATTTTACAGATGAGGAAACTGAGGCAAACAGGGTGAAGTGACATGCCCAGGGTCACCCAGCTAGTAAGTGTCTGAGGCTGGATTTGAACTTAGGTCTTCCGAACCCCAGAGTCGGCACTCTATCGTCCGCACCACCTAGCTGCCCAATTATGGGTTGGGCCCTTAGTAGACACTTAACAAATGCTTTTTCATTCATCCATTCATGGTACGGTAGGAGGATGTGGAAGCAGAGGACCAGGGTTTGGATCTCAGTTTGGTCACTTACTACTTGTGTTGCCTTAGGTAAGTTACTTGACCTCAGTTTCCTCATCTTTAAGATAAGGAGGCTGGGTTCTGTGACCCCCAAGACTCCTTCTAGCTCTAAGCCTGTGATGCTATGAAGTGAGGACCTCGGCGTGGCCCCTTTCGACTCAGATTGTGGAATTAACCCTCTGCAGAGAGGCCTGGATGGGAGCAGTCTTGATCGCTGATGGCTGTTTTCTGCCAAAACCTTCACTTTTGGAAGGAGAGTTTTTGCACTCTGGGGTGCAGTTGATCTCTGCGCATCTGAGAGAAGGGAACTGGTTTGATCTGGGGTGGCGTTGACTCTGTCACCTTGATCTCAGGGTCGTTTTCTAGCCAATAGAACTTTTATAATACTCACTTTCCAGATAGCTCCTTTGGTGTGGTCCAGGTTTAAATATGAAAGTTTCCTTAATCTAGAGACCTCTGGGAGCTATGGAATTATAATAATTATAATATTATTATTGAAATATGACATAATACATACTAATATAAAAATTAAAATAACAAAAACTCAGAGTTTTTTTAAGGGTAGCAGACATATACGTATTGTCTCATTTACTCCTCCGAACAACCGCGTGAGCTCAGGGCTATCATTGTCCCCATTTGGCAGATTCACACAGCCAACAAGTGTTTGAGACTAATAATGTGTCTGAGGTTGAGGTTAGTACATGACTAAAGCAGGATTCAAACCCGTGTCTTCCTGACTCCTAGTCTGACACTACTACACATTTCTTCTCCCTTGTAAGGAGTCCACAAATCCATCTGCATAGATGTCATCCATTCTTATTCTGACCTTTATTTACCTCCAGGAGTGTCTACAGAGTGACACAGTACAATTAATAAACAAACGTACCTTCTGTAGACTAAATAAATATGTCTCACACATGGGTCACTGCTATTTGAATGTAGATAGATGCTTGAAATGGATGACCCAAAGACCAATTCTTTTTAAGATGTTTTTGAATTTGAAGTGGCTTTTGGTTGGCATGAATTTTCTTCAGTCAGTGGATTCCAATGGTTGCAACTTGACATATAAGGATCTGAGAAATATTTTTGATGTTAAATTGAGGGGCCCTCATATTCAAAAAGTTTGAGCTGTACTGAGTTGTGTCTCTATAAGTGGCAGTGTGCTGCAATGGACTGAAATGTTAGGTTTGAAATCAGGAAGACCTCGTTTCCGGGACTGCTTCAGGGAGTTTCTAGATCTCTGCCCTTGGGCAGGTCAATGTGCAATAAGATTCATAATAGCACCTACCTCACGAGATTGTTGTGAGGATCAAGTAAGATTGTGCGGTACCTAGGTGATCCAGTTGATTGAAATTTAAATGTGGAGTCAAGAAGATCTGAGTTCAAATCCTGACTCAGATGCTGTCTGTACAGCCCTGGTGAAGTCACTTCACCTCTGTCTGCCTCACTTCCCTCATCTGTAAAATGGAGATAATAATAACACCTACCTCCCAAGGCTGTTTTGTGGATTAAATGAGATCGTCTTTGAAAAGCTTCACGTGCCATATAAATGCTATCTATTATGATTACAAAGCATCTTGGCTGCCTTGAGTGGCAGCTGTTATTTATTTATTTAACATTTCTTGCATCTGTTTCTCTCCCCACCTCACACGGTCAATAATTTTGAGAGATGGGACCATGATTTCTTCTGCCCATTTTCAATCTAGCCCACATCTGGCCAAGCATGGCAGTCTCTCAATAAATATTTGTGGAATTGAGCTAGCCAGCCAGAGACCAGAGTGGAATGGAGGAGACAGGCTGGCAGAGAAGGTGATTTGAGAATGGCCCCCCTGGCATTTCTCAAAGTCTGTGGGCACTTTGGGCCCTTTCCCAAGTCTTGTTGGCAAGGGAAGGAGACTCCTTGCCATTGGCAGAGTTTTGATGAATGTTTGGTTCGGCCCTCTCTCTGGCCCAGGAAGAATTCTCATCCCTGTGGGTGGTGTGTGTGTTTTGTTTGGCTCAAACTGTTGCAGATTGGATATTTGGTGGTTAATGGGACTGATGGTGGGGTAATTCCTGTTTCCCAGAAGTGGGTGAGACATTTTCATCTGGGTATAGAAAGCACCAAAGAACAGGGGGAAAAAATAAAACTATTGGAGGGTAAGGGTCATTAATCCCTCCTTTGAAACTGACAATATCATCAAAGGCCCCTTACTTAATGCTGAAGACTCAGACAGGAAGGGTGGCCAAAGCCACCAGGAAAGTTTGTGAGAATATTAGGCCTTTTTTTTTTTTTTAGCATTAGCATAATGAGGAGGATCGAAAAGTGGCTTCGCTTTGGGGATTGGCAACGATCTAGGCACAGGCAACATGGTCTCTGACTTTATGTTTGTGCAAAAAATAAGCATCTTGCCATGGTGATCCTTCCCATCAGTCCAGATCAAATGTGGCATGGTCCTTGCCATTGAAAGGTCAGATTTGGATTTAGAAGACCTGGTTTTGAACCCCATCTCTGTTGAATGTTTCTGAGGCCTTCAAGTCAGTTAGCCTCCTGGGGCTTAGTTTCTTCATTTGTAAAATGAAGGAGTTAGACTGGATGTCCTACATCTAAGGTTCTTCATATCGGTTCTAGATCTTTGATGTCAAACTCCTGGAAGTCCCACTTTCTCCAGAATATGGATTCTTCACCTTTTTTTGGCACATGAACTCTTTCCACAGGATGGTGAAGCCTATGGTTCTCTTTTCAAGCAATTAATCAATGAACATTTATTAAGTGTCTACTATGTGCCAGACATTGTGGTAAAAAGAGGCAAAAAAGAGGCCCTGTCCTCCAGGAGCTTATAATCTAATGGGGGAAACAACAGGCAAACAAAACATTAAGGGGCAGGGCTGCTGGTAAGAAGGCGGAGTGGTCAGTTGGGTGAGTTGAGCGGAGGATGAAGTGACCATGGGTGGGCTTCCTCATGAAATGGCCACCTTGGCCAAGAGCTGACCAATCACACAGGCCCCAGGATGAAGGCATCTTGAGGTTGGCGAGACCATTGGTGAGGAAGTGGAATGATTGTGAGAGGGTTGTGAGCTCATCGGCATTTCATAAGATCTTCCTGTAAGCAGACAGGAAGGGAGATAGGGAGGGTGGAAGAGAAGGAAAGGAAAAGAAGAAAAGTAAGGGAAGGAAGAAAAAGAGAAAAGAAGAGAGGGAGGAAGGGAGGAAGGATGGAAGGGAGGGAGGGAGAGAAAAAGGGAGGAAGGGAAGAGAAGGAAGGAAGGGAGGATGGAAGAGAAGAAAAAAGAAAAGAAGAAAGGGAATGAAGCAAAGGAGGAAAGGAAGAAGGGAGAGAGGAGGTGAAAGAGGGAGGAAGAAAGAAAAGGAAGGAAAGGAAAAAAGAAAAGGAAGGAAAGGAGGAAGGGAGGGAGGGAATGAAGGAAGGAAGGAGGGAGGAAGGAAGGAAGGAAACAAAATATGTTTCACATCTTTCCATCTTTACTCACATATTTGGTGGTTTCCACGAATGATACAGAGCATGTCTGAACAGACAAGGCTGAATGAATGATAAGCACTCAGTCCAACTAGAGCACACAAACTGGCCAGATTCTGTTTTATTTCAAGAGCAGCTTGGAGGCAGATTTCCAGGAAGCATTACAGCAGAACTCTGCTTGGAGCCCAGAGTTGGCCAGCCTGTGCTTAGTACATCATCAGAAAAATGTTCTTCATGTTGTCGGGGCCAGAGTTGGGTCTTTGGGAGCCTGGAGGGCAGGAGAATCTTATGTGGCTCCTTGTGGGTATTTTATTAAAAGAAGGTTGTATGGTCCATGCCATGGAAAGGGCACTAACTCCAGAGTCCAGCCTCTGATGCTAATTACTGCTTGTGAAACCTGAAGAAAAGTCACTAAACCTCATTGTGCCTCAGTTTTTACATCCGTAAAACAAGATGTTCTCGATGACTCCTGAGGTCCCACTGAGATCTAGATCCATGATCCTTTGACCCCATGGCTTATATTAATATCAAAGGAGTCCCTGACAATCCCAGCATGGATTAATTCAAATAAATCTTGGATTCTTTTTTACAAGGTTACTCTGGGCCCCCCAGGATCATTGTTTCTGAATTTAAAAATTCCCTAAGCACATCTGAATGGGTGGAAATTGTCAGGTCAGAGACCTAGAACTGAAAAGCCCCCTGGAGGCCAGCTGGTCAAACCCTCTCATTTTACAAAAGGGTAAATTGAGACCTCGGGATACTAAGGTTCAAGTTCATATAAGATACTGAGTGGCAGAGGTGGAATTTGAACTCAGGTCCTATGACTAGAAAGTTCAGTACTCTTTCCATTGCACTAATTGTAATTCTCTTTTATGGTAGGTAAAACACCTTCCTCACGAAGTGGTACTTAATAATAATAATGATGATGATAATGATGATAACTAACATTTACATAGTGCCCTTTGTGCCAGACACTGTACTAAGTGCCTTTTAAATATTATCTCCTCTGATTATCACACTAACCCTGCCAGGTAGATGCTGCTATTATCTTCACTTTGCAGTCAGGGAAACTGAGGCAAACAGAGGTTAAATGATTTGCCCAGTATCACATAGCTAGTAGGTGTCTGAGACCCAGTTTGAACTCAGGCACTCCAAATATTGTCATTGTCAGTGAGGAAAAAAGCTGAAGGAAGTGGAGTGATTTCCTTAAGGTCACTCAATTTATGAGCAAGACACTGGTGTCCTGACTCTAAGATCTACCTTCTCTCCTTTGTTCCCTGTCATTGGGTGCGAAGTTACTTCATAGCTGACATTAAGATCAACCAATCAGACATTTACTTTTTAAAATTCAGTTTTATTTTCAGACAAAGATCTGCCTTCTCTCTCTCCCATCTTCCTTTCTCCCACATCTTTATTGAGAAAACAAAAACCCCATTACAAACATGGATAGAGGAGTGGGGAAAAAATCCTACATTGGCCTTATCAAGTATATGCGTGCGTGTGTGTGGTGTGTGTGGTGTGTGTGCGTGTATGTGTGTGCATATGTCTCATTCTGCCCTGTGTCAGTCTCCTCTCTCAGGAGCCGGGCAGCATGTTTTATCATGAGTTCTCTGAAATTCTGGTTGATTGTTGAGTTCATCAGAAGCAGACGTTTATTAAATACCTTTTACATATGTGCTGGACACTGTGGATATTATAAAGAACCAAAAAATCCCCGCTCCCAAAGAGCTTACATTCTAGTGAGAGAGGCCACAAGGACAACTATAAGTATACACACAGAATAAATATAAAGAGACTCCCAATAAATGAAAAGAAGGAAGGAAGGAAAGAAAGAAAGGAAAAGGAAGGAAGGGAAGAAGCAAAGAAAAGAAGGAAGGAGACAAGCATTTATGAAATGCCTACTATGTGCCAGGGACTTTATAAATATTATCTCATTTGAAGCTTGCAATGACTTGGGAGGTAAAAATGATGATTATCCCAATTTTATAGTTGAGGAGTTAGAAAGGGGGGGACATTGCTGATTGGGGTGGGGGTGGAAGTTGGGATCGGAAAAGACTTTGTGTCAATGTGTAAGATGGTGCCTGAGCTAAGCCTTGAAGGAAGAGAGGAATTCTATGATTCTGATGGTCTGGGTGCATTTAAAAAATAGATAAAAGTCAACCCCCCCAGCCCTGTCCTCTTGTTTTTCTGCAAAACCATGCTCTGAATGTGGCTTTATTGTTGTTGAGTCATTTCAGTCATATCTGGCTCTTCAGGACCCCATTTGGGGTTTTCTTGGCAGAGATACTGGAGTCGTTTGCCATTTCCTTCTCCAGCTCATTTGACAGATGAGGAAACTGAGGCCAACAGGGTTAAGTGACTTGCCCAGGGTCAAACAGCCAGAATATGGTTTAGATGATATTTATCATGACAATCAAACATAAGAGCTCAGCTGCCCCAGCTTCATTCTCACAGTCTGACAAGGGGTTCTAAAGTTTCAGCAAGCTCTTTATTTAAGAATATTGCTAAGTATTACAAGCTACTTGAAAAAGAGAAAACTAGTGATCTGAGCTAAGGATGTGATGCTACATTAAGCTGCTAAATGAGTTCCCATTCTTAAAATAAATGGCTTATTATATTAAAATAGCAACAATGTAACTAAGTAAACTTGCTTAGTAACAGTTTACATTTAAATTAATCAATTTAAATACATACAGTATCCCAGAGGCACCAGCAAGGTGCCAGGATTTTCTGTACGTCCTTTCATTCTCTTTTCCCCATGTACGCTTGTGGCCAATGTGGACTCCTTTCTTTGGGCTCTGCTGGTTTTCTTCTTCCTTCCCATCCCATTATTTCATAAAGGTCTTTCTTTCCCAGTTTCTTCTTCATATTCCTCCTAATGGCCATATCCTCTAATATGAATCTGTCTCATCTTATTTAACTTTTCCCCCTGTTGCAGAATGTTTAGGTTGCTTCCAGCTTTTCAAAGTGCAGATAATGCTACTCTAAAATCATTGAACAGATAGCTATTGTTTTTCTTGTTTTGTTCTTAAATATACTTTTCAGGTCTCTTTAGTGATGCACAAATTTCTTTAAGGACTAGTTCTGTACATCTTTTCTTGCCCTCTCTAGATGTCCTGCCCTTTATTAATGCTAATGAATTCTGTGATACTTGTTAAATGTCCTTGGTCCTTGCTGTGTGGAACCTCAGAGGCAATGGCATCCACACACACATCCCCCTACCCGGTTATTTTACACTTCCCCCAGATAGTAAGCATCAGAAATGGGATGTGAATCCAGATGCTCTGACTGCCCAGCTTCGGCCCTTTTCCCTGTACCATCCTTGCTTACCTTGAAAGGCTTCTTAGCTATAGAAAATGTGTCACAGAAAAGCAGGGGCTGGTTTGGCTGGATCTTTGTTTCTCCCTGCGCTTCACCCAGTGCCTGACACTTAATAAATGCTTATTGAGTGAAATATAAAATCCATCCTTACTGCATCCTTATTAAGGAAAACTACTATTATCTATCCTCTTTGTAGAGCTGGAAAAACATGCATTGTCTTCTGTGCTCATCTTTCTCCTGTTTTTCTCTTCCCTTGGTTGAAAACCATAGTGAGGAAAAACCTCAGGTTTCCATTACAGACTCACCCAAACTTGAACCCAAGTCTTCTGGGCTATGAAATACTCTCTTTGTCACTGTTCCTTTTCTGACATGAGCAAGGCAACTACCTTTCAATTAAGTGTTTATGTTCACTGCCACCTGCTAGTTTTCTCTGTCCTTTTATTCCATTTGCTGGAATGATTGAAGTTGGAAGCATCTTTTGCCTTCCGTGTGTGTGTGTGTGTGTGTGTGTGTGTGTGTGTGTGTGTGTGTGTG
>NW_020954546.1:20778219-20795488 GCF_900497805.2 Vombatus ursinus | reverse complement strand
TGTGTGTGTGTGTGTGTGTGTGTGTGTGTGTGTGTGTGTGTGTGTGTATGCTTTTGAGAGGATAAGTTTTATAACATCCATGCTTTCTTGGGGCAAGCCGCACATCTGGGCGACTCTCAGAGGCCAACGTGTAATGTTCCTTTCAGGAGACTGGCGATTCCCCAAACTGCAAGCATATAAATCGCCTTCCTCCCTGGAGAGCTGTGTGAAGCATGGGGCTTCCTCTCTTCTCATCCCATAGGTTTTCAATCACTGCTTATGTTTGTCTTTGTGACTCTGGCCTCGGTCGTAAATTGGAGGAGGCCTTCTCACTCACTCCCTGATCGAGTTTGTTCACAGACAGACCGGAGCTAATGTCTTTCCTGCCTCCCTTTCTAGCCTTGTCTCCCTTCCCCCCTCCCCTGGCCCCTGTTCCTGAACTGGGTAAACTTCATGTCCCAGAGCAATCCTGAAAAGGAATGGAGGTCTCAGAGCATTTACAACAAGGCTGAAGGCTGCCACAAAGCCTGCTTTATTATATGGCCAACAGATGGGATGGAGCTGTTCACGTTTCATTAGAACCAGCCGTCTTGTACAGCAGTTCATATTTCTGTAGAAAGAAATTAAAGGGAGTCTGGACTAAGGACTTCGTGGCACAAGATTTATAGATTGGGATGGGAGGGGATGTTGGGGGGTGGTAAGCAAGACATTTTAATCAACAATTTTATTTGGAAGCTGATGGCCTCCTGACTTCATTTGATTCAGCAGTCTGGTGGCCAGATAGCTCAGAATGAAAAGAGGAATTTGCCAGAGCAGGACTGGAATACAGGGAAGGAAAATTTAAATTGAACATTGGATAAAAGAAGCACAGATCATCCACGGTGTACAAAAAAAATTCAGTTGCAAATAAATAGAATTAGGCCATTGGATGGGCACCACAAAATTTGAAAAGATCAAATGTGAAGGTGTTTTAAATTATTTTTTAAAATTTTTCTCACTTTTACATCCCCTTTACTTTTCAATATATCCATCCCCTCTCCCCCATCCAGAGAGCCATCCCTTATAAAGAGAATAAAAAAAGGAGAGGGGAGAAGCAGTTCAGTAAAAACTAATCAGCACAACAGCCACATCTCAGCATATATGTCGTGTTCCATACCCATAGCCCCCACTTGAGCAAAGGAGGAAGGGAAGTTCATTCTTGACTCTTCTTTGGAGCCAAGCTTGGTTGTTATAATGACACAGCGTATAGTTTCAATTTTTGTTCTTACATGTATCTCGTTGTTGGGGTGGTTTGTGATATTTTCCTGGTTCTGCTTACCCTGTGCTGCACCAACATTCACATAAGCCTTCTTATATTTTTCTGTGTTCTTCCTTGTCGTGTCTCCTTATGGTGCAACAATGCTCTGTTGTATTTCATACCACAATTGGTTCAGCCATCCTCCAACTTTTTAATCTTTAAGTAAAAAATCGACCAGAAGCCAATAGACATACATGATGGGAGAAGGAGAACCTGCCTCTTGGTCTTTCTAGATGTCTGGTAAACCCAGCATGGGAGAGATCGGTTTTAATTTCCCAGTCCTGGGTTTAACTTACGGCCTGGGTTTTCATTTCCCTAAATGCCCCGGAGTTGGGATTGTGTCTGAAGACAGACATAAGGCATAAGGGAAACGTATGGTCTGATTTTTTTTCTCAGTCATCCAGCAGAGAATCTGAATTATGTTCACTCATTTAGGTCACATCCAACTCTTTGTGACCCCATTTGGTGCTTTCTTGGCAAAGATGCTGGAGTGGTTTGCTATTTCCTTCTCCAGCTCATTTTGCAAATGAGGAAGCTGAGGCAAACAGGGTAAAGTGACTTGCCCAGGGTCACACAGCTAGTAAATCTGAGACTGGAATTGAACTCAAGTCTTTCTGACTTCAGGGCTGGTGCTCTATCCAGTGTATCACCTACCTGAATATTAGATCCGAATTATAGGATGGGTGTGGGGGGAGGTCATCAGAGGGCAGCTCAGTCCAAACTTATCCTATGTTATACTCCTCTTATATTTCTCTGTATTTTTTATAAGTTATCATTTCTTAGGATGGAGTCATATCCCATCACATTCATGTGCCACGTTCTCTTTTTTTAGCCATTCTCCACTTTGTGTGTGTGTGTGTGTGTGTGTGTGTGTGTGGTTTGTCCTTGGTTCTCGAAGAGGACCATGACATCAGGGAGGTGATGCCATGATATGCCAGTGAATTGGACTTAAGTGAGGAAGGTCACCAGCCTCACTTTCTCCTCTGGAACCATCAGGGTCCAGTGGCCAGATATAGATCAGAATGACTGGAGATGCCCCCGTTCTCTAATTTAAAGAAAAAGCTGAGGCCTAGAGAGAGATGAAGTGATCTGCCCAAGGTCACATGGGTCACACCAGGTTACATCATATGAGGATTTGAACCCAGGTCCTTAGAAAATGCTACACCATGATGCATTCTTATTTTCAGCATAGTCAGAAATAATAGATGATGATGATGGTAACTCATTTCACTAACATTTCAGGTTTTAAAAAGTCCTGTCCTTACAACAACCCGTTGGGATTGGTAATATTGAGGAGCAGAGACAGGGTTTGAAGCCAGGGCTCGGGGTCCAAAGTAGCTCTCTTTCTGCATTGAATGAATGAATTAATGAAAATGTATTTCTTAAGTATTTAGTATGTGCCAAGCACTGTGTTAAGTGCTAGGGATACAGATAGAAAAATGACAAGCCTCACCTCCCAGGTCTCTCCCAAGCAGTTCACAAGCATTTTTCTTTGAATCAGCCGTGGGTGGGAATATTCCTCCCCCCTCCCCACAGCCTCTGATGTGTTTATCCTAATACAGGTTTCTCGTTCGAGGTGGTCTGGAGTTACCACTTGAGTTCCCTTTGGCATGATAAGCATCCTTGTAGGGAATGCAGAGGTCTAAGGTCAACACCTGTCTGGCATTCACCTGGGGACCACCCAAGAATGACGGTATCTGCTCTCAGTTCATGGCAACCTTTGCCTGGGAACGCACCCTCATTGGCCACCCCTCCCATGACCACCAAATCCTAGGCCCTAGAGGCCCTCTGAACAGAAGGATTGTGTAACCGTGCATGGTCCCCGCAGGGCAGGAGGTCATTGGATCATGGGCTCCACAGGCCACCTCGCTGAACTCCTTCATCTTACAGCTGAGGACACAGAGACTTGGAGGGCTGTCACTGATCTAAATTCCATGGCTGGTAAACATCGGAGGCTGAATTAGAGCTCATACCCTCTGACTCCAGACCCGGTATTCATTCCACTGTGCTGAGCTGCCTCCATATGGTATTATAGGTCACCAGGTTTTGTGTGTGTGTGTGTGTGTGTGTGTGTGTGTGTGTGTGTGTGTGTGTGACAGGCTGGATAGGCCTACCTCCCTGCCCCCTCCTTCCCTCCATTACCCCCTTCTCCCTCCCCCAACCCTACTCTCATTGTTAGGAATCTTTGGGGAGCTTTTGAAATTGACCAAGCCACAAAAGGTTCTCACATCCTGCTTAAAGATTGTACTCTGGGATGCTCATTTTAAATTGGCCCAGATACACAGAAGAAAGAATCCTGAAAGCTGATGCTGGAAGGAGCCTCCAGAAATCATCTGGGCTGGCCCCCAGCCCTCAGGCAGGTGAATGACTCAAACATCCACAGACACACAGTTGCTTATAACCTTCTTAATGAGCTCTGTCTAAATGACAAAGATTATGTTTCGTAGGCTTTAGAGCAGAAAGAGACCCAAGAGAAAATCTTGTCTACCCCTCCCCCCACTTCCCTATTTTACAGAGGAGGAAACTGAGGCTCAGAAAGGTCATGTAGGTAGTTACAAGGTCAGCATCGGAACCCTGGTCTTCTGACTTGCCCCTTCTTTGTTTGGGGCTGTTTTTTTTTCCTGTGTCCCCTGAAGAGTCCACATTCCCATTTTTTCTTATCTATAGATTTAGAACTCAGATAAACAAAAGGAAAACACCACAGACAGCATGGTTCCTGGCATTTCTGACTCAGAATGAGGAAGTACCGGGTCTCGGCCTCATTCTTTGCCTTAATGCTCAGAGGAACAAGCTAGCCCCCTTAGCTGGTAAAGACAATCCACCCCAAGAAGAGTGAGCATGAAAGTGCTTTGGTTTAACAACTGTCCCTCCCCTTCCCCAACAATATGAAGGAAGGCCTTTTAAAACAACCAAAAGGAAACAACAAAGAATGTGAGAGGGCCAAAGGGATTATATGAATAATGTAGATTGGAATTCAGCCCAATTCACGTGAGGTTATCTGATTTCACAAGGTTATGTCTCTGTTAGCATGTTTGCTGGTGGAGAGAGGCTCATGTTCACAGCTACATTTATTGGAACTTACAAGTATCATATATGATCAGGGACTGAAAGAGACTTCAGAGGCTGTTTAAGCCAACCCCCTCCTTCTGGAGAGTAGGAAACTGAGGCACAGAGAGAGAGAGGGCGAGTGAGAAAGGTGAGGAAGTGGACAGAGCTTGATATTAGAGTAAGGAAAACCTGGGATTAAGCCCTGCCTCAGACCCTGGCTAGCTGAGTGATGCTGAGCAAGTAGCTTTCTTTCAGAACCTCAGTTTCTTCAATGGAATAATGGGAATGATCATAGCAATAACCATCATGGGCTGGTTTTAAGGATTCGATGAGATCGTTGATATATAAAGTCAGCTATTATATGGACGATGTGTGCCCAAACTGTGGTAGATCCTTCTAAGCTCTCATTGGCCTGATCAGCCACAGTTGGGCACGTTGGACCTCGAGCCCAACATAGTGATGCCATTTTGGTCCTCTGATTACAAAGGACAACAACCACTGAGTCAGGTATTATTACTGTTATTGTTGTTATTATCATTATAACAATAATTATTGTTGTTATTATTATGTCACTTGACTTGGATTTCATGGATGTAAATTGCTGTGAGGACATTCCTCCACCCACGGAGGTCTGTCCTCATCCTTCCACTTAGAGGCGAAGGGAGTTGCCAAGTGAGTCACCACGCCAGCCTTTCCCAGAGGCAGGCCCGGACCCAGGTCTTCTTAGTGGGAGGCCAGCTTTGTTTAGAGGATTCCATACTTCCTCTCATTTTTATTACCATTAAATGACCTGCCCCAGGACTCTGCAGTGACGTTTTGGGGACTGTCAAGGCCATTTCCATATCCAGGTTACATAAAACCTCTATATCTGCCTTCCTATGCTCATGTCAATCTGGGCTCCTGGCTGCCCCACTCTTTTATCTCAGCAGTTACTTAACGGTGTTGTTAGAATCCCATCCTCCCGTGGCCGGGGCTCTGTCCCTCCTACAGTTTTATCAGATGTGGCCCTTGGGAGTTGTTTGAACATATCAGGAAACCTTTGATCATTTTAATTTCTCCTCCCTTTAGCTTCTTTCTTGCTAATCTGAGCAAATTATTGTTGTTGTTCAATTGTGTCCAATTCTCTATGGCCCTATTTGAGGTTTTCTTGACAAAGCTACTGGAATGATTTGCCATTTCCTTCTCCAGTTCATTTGACAGATGAGGAAACTGAGGCAAACAGGGTTAAGTGACTTGCCCCAGGGTCACACAGCTAGTAAGTGTCAGAGGCAAGATTTGAACTCAGGAAGAAGAGTGTTCCTGACTCCAGGCCTAGCGCTCTGTGCACTATGGCGCCACCTAGCTGCCCCAGCAAATAATAATAAAATTTGTAAAGTACTAGAGTATCTTTTTTCTTTCTAGTTTCAATTATTTTTTTAACTTTAAAATAGATATTTTTCGGGCTCTCTTTTTTTGAGGCTATAAAATGAAAACTCATGAAAGTTTGATTTCTTTTTAAATGCTCCCACTCTTCTAAACAGCATAGCACAGCTCTGGATTCAAAGGTAGTGGACCTGGGTTCAAATCCCAGCTTTACCACTTACCACTTATATGACCTTGGGCAGACAACTTCATCATTTTGTGCCTCAGTTTTCTCTATAAAATGAGATGTCTGGGCTAGGAGCATAGAGGTTGGGCCCTTAGAAGGCGTCTCATTTAACCGCCTCATTTTACTGATGAGGAAACTGAAAGCCTGAGACGTTAAGTGAGGTATACAAGGGCGTAGATAGGATCCGAGCTCTCGAGCTGGGAGGGACCACCTGGTTAAACTCTGCTCTTACAGATGAAGAAACTGAGGTCAATGGAGTCAATATGCATTTATTTGTTAAGTTATTTATTTACTCATTATTATTTATTATTGTGTTGGTTACTGTGCTTGAAAGTGAGGATACAGAGAAAGACAATAACAGCCCCTCCCCTCAAAAAGGCCCCCAGATTTGCTCGCACCCGAGATATCTTCAGGGTTGATGAAAGGAGGTTTAGGAGCGAGGCACTGGCTGGGAGGGGGACCCGAAAAGTCCCCCCACAGAAAGTAGGAATTGAGTCGAGTCCTGAAGGAAGTCAGAGAGGTGAGGAGGGGAAGCGTTCCAGGCATGGGAGTGGGTAGCCAGGACAAACATGCAGAGACTGATGGATTGAGTGATTTTCCCACCGTGTAGATGTTAAACTGGAAGGATCTTTAGGGGCATGTAATCCAACCCCCTCATTTGACAGAGGAGGAAACTGAGGCTCAGAGAGGCCCAGACTTGCCCAAGGTCATGTGAGCGGTAACAGAGCTGGGATCCAAACCCAAATCTGGCGTTCTTCCCTCTGTACCGCGTTGCTCTCCTGGGCGACCTTCTTCAGGGCTCTTCATCCCCAAGTCTATGATTGTTGACTTCCTTATTGCTAAATCCAGTGGCAATTTTCCTCTGCCCTTGACTGTGACTTCTCTGCTGCATCGGGCACTAGGGAGCCTCCTTTCTTGCTTTAAAAATCTTGCCTTCCCCTCTCCTCCCTCCTCTAGAGGCTCTATGCTCCAATTAGCTCTGAGCCCCTTATCTCTTTCCTTCAATTACTTCTCTCTCTTCCTGTATCCCGAAGATGGATTTTCTACAAGGCTTGTTCAGACCATCCTAATGTTTTAGAACTATAAGGGACCTTTGAAATGATCTAATCCTACCCTCATTTTTGCACAAGAGGAAACTGAGGCCCAAAGAGATTAAGAGAATTGTCTAAGGTCATGAAAGTAGACAGCGGGATTTGAATTTAGGTCTTCTGACAGCATATGGTACTTGCTCGTGTACAAATACTTGTCAGTTGGTGTCGAGGTGCACCATGTTCCTCTCCACTTCTCCAGAGGAGACTTTTGAATAACCTCAGCCCTCTGGCTTATAGCCACAAACTCAGAAGGAAGTTGGGGAGGGGGAGAGGAAACCCTATGAGCTGCCAAAAGTACTGTTACAAAGGCTGCATGTGACTGGAGACTTCCGGAATAGAGAAAGTGCTGGACTTGGAATCAGAAGTGGCCTGGGTTCTAATCCTACCTCCTACATTTACTAGTTGTATGAGCTGATGGTTAAATTGTCAGTGTGTGTATTTGCACCTTGCAAATTGGCAAATGCTTCAAATTAGGGCTTGATTTGTTGTTTTGTTGATTATCTAGGCTCCAAAAAGTGAGGGACAAATGTTAAGAATGCGGAGTTAACATTTTTCCACCATCACCCTCCCCCCACCCTATATGTGACCATGGATAAGTCACTGAACTTCTGAGTCTCAATTTACTGATTTTTCTACCATCTCCCCATGTAACCATGGACAAGTCACTGAACCTCTGAGTCTCAATTTACTGATTTGTAAAAGGGGTTTATAATTAATAGAAGTAGTACCTCCTTCATATAGTTGTTGTGGAGATCAAACGATTGTTTATCATTAATGCCAGTAGAACCTACTTTATAGGCTGTTGAGGCAACGTGTTAGAGTGAATAGGGTAGTAGAAGTAGAGTCAGGAAGACCTGTGTTCAAATCCCACCGATAATTACCCTGGGCAAGTCATTTAACTTCCCTGTGTCTCATTTTCTTCGTCTGTGAAATATGGAATTGAACTCATTGACCTCTAGGGGCAGTTCTCTTAGTGTGGTCCCCAAGACCCTTTCAGGGGGTCCTCAAGGTCAGAAGTGATTTAATAATAATACTAAGATTTCCAACGATAGTAAATATCAATAGTTATAACCCCCTATAATATATATAATTGTATATATATATAATATATAAACAAAAGCTCTTTGGAAAGCCCTCAATAATGTTTTTTTTGGTGAGGCAGTCGGGGTTAAGTGACTTGCCCAGGGTCACACAGCTAGTAAGTGTCAAGTGTCTAAGGTCAGATTTGAACTCAGGTCCTCCTGACTCCAGGCCAGGTGCTCTATCCACTACACCACCTAGCTGCCCCACCTCAATAATTTTTAAGAGGAAAAAAGGGATCCAGAAACCAAAAAGTCTGAGAACTGTTGGCCTCCAAGACCCCCTTTTTAGCTTTAAATGATCCAATGGTTAAATCTTATTAATGCCAATAAGACCTGCTTCTCAGGTTGTTGAAATAGCATGTTATGCTGGACTTGGAGTCAGGATGACTTAGCTGCTCTGAACCTCAGTTTCCTCTCTTGCAATATGGAAATAATAATAGCATCTGCTGTTAAGATCAAATGAGTTCATGTATGGGAAGTGCTTTGCAAACCCTGAAGAGCTATGTGAATGGGAGTTATAGAAACAGCCTGGGGTAGTGGATTCAAATGGTGTGATTTAGGAATCTTGACAGCCTGGAGCAGCGGGTTGAGGAGGGAATTTAGCAGCTTAGCACATAGATAACAAAATCCATTGAACTTGTAGAGGTCTGAGGGAGAGGGGTGGCATGGGCCTGGGTCCTGTAAAAAAAAAAAGACTCAGGTTGAGTAGACTGCAATCTCGATCTGAATTCCTAGTGTGGAACGCAGCTACTAAAGAAGCTGATTCTGAGGGAGAGTGTATTTATAGAAGCCCTGTTTCTGGAACAAGGGAGGTGACGGCTCCATTGCGTCCTGCCGTGGGGAGGCTATATCTGGAGGACGATTTTCTGTTGCAAGACCCACATCTTAACAGAAATGCTGATAAAGTGGCATGTGTCCAGCCCGGTCACTCTCCCACCCTGGTCATGAACTGCAGGATATTTTGAAGAAGACCCAAAATCGGGGTATATTAGCTTTTTTTCAGCTTTTTGAAGAGTTGCCAAGTGGAAGAGAAAATAGGCTTTTCTTCTTACATTGTGGGATAAAACAGAACCAGAACTGATGGGTGCGAATCCCAGGAGAGTAGATTTCAGCTCAGTATAAGGTCAGCCTTTCTGCAGAGCAAACCTGTCATTGGCCTCCCAGGATTCTGTCTAGATTGGGTTTATTTCTCTTCCTACGGATGGTGGTTTTTTTTCCTCAGTATTCGATCGTCTTCCAGCATCTGGCCTGTTATTTCAGCGGGCGGCTTCCTTGCCTCATCCCCTTCTACACATTCTCAGGGCTGCTTCTTGAGGCGGAGGTGTGGCTGAGTGGGGTAGACCAGTCGGATACACTGGTGAATCTCTCCTCCAACTTCTCCCATTCTTCCCCTCAACAATGGCGTCTCCTTCCAGAATTCACCACCAAGGGCTGGCAGGTCACCAGCTTTCCTTCAAGCCCCTATCCTCCAGACAACCAAAAACACTGGCTCGGGCCAGGTCCCTTCCCTTGACCAATCTAGCATCTCCATCCCACACTGGGAGCTCGTCACTTGCCTGGGCAGCTTCACAATGTGGCCACCAGCGTTCTACCCTCTCTTACCCCAACGCTGCCAGAGCTTGCTGCGGGCACACAGCTGTCCAAACCACCTCCAGAAGCCTGCTCCTCATATGCTGGCATGAAGTGACTAAGGGAGCACAATGGAAGGAGTCTCCTCCCTCTTACCTCGAGAGTTCTTGGATGTTGAGGTCATCAAAACGGGCCATTTTAACAGCGTGGTTGGGGAGCCAGTCTTAGACAAGTATAGAACAGATGGAATTCAGGTGAGGCTTGGGTTTCCAGAACCAAGACACAGAGAAGGCATGTTGAGGTGTTTTCTGGGGCACAACACTCAGCTGGGGGCACCTTTGATGATGTTTTAAACCAGACCTAAGATTTAATTAGTGTAGCAGGCTCTCAGTGAGGAGTTCACTTTTTCCATGTAGATAAATAGGCATCTTCTTTGAAAATTAAGATCATAGATTCAGAACTGGAAGGCCATCTGGTCCAACCCTCTGGCCTTGAATATCACAGATGAGGAGACTGAGACCTAGGGAGGATAAGGGACTTTTCCATGACACAGGTAGTAAATGTTTGAGGATGAACTTGAATCCAGGACTTCCTGGCTTTGGGTCCAACTCGCCTCTCATGACCATTTATAAATGTACCTGGTTTCAGTCTCAGAACATCTGTTTCTCTGTGGTCTGTAGGTGCCTGTTTAGCAGTAAGTCAGGCCATACGCACAACAGTGATGGCCCAGGCCTCAGGCGGACACTAATAACCCACAGGGGGTACAGAATTTTAAACAGTGAGGGTGAACTTTTCTAACCTTTCCTTATCTGCATGGATGCTTTATCCCAGCTCCACAGGTTTTCTTCCTTCCTGCATCGGGGTAAATATAGGCCCTCTCAGGGTGGGACTGAATGAAACTGACTATTTGAATGGGCGACCAAATTTATACCCTCTTAGGGAAACTAAAGACAGCAAAAATAGAAACGCATGATTTCGATGCTCATGTTGTATACTGTCTCGGTATTTTCCATCCGAGTTAAATTTCTTTTCCTCTAATTAGCTTAAAGAGGAATTCTTCTTTCTAGAATGTAAGGCCCTGGAGGATAGGGGTGGCTTCATTTTCTCCTTCTATCCCCAGCACCTGGCATGCCTCGTGTCTTACTTGGGGTGGGGATAAGAGGGGAAAGAGTCACAAAATGTATTAAGTAAATACAAAGTATGTACTGAAGGTCCAGGACACTGTGGCAATCCTGGGGGCCAGGAAAGGACTGAGATGGGAGGAGGCATCTGAGCTGAGCTTTGAAGGGGGCTAGGGATTATTAGCGGCAGAGGGGAGGAAGGAGTGCATTCCTAACATGGGATCCAGCCCGGGCAAAAGTACACAGGGGAAACAGCATGCCCAGGGAACAGGTAGAACATGCATGGCCTAATCAATGAATACTTACTAGCACCTTTGATGTGACAGGAATTATGCAGTTCACTAGGAATATAAAGACAAAAAAGGGACTAAGTAATCCTGGCCCTCAGGCAGCTTACACTCAATCGGGGGACAACATATGTGCATAGAAGTAAATAGAAAATATATGTAAAGTAAATACGACATAAATTTTTTTTTGGAGGGAGGTTGGACACTTGCAGCTGAGGGAATCTGGAAAGGCCTCATGGGGATGGTGCATTTAAATGGAGTTTTGCAGGAATCCAGAGATTCTATAAGGCAGAAGTGAGAAGGGGAGTGTGCGAGGCGGGGAAGCATCAGGTGCGTGTACATAATAGAGCAGGCCCAGGTGTCTGGAGCTTAGCATAGATGGGAGTATTGGGTGATAAGCTGGAAAAGTCGGCTGGAGCTGCATTGTCAAAGATTGGAAAGGCCAAAGAAGGGTCTGTGTTATGGAAACCAGAGGGAGCCCAGGGAGCTTTTTGAACCGGGAGGTGATGTGGTCAGATGTGTGTTTTCAGCTGTGTGCAGAGGAGAGGGGCTACGACCTGCGTGCTGGGGGAGCAGAGGACCTTTCCAGTCGTCCCACACCTTCCTTCCACCCCCTCCTGATGCTCCAGGCATTTTCACTGGCAGGCCACATGCCTGGAATTTTCTCCCTCCTCTCCTCTGCCTCCCAGCTTTCCTTGTTGTTCAGTCGTTTCAGTCACGTCCAACCCGTCATGACCCCATTTGGGGTTTTCTTGGCAAAGATCCTGGAGTGGTTTGTTGTTTCCTTCTCCAGCTCATTTGACAGATCAAGAAACTGAGGCAAACAGGGTGAAGTGACTTGTCAGAGTTCACACAATTAGTGTCTGAGACCAGATTTGAACCGAGGTCTTCTTCACTCCAAGGCTGGTGCTACATCCACTGTGCCACCTGGCTGACTTTCCTGGTTTCCTTCCAGCTCCAGCTTCTGCAGAAAGCCTTTCCTGATTCCCCCTTAATGCTGGTGCCTTTCCTCTGTTTTTTTTATTTCCGATCTATCCTGTATACATCTTGTTGTACATAGCTTTCCATGTTGTCTCCCACATTAGAAAGCTGGGACTGTTTTTTTTCCTTTCTTTGTATCCCCAGCCCTTAGGATGGTGCCTGGTATATAGTAGGTGCTTAATAAATGCTTGTTGAACTACAGCAGGCTCTGGCTGAGTGGAGAGATAGGAGGACAGATGTGAGAGAGGCTGTGAAGGAAGAAATACTAAGTCCTGGCAACTGATAGGATAGAACAATATATTAATATAAGAATTATTACAATATGATGCTAATTATTATAATGTCTCTCTATATAACGAGATATATAAGAACAGGGAGTCAGGAAGACTGAACCAAAGCTGTGAACCTGGATAACTGGAATGATGGTGATGCCCTCATCAGAAAAGGGGAGGGAGGGAGAAAATTCTAGGCATGTGGCTTGCCAGCGAAAATGCCTGGAAGTTAGGAAGAGGGGTGGGTTTAAAAATGAGTTATTTGAGATGAGACAGACAGGAAGGAGCCCCATGGAGGTAGGGGATGGGGAGGGTAGCTTTATATAACGAACTGACAGTTCTTTTTTCCAGAAGTGATAGGGAGCCAAGGAAATGTTTTGAATGTGTGTGTGGAGGTGGACAGGAAGAGCCACGGTGAGATCATGCTCAGACTCCAGGGCCTGTTAACTCTCGTCCAGAGATTTCTACAACTATTCCATCTCTAAGTTATGTTAACAATGCAATTCTTACGCTATCTCACCGTGCTTGAGATACTAGTTTGCCTGTCTGCTCAGTCTTGTTATTTTTCATAGTTTCTGGATAGGGCCAACCAACCTGCTCTGGCAGTAGTCCTAGAACAAAGTTATTAAAACATTAAAATCGTCCAAGATTGTCCTGTACCCTTTTATGGTGGGTTTTTTTTTTAAATGTTGCATGACATTTAGGATGGCAGCTCTCTCTAGATTTCCAGAATACTCTTAAGCTGCTTCTTAAAATTTCAAAACCGAGCTGTCTTGGCAAAACATTTTTATTTTTTATTTAGATGAAAGATCAAAACTTTGGAGGTTGAATTACTAAAGAGTCTGTCCTCCTGACTTGCAAATACATCAGCAAAGAACCGCATCTGTCTCCAGAGGACTTTGAGGTTTTAGGTAGCCCAAGAATCATGGAGTAATTTCACTTTAATCCAGTGATTTCACACCATTTATAAAGTTTTCATGGAATTCCCATGTTTCCAAAGATAGGAATGGAAGAGACTGTGAGGTGCATAGCCTGTGGCCTCCTATTTGCCATGGCCCTTTCCAGTCCCCCTCAAACCTCTCCTCACCCTACTAGCGTCCCTTCTTTGTACTCAACCAACAGTGTTGTCCTATGAAATCTGGGTCAATAACAGTGGTGGGGTAGGAATGAATGAATATGAATGGATGGATGAATGAATTAATGAATAAAAAAAGAAAAAAAAAGCATTTATTTAGTGCTTACTGTGTGCCAGGGATTGTCCAAGGACAGTCAAGGAAACAGACAAGAGAAATAAATCAAGAAATGACAGGGCAAAGTAGGAGAATTAAAGCATATCTTGAAAATTATGCATTTAGATGATATCACTCACATATCCTTGGAGGATTAGTTGTTCTTGATAACTGAGATTACTAGAAGCAGCATAGATGAGAGAGACCTTAAAAGTCTAATTTAGTCATATCACCTCATTTTACAGATAAGAAAACTGAGGGCTAATTTGCTGCTCTAGTCCAATCCCCTCCTTTTATTGGCTGTTGTCAATGAGCAAGACCGCAATCTCTTTCCTCCCTGGCCACTCCCACCTCTTTTCATTTTGGAGGGAGCCTGAAAATTAGATGATGAAGCTTGTTAGAAATGTACCTATGCTAAGAGTTAATAGGTTCTGAATGAGCGAGATGAGGGATTCTCCGGTAAATCGCGTAAGTGTGGGGACTTGGTGACATTGTTATTTGTCTGCTGGGATAGCACCTTCTTTGCTTTCTTTTTGGTTCTTAGGTGTGTTCCAGGTAGGTGAGGTGTTATTGAACTTTTATGCAGTCTTATCTCTTGAGAAAGTCTTGGCAGAGGCTGTCGTATTAAACCAATGTATCTTTAAAATGACAAGAAGAAAACTCTTCCTCCCTTGTTTGTTACCTGGGGCGCTGGAAAGGTTAGCAAAAGTCAGACTGCAGAGCAGAGAGCTGGGATTCCTGCATCATTCTTTATTATTTTTTTAAAAATTGAGTTCAAAAAGGAAAATTTCCAAATAAGGGTGCATTAGCAGCCCTGACCTAAAAAGAATTTCTAAAATACAAGTCAGGCCTTTGCCCTGGCATGTAAAGAATGCAGACTGTTAACTGACCCATAGGATTCTGTCTGGCTCTGGGTCTTAGGTGAAATGTTGAAATTTACAGAGTCCTTGACCACTGGTCTGGAAGTGGGTGCTTTTAAAACTTGGTCTAATGGTGATGGCGTTTCCTTGAGAGCAAGGATTGAAAGGATCTTAAATGTGGGCTTTAATTTCAAATGAAAAGAGTAGGAAAACATCACTGCCCAACTGCTATGAAGGGAGGGCTGGGAAACTATTTAAAAAAAAAAACTATGGGGGCAGCTAGGTGGTGCAGCAGATAGAGCACCGGCCCTGGATTCAGGAGGACCTGAGTTCAAATCCGGCCTCAGACACATAGCACTTACTAGCTGTGTGACCCTGGGCAAGTCACTTAACCCCAATGCCTAGCCAAAAATAAAAAACAAAACAAAATAAAGCAAAAAAACTATGAATGCCCAAATTGAATTCAAATCCCACAAACGTTTATTATGATGTTCATTAACTCCTATATATAGGGAACTGTGCAAGGGACAAACAAAGGTAAATAAGAAAAGAGTCCTGAACTCGAGGAGTTCATTGAGGGGTTTGGACTAGATGATCCCTGGGGTCCTTTCCAGCTTGAGCTCTTTTTTTATTTTTATTTTTTGAGGCATTCAGGGTTAAGTGACTTGCCTAGGGTCACACAGCTAGTAAGTATCTGAGGTAGGATTTGAACTCAGGTCCTCCTGACTCCAGGGCCAGTGTTCTTTCCACTGCAGTGCCACCTAGCTGCCCACGCTCAAACTGGTGACCTTTTCTCAGTTTTCATCCTTCTTGACCTCACTGTGCAGCATTTCCCACTGCTGACCACCTTCTGTGTGAACTTTGGTGAAGCCACTTTCTCCATTCTCCTCTTAGCTCTCACCCCTCCTCCTCATTCCATTTTTGCAGGTTCACCTTCCCTTCTAGGCTCCCAAACTGGGGCTCTCCCTGGACCCCCTGCAATTCTCTCCCCACATTCTCTCATTCAGTGGCCTCATCAACTGCCATGGGTTTAATCATCATCTCTGGGTCTGTCTCTCTGTTGAGCTAAAGTCACACATGGCCGAGGACAGCTGGTTACGTCTGAGAACAGCCAGGTTAGCTATCCTGAAGCAGCTAGGTGCCCCACAACATCGGACAGACTTAAGTTCAGATCTTGTCTGATGTTTATCACCTGTGTGGCTGTGAGAGCAAGTCACTTAACTTCCTCCTCAGCCTCAGCTTCTTCATATGTAAAATGGGGGTGATAATAACCTCTACCTCACAGGGTTGTTGGGAGGATCAAATGATCAACAAATAGCTTAAAACTGTGCTCAGAGGTTTGGGACATTGTATAAATGATGACTGTCTGATAGGAACCGGTACTGGATTTTTGTGTTTTGTTGTTTTAATAGAAAACTCCCAGGTGAAGAAATTCCCTCCACTAATGCAGGTCGGCACCTTCTCTGCAGTTTAGGAGTCTTAGAGAGGTCCCCGGGGCACTGAGTATGGACAGGGTATGCATCTCAGGCAGCACTTGAACCCAGGTCCTCCCAGCTCCAAGCCCCCACACCACCACTCAAATGGTTAGTTTTTTCAGCCACAGCTATCCTTGAAGACCACCTGCACTGATTCACACACGGGTTGCAATGTGTCTCAGTGAAGGGGATGTTTCCACAGACAGAATGCTTTATAAAGAAAAGTCATTTTTCCCAAGAGCCAGGTTTTGAGTCCTGAAGGTATAACGTGAGGACCCAGCACATCCATATCAGTCCTCCAAACGTGATCGCTATCGAAGACCTTGTCTAAATGGGTGTCTTCTCTGTTGAGACTAAACAGGAGGGCACAGTCACAATTATATCGGTCCAGCACAAATGGGGAGTCTGATAACAAACTCAGCCGTATTGAACACTAGCTGAGTATCAGATCTCGTCATCATCCACGGTGATTAATCAAGCTTCCTTCCCCACCACCCAAGAGCATTCCCAGCTCCTACATTCATGGTTCTAAATGATATGAATACTATGAAACTCCTACCTCCCGCCTCTCTACTCCCATCCTTCGTATTTCCTCCCGCCACCCCTTGAAGTTTGAAGACTTGTAGATCTGGAGCGGGATTTGAATCCTGGCTTTCAGCTTTCCACCTGTGGTGACCTTGGGCAAAGTCATTGAAACTCTCTGAGCCTCACTTTCCTCAGCTATGTGATGAGAGGGATAGATAGGAAAAATGGGAGAGAAGTTGGGACGTTAAAAATAAGGAGATTCAGCCACAGACTGAATATGGAGATAGAGGAAGGTTACCCAGGTGTTAGAGGTGGAATCCGAAGACTAGTCATTGAAGAGAGGGCAGCTGGTGGCACTGGGCCTGGCATCAGGAGGACCTGAGTTCAAATCCAGCCTCAAATACTTACTAGTTGTGTGATCCTGGGCAAGTCACTTAATCCTATTTGCCTCAATTCCCTCATCTGTAAAATGAGCTGGAGAAGGAAATGGCAAACCACTCCAGTATCTTTGCCAAGAAAACCCCAAATGGGATCATGAAGTGTCAGAAATGACTCATCATCATCAACAACAATATCAAAGAGTAGTTCAATGTCACCTTAAGTATCCGGGATACATTGAGTGTTGGATGCCAAAGGGGCATTGATTTTGAAATGGCCAGCAGAGTCAGACAATTCAACAAACTGGATGAACGTAATTGTGGCATGTGAGATGGATGTACTAGGCTGAACCTGGCACACCCAAGACAGATTCAGAGAAAGGCTGTGTTGATTAGAATGGTTCAGAATGATGGCATTGTCTCAGCAGAACCTGCCCTTCCCCAACACACACACACACACACACACACACACACACACACACACACAC
>NW_020954546.1:20754183-20778209 GCF_900497805.2 Vombatus ursinus | reverse complement strand
ACACACACACACACACACACACACACACACACACACACACACACTCTCTCTCTCTCTCTCTCTCTCTCTCTCTTGTTTGACTTCTAAAATCATGGTTGACATATTAAGTTCTGCCAGGGGACTAGCCTGGTACAGTTTGATCTTCTTATTCATTGTTATGATTAACAGATATGCAGTTAATACAGATGTTTGAGTTGCAAATGGAATCAAAAGGATACAGATGTTTCTTCACATAACTTGCTGAAAGTCCAGATCTTAGAGTCAGGGTGGACCACCACATGGATTTGTTGTACCTAGTGTAAAGAACCAATGGTTCATTTGTGTCTTGTGGGTGGGGGGCTCCATGCCCACAATCCACAGTGCCAAGTTTTGAGTCTCTTTGCAAGAGCGTGGATAGAGCACCACGCATTGTGAAGATGCCTTATTTCTTCAGCATCATTTCCTCAGTTCTTTCTCAAGTCATCTTTGTTTTTGTCTTATTTGTATATCAGGTGAATAGCAGAGCTTTTAGTCTCTTCAACTGTATTGTGGACTTGGTAAGGGAGATTTTTTTTCTTTTATTCTTTAGGATTTAAAGTGTTTTCATTGTGATTTTTAAAAATGGTTTCCAATAAGTAATAGTCTGAATTCAAATTTTTGGTGCTTTGGTGCTTAGGGGAGGAGGAGGGATTGCAGGATTTTTGATAACCCTGTGGGCCTCTTCAGTTGTATCTGATAGCAGTTAGTGCCACTCACCCGATACTTTTTTACTGCACAGCGTGGTCCCAATTTATTGATTTTGTGTACACCCATCATAACTTGTCTCAGGATTCCTTGTTTGGTACATTGTCATTGTGGAGAAACACGGTCAGATGCTCAGGCATCTTTGACGTTTCATAGGTCTGAGGACCTTCATTTGGCTCTGTAAAAACCCCTCCCCTCCCCTCTTTACACCCAGGCGGGAGATATTTTCCCCTGGAAAAATTCTAGATCCAGGACGGGAAGGATCTTAAGAGATCGTCTCAGCCAACCTCACGTCATCTTACAGAGGATGCCCAGAGAGGGGGAAACATCTTGGTCACACAGCTAAGAGCCTAGGTTCAAACCCAGGCTCTCTTGACTCCAAATCCACTACTCCTGATTGGGTGTATAGTTCCCCAGAATGCTACAGAGCTGGCCTCATCACACTCTGTGAGTCGTACGCGTGTTTATAGATCCCCACATTGATTTTTAAAAAATCAATAAAAGGCTAAAATTAGATGCTTGTTTAGGTTCTAATCTTTATTGTTACTGCCTGGAACTTTTTAATTTCAAAGACAGTAATGGAGTAGTTTCCTCTGATCAATACACATTGAAAAATAATTCTCCTGATGTTGGGTTTTTTTGTTTTGTTTTCTGTGCCAGGGATATTGAGTAAGTTCTATTTCTCACCTGCATATTCAGTTTATTACTATGAGGGAGGTATTCTGTCTTGGGGCACAGTTCTGTAAAAATTACAACACACACAGTGATGAGAATTCACATTGATGTGGTCTTTTACAGCTTAAGGCTTCCCGTAAGACTCAGATCAAATCAGGCCTCCTGGCTGCTAATGCTTTCTTCGCCTTTCTGATTCTCTTCTGCCTAAGGTATTTACATCATACGTGTGTGCCTGTATGTGTGTTTATATGTACATACACGCGCACATGTATATGCACGCATGTGTTTGTATACATATATGTATGCACATGTACATACACCTACCTGAATTTACGTGTGTGTGTATGTGTGCCTATGTTTATATGTAGTACATGCAGATACACGCATATATCTGTGTGTACATGTGGTATGTGTATGCACACATATATGTACATACATATTAAATTATTTATGTGTCTCTTCCATTAGACTATGAGTATTTTGAGGGCATGGGATATTTTTTGCCTTTGTTTGTATCCCCAGTCCCTGTGCTTAAGCTCAAACACTTAATACATTATTAATAAATTAATAAAATATTAAGCACTTCACAAATGCTTGTTGTTTGACTATACCAAAACCCAGCCTGGAAAGCGGCAGACATGTCTTCTCCTGTGGGCCAAAGATTCATGCGTTCTCCTGGGCTATTCTCTTGCCAAAGTTGGAGAATGTATTTGAATCATTTATAGTGATACTTGAAAGAGGGAGCTGTCCCGAAGGTTGGTTTGTGGAGAGGAGTAACCAAATGGCTCAACTGAAAAGCTTTTGGTCCACTAACTTGAATTATCTTCCTTGGAGATCAGCCTGCAGGAAGCCAGTCTAGACTCTAGGGAAATGGCTGAACAAATTGTGGTACATAAATGCAATGGGAAACTACTGGACCATATAAGAGTGTAAGAAATTTAGAGAAACGTAGGAAGATTTGTAGTAATGGGGCAGAGGGAAGTGGGCAGAGCCAGGGAAACAGCGGACACCTTAATGATGACAGTGTCAATAAAGAACAGTAAAAGAAAACTGAATGTGTTGTAGTCATGACAGCCAATCATGGCCCTGGAGAAGAGATGAGGAAATACACCCCCCGTCCTTCCACTGGAAAGGTGGGAAACCCTGGCCATGGAATATCACGTACTTTTTTAGAATTATTGTATCAGTTGGTTGTTGTCTAGTCATTTTTCCATTGTGTCTGACTCTCTGTGACCCCATTTGGGGTTTTCTTGGCAAAGATCCTGGAGTGGTTTGCCATTTCCTTCTCCACCTCATTCTACAGATGAGGAAACTGAGGACTAGAGAGGGTAAGTTATTTGCCAAAAGTCGCACAAGTAGAAGGGAGCCTTTAAAGGCTTTAGAACAGGAGAATACCATAATTATTCTGAATGAAGGAAAGATTCTTCTTCCAGCATGGAGCAGAATGATTTGGGACAGAAGAATAGAGTTGTCTGAGAGGCTGTTGCAGTACTTTAAGCTTCAAGTCATGCATGCCTGGAGTATGTTAGTCTTTTTGGGAAAGGACAAGTAAGAGAAACATTTCAAAGGAAAAAATCAGTAGTAAACTGTCACTGCACAAATATGGAGGGAGTAAAAGAGAGCCAGGAGTGAACATTGAGTCCAAGTTTTCCATCGTGGGTGACTCAGAATGGTTGTGTTTCGTTGACAGAGCCGGGAAAGTTGGGGGGGGGGGCACGAGGAGAGAGAGAGAATACACAATGGCCCTTGTCTTTGAAAAGAAGGGCGTGAGAAAGTCATCGGAGTTGTCCGGAGGACCTTAAGTGATTGATCACTTCCTTATAACCTGACACCATGTAGCCAGTGAGACCAGAAAAATCAGCAGAAAGAAATATTTGGCCAGTATACGGGGCCTGTTTATTACAGATCCCATCTGATATGGTCATTTTCCATGTTTTCTCAGTTGAGAAGTTGTTCATGAAAGCTGAATGATCTATTAGTTATACTGATCAATCATGGCTTGGGAAAAGAAAGGAAAGAATGTGCCTCCATTCCTCCTTAGCTGAGGTGGGGGGATATCAGCAGAGAATACTGCCCATCCTGGGAGATCCACTTGTGTTGGTTAGTTTTGCTGAACTGATTTCTCTGTCTTTTGTTCTTTGTTACAAGAAATGGCTCCCAGGTTGGGGATGGGCTAGTGGAAAGGATAAGGGATAGATTATTTGGAAATGATAGAGATGTAAAAACAAAAGCTATTGAAAACTTTTTTTTAATTAACAAAGATGTTGATGTTAGAGTCAAGTACTGGTCAAGAAGTTTGGAAAAGATTTTTTTGCCATCAGCGACATTCATCAGGTTTGTTCCTTGAGGGCATGTCCAATTTCCACTTGTTTCATCCTGACACAACAGGTCTCTTCACTTTGCATGCTGTTGGCCGTTCAGCATTTAAGGAGCCTCCCAAAACAATAGGTTCAGGGCTGGAAGGGAGCTTATTTTTAGGCTCCTGTTATGAATGAGGCAACTTTGGAGCCTGGACTGATGATGTGGTTTGCCCAGGGCTGCTTGGACATCGAGGGGCAGAGCTAGGATCTAACCCCAGGCCTCTGCCTCCAAACCTGAGACTCTTTTCCACTGGACCTTGTGTGTTCATGGAGTCTGAGAGCATATTTGGTCATGTTAGGAAGCAATTCTTACCACAGAGGTCAACTTTCTTGAAAAAACCCATATAGCACTGAAAAGTTGGCTATGAAGTGAATCATATGTTCCTGTTGATTCCCATCATAATTTTAGGTTGGAAGTCATTTATTTGCTGAGCCCTGGTTTAGTATGCTTAGACATACTTACCCAATAGGTGTGAATAAGTCACATTCAGATAGGTCTATGACATCATTGATGTGGGTTTTCTAATGAAAAAGTCACTGCTCATCCATGCCCCTGCCCATCCATGCCCCTGGCCCATCCATGCCCCTGCCCCATCCATGCCCCTGCCCCATCCATGCCCCTGCCCCATCCATGCCTCTGCCCATCCATGCCCCTGCCCCATCCATGCCCCTGCCCATGCACTTCACCTCTTGTCCTTGTCCTCCTACAAGTTCACCATCAGGAGTCCATCCACGTGCTGGGAACCTCTCTCTTTTCTCTTATCCTCTTGAGGCAATCCATGGAGCTCACTGGTTGTTCATGATCACTCCTCACTGGTGTCGCGTGACTGACCCATCGTTGTTACTCCTTCATTTCTTTGATGACCTTTCTTGTTCTAGAGCTGGACGGGGCATCACAGGCCATTCAGTTTAACCCCCCCATTTGACAGATGAGAAAACTGAGGCCCAGAAGGGATAGGTGATGTGCCCCAGTGACCTTCTATTATCCTTGAGATAATTTTCAGTTCCATTTCTTTGAAAACTATAGTCTTCCATGACCCATAGCCATACAATAACTCTGGGAGAATAGTGGTGTTTAAAAAAAAATTAGCTTTTCAGAGAAAAGCTTGAGTTCATTAAAAAATAAACAAGCCACCAACTTTGTGTAATATTACTGAATATTTGTCCAATCGAATATTTGTTAACAATTATGAAAAACCTATAGGTATAATTAGTCAGTGGCTTTCTTACCATTCTCACATATGACATTCCACTTTCTATCTCCATGCCTTTGAACAGGCTGTCTGCCATTCCTGGAATATATCCCCTTATTCCTGCTCCTCAAAAGTCCTTCGGAACTCAGCTCAAGAGCCACCTTCTACATAAGGTCTTTCCTGATCACCCCTGTTGCTGATGCTTCCTTTCTGAAATTACAATGGGCAATCAATCAAGCAGTAAGCATTTATTAAGCACCTACTATGTGGCATGTAGGTGGCTTAGTGGATAGAGCTTCAGGCCTGGAGTCAGGAAGACCTGAGTTCAAATCTGTGTGACCCGGGCAAGTGATTTAACGTTGTTTGCCTCAGTTTCTTCATCTAGCAAATGAGTTGGAGAAGGAAATGACAAATTGGTCCAGTACCTTCGCCAAGAGAACCCCAAATGGGGTCACAAAGAATCAGACATGACTGAAATGACTGAATAACAACTAAAAAATGTGCCAGTCATTGTGCAAAGCCCCAGGGAAAGCAAAACAAAAATGAAACTATCCCTGCCCTCAGGGAACTTATATTCTGGCAAGTAGTAGATAAAGTACTGCATTCACAGTTAGGAAGACCTGGGTTCAAATCTCATCTCAGACATTTAGTAGCTGTGTGATTCTTCTCTTCTTGGAATCTTGGATTCCTTCTCTATAAAATGAGGAGATTGGAATAAAGGACCTATGAGGTCTTTTCCAGATCTAAATCTGGGATCCTATACTTTGCATAGATTTTCCATATACATGAATGCTTAGTGTTTCTCCTAATAAAATGTTTAATCCTTGAGGACAAGGCCATTTCATTTTTTGTCTTTGTATCCCTAGCACCTAATACATACAGTGCTTGGCACAAAGTTGATGCTAAATAAAAGCTTTCTGATTAATTAAATAAATCAGACCCAAGTTGGAGGGGTGGGGAGTGGGAGTATGTCTGCATATGCACATGGGAATGGGTCCCTTTTTGGGGCCTTAACTAGGATTAGCATTTAGTCATCAGTACATGTAGTAGGCACTTCATCAATACTTCTTGACAGCTTATTCACTATGTGTAATCCCTGCTTAGTATTGTCATCAGAAGAGGATTTAAGAAGATTCTAAATCACCCATACAAGTGGCAAGGTCAGATTTAAAACTGGCTCATTGGTCTCACGCATGATTCTAGAGATGCTTGCCACCTGGCTCACCCCTCAGTGCTAAAAGGTATATAGAATCTCTAATTCCCATGGATTCAGACTTTGGATTTAAGATCACAGGCTAGCTAGCACCCACCTGTGAGCTTAATCCCTACCTGGCAGGGCAGTGCCTTTATCAAATTTGAATTCTGATCAGGAAGAGGCTTCTGGAGTGTTCCATTCCACGTTCTTAGGCCACTTGCCAAGGGTGAGCAATGCTTAGCCCTACCTCCAACCCAGAAATAGAGAAGAAACATAATGAGGAAAGTATGAGATTCCATTTCTTCAGTAATCCCTCTGAGCTGGAAGTGTTGCAATAGGACCAAAAGTAGAATGAAAATGCTAAAGATGGCCAACTCTTATCTCCTTGAAATCAGACTCTCCTGGCAGAAGATAAAAGCTTAACATTTCCCCATCACATGGGGCAGATCTTTCTGATGGGAACCGTAACTCAGCATGCACAATCTCCAAGTGCTTCCCCACAATGGATGTTGGTTTATTTTTGTTTTTGTTTTTGTTTTGTTTTTAGAATGAGCCAACATATATTTACTCAGCACCTACTGGGCAAGAAGTAGGGCTAGGTGCTATGGGAGTTAGCTCTGCCCTTGGCCCTCTTCTTTTCTCTCTCTCCATTCTCCTAGTATTGTCATCCATTCTCATGGCTTCATTGATCACATATTCATGAGTGACTCCCAAATCTCTAAGTCCTAATGTTCCTTATGGAACTCCAATCCCTATTTTCCAGTGCCTATTGATCCTTTCCTCTTGGATTTCCCGGCATTATCTCAAACTTGAGGTCCAGAGCCAAATTACTACTCCTCATCTTCAGCTTTTCTTCTTAACCTCCCTTCTCCTATTAATGGTACTACTACTTTCCCAATTACGTGGGTGCATCATCTTAGAACCCTACTTTGATTGCTATTTCTCATGCCCTATCAAAGATTGTTGAGACTTCATAGGGCCTCTCACCTACTCATTCATCAATTGATCAATCGATTAGTATTTATTAAGCCCCTGCTGTGTACCAGGCAAGGTACTTCAGTACTGAGGATACAAGTACAAATAATGAAACAACCTCAACCCACAAGGAGCCTAATACTGATCCCTTATTTTCAATCCCACTGCTGCCACCTCAGTTCAAACCTTTATCTTTCCTACATCCAGAGAGAGAGGTTTTCTGGAAGTATTATGGAGGAAAGTTTGTTAATATTTTTTCCCCAGAAAACAAGATTTTTTTTTTTGGTGGAAGGGATGGGGACATTAAAATACCTGAAATATTTTACAAAAAGTGAGCTGAGACCAAAATTGAATAGGAGGAAGAGAGTGGTAAGGGTTGCATTTGGGAATTTAGTAGTGCCTTCAGGGACCCCAAACTTCTCTCTGAAACAAAACCCCATTTTTAACAACCCTGTTTTCTTCTGGTGACACGGTAAGGCTGTGAATCATGGAATACAATCACCGCAGAAGAATTGTGAGGTTACCCAAAGGGCAATGGAGAGACATATGATGGGTGTAAATAAGCTTCAGAACTGCCTGCAAGAAGTGACATGAAGGCTGTCCAAGCGACGTATGGCCAGTGGAAGAACTGGTCGTGTTAAGAGACTTATAGGAAAGCATCTAACACATTGAGTGGATGTCCTCTGGAGGATTTGTGGAAGGACTCAGACAAAAGTTGCACCTGAGGAAGTGTGGACGGGTTGTGACCTGCACCAGCAGAGGGTGTATCCACACCAACGAGGTCACAAGGCCAACGAAACGTAATCTGTGGAATGTGAAAAATATTGCTGGGTACTTGAAATGACCACTTTTTGGTTGTTGTTATTCAGTTGTTTCAGTTGTATCCGATTCTTTGTGACCCCATTTGGAGTTTTCTTGGCAAAGATACTGGAGTGGTTTGCCATTTCCTTCTTTAGATCATTTGACAGATGAGGAAACTGAGGCAAACACCGTTAAGTGACTCGCTCAGGGTCACACAGCTAGCAAATGTCTGAGGCTGGATTTGAATTCAGGTCTTCTTGACTCCAGGCCCAGCATTCTATCCACTGTGACACCTAGCTTCCCAGTGTTTACTATAGTACTCTTAAAAGTATAATTTATTTAAATACCATTTACGTATTTACTAGTTGACCTTAACTTGTAATTGTTTTCATGGGGACAGTGAGCTGTTTAAATATTGAAGAACTGACCATTTCTTAGTTTTTGTCAGTTTCTTGTAAATTGGCAAAAAAAAAAAAATATGAGAGCCACAAATGTTAGGAGAAAACAAAGCCCCGAGATAGTCTGCCAATGACTTTGGTGTCTTTGGACACATCATTTAACTGAAGGGAGTCAGTGCCATGAAGTGAAAAGGTAAATGGACTTGATTGAAGGAGACCTGGGTTCAAATCCCAGCTGTGTCACATGCTACCCTTGTGACCTTGGGCTGGTCACCTAACCTCTTTGGAACTCAGTTTTCTCATCTGTAAAATGGGGAGGTAATTGGACTCGATGAGCTCTAAGGGTCCCTTCCAGTTCTAAATCTGTGATCTCTAGGTCTCTTCTCCCCTTTGATCCTCAATCTCTTCCTCTGTACAGAGCGGGGATTGGACTAGAGGCCCCCTGGGGATCCCTTCCACCTCTCGAGCTGTGATCCTAAGTCACTTTTTATCTCTAGGCCTCAGTTTCCTCATCTGCAAATCTGAAGGGATTTGGACTAGGTGGTCTAGAGGTAGCAAGGTGACACACCGGGCCTGGAGTTGGGAAGACCCAAGTTCAAGTTCAGCCTCAGACTTTTACTTGTTGTGTCACTCCACCTCTCTCTGCCTCGGTTTCCTCAACTGCAAAACAGGGACATTAACAGCCCCTATCTCTCAGGATTGTTGTGAGGATCAAAGGAGATAATATTTATAAAGAGCACTTAGCACAGTGCCTAGCACATAGTGGGTGCCTTATAAATACTTATTCCCTTCCCCTTCCAGCTCTAAGCCTATGACCCCATGTGGTGCCACATTTATGCTCCCTATTTCGCAGATGACAAAACTGAGGTTCAGAGTGGTCACCCAGTCAGTAAGTTGATTGGTGAGTCTTCTGCTGCCCCCGAGTCTGGTGTTTTTTCTGTTCTGTCCCTCTGTGTCTCAATGCCATGCTCTGTTAAACCCAGAACACACCCTCTTTTGGAGAGTTCTTTAAACATCCAGGTACTCTGAGGACCTCAGCTGTGGCTTTCCTAAAAAACATTTTGCTTTGCTTTAATTCTCAAAGCCCAAAAGGACTTTGCCAACGCCATCGCTCTTTGTGGCCAACTTTCATGGCTCCCCTTTCATCCTTGGCGCTCTTTCCCATTTTCCTCGGGTACCTTTATTTTGTGTCATTACTATTTTCCCTTCTCTTAATCTCCTAAGAACAACCCGACTCAGTGATGAAATCATTAAGAGGTGAGGAGGCCACGAGCTGCCCATCCACATGTGGAGAGTTTATCTCTTACTGTCGCTCACGTGGCCTTTGCGTTATTTATGCTGCCAATCAGCAAAGCAAATACTTTTCTAATTCCAATTTTCTGCCTGATTTCAGACATTTTACAGCTCACATTCCCTGCCCTGCATCTCTTCTCTCTCCTTTCAGGGCATCTTTAAAAAGGATCCAAATCACAGAAGCACTCAGTGCAAGGCGGGCCTGAGCAAGGATCTCCTCCCCTTGATAACCAGCCTTTGCTCAGAGACCTTCCTCCTGAGGCATCCCATCTGGCTCTGGGGTAGTCAGGCCCTGCTGAGGCTTTCCACCTGGATCAAATGTCCCCAGTTCCTTCAGGCTAATCTGATGGGGCAGGATCTCTAGACCCTTCCCCATTCTGGTTGCCCTTCTCTGGATGTCCTCCAGCTCGTCAGTCGCATTCCTAAAATGTGGTACTGAACCCTGCACTCTGGATGTGGTCCATCCCCACCCTAGTTCCAGACATTACCTGTTTTAATGAAGACAAATGTAGTGTTAACCATTAGGATAGTTATTTTTATTTTGTTTTATTTTGTTTTGGAGGGGGAGAGGGAAGATAAAAAAATTCCAAATACAGGGGCAGCTAGGTGGTGCAGTGGATAGCTCACTGGCTCTGAAGTCAGAGTACCTGAGTTCAAATCCAGCCTCAGACCAAACACTTGACACTTACTAGCTGTGTGACCCTGGGCAAATCACTTAACCCTAATTGCCAAAAAAAAATTTTTTTTTTAAATTCCAAATACATGAATTCCACTGTATATTTGAGATGCCTCAGAGGATCCTAGGTGGAGCAGTGGTTTGAGTGGAGGGACCTGGAGTCAGGAAGTTATTATTCAGTCCTTTTTTCAATTGTGTCTGACTCTTCCTGACTCCATCTGGGATAGAGATACTGGAGAGGTTTGCCATTTTCTTTTCCAGCTCATTTTACAGATGAGGAAACTGAGGTAAATAGAGCTGAGTGACTTCCCCAGGGTCACTCAGCTAGTAAGTGTCAGAGGCCAGATTTGAACTCAGGAAGATGAGTCTTCCTGACTCCAAGCTCAGTCCTCTGTCCACTCCACCATCCCTCAGCTGCCTTGGAGTCCAGCCTCAGACATTTACTCACCATGTGACCCTGGGCAAATCACTTAGGCTATGTTTGCTTCAGCTTCCTCAACTGCCAAATGGGGATGATAAAAATAGCACCTTCTTCCCGGAGTTGTTGCGAGGATCAAATGAGATATTATTTATTGGGTGCTTTGCAAACCTTAAAGAGATTATTCATTATTAGCTGTGTTGCTGAGCAAGTCACTTAACCTCTGTTTTCCCCTGTTCTCATCTTTAAAATGGAGATAATGATGAATCCTGCCTGCTACAGTTGTGAGGATTAAATAAGGCATATACAAAGGGCTATGTATAAATGCTTGTACAACCCCTTCTGTTTATGGATGTTTATTGAGCAGGTGGCATTTATTGAATAGGTCGGCTAGGTGGTGCCATAGTGCACAGAGTACCAGCCCTGAAGTCAAGAGGACCTGAGTTCAAATCTGCCCTCAGAAACTTACTAGCTGTGTGACCCTAGGCAAATCACTTAACCCTGTTTGTCTCAGTTTCCGCATCTATAAAATGAGCTGGAGAAGGAAATGGCCAACCACTCCAGTATCTTTGCCAAGAAAACGCCAAATAGGGACATGAAGAGTTCGACATGATTAATCTACTAAACCACAACAAGTTTTTGAGTAGGAGAGTGACATGTTTGGACCCTCACTTGAGGAAAATCAGTTGACATGGATTTAAATCCAGCCTCTGACAAGTGCTAGGTGTGTGGCCACTTATCTACTAAGTTTCAGATGGGATTATGATCTGGGCTAGTGGAGGGAATTCCCACACCTTGGAAATCCAAGATCCTTCCTTGACTGATTGGGTATGTCTTGGCCTCTTAGCTAAATTGTGAGCTCCTTCCAGGCAGAGACTGTGGACATATCTTGTTTCTACTTTGTATGTATCTTGCTCATAGCTACAAATGTACAAGCTGATCTCCCTCATTAGAATGTAAGCTCCTGAGGGCAGGGACAGTTTCATGTGCCGGGCATGTGGTTAATAAATTGGTTACTCTGTGTACGTCTCTCAGAGACTAGCGCAGTGCTATGTGCATGGTGGGTTCTCAGCTCACTGAATATTTGCTGAATAATATAACTTCCTGTAACTCTGTGCTCCATCAGAAGAAGGACAAAGAAAGTTTTCGTGGTTTAGGGGAGAAAATAAACACATTACCATGGAAGACCATTCTGGAAGGTGGAACATAAACAGAGGGGGATGAGATGGTCCAGCTGTGGCCCCACCTGGCTTCCCTTCCTGCATGATAGGACTTTACAGACACCTGTGTATGGCTCAGGCTGTCTTTGGGTCCTTTCCAGGCTTCCCCCTCCAGGACAAGATTGCTGCCTCATCCCTAACAATGCAGCTTTATGAAGCCAGCTGGCTCCGCTTGGCTCAGGAATTCTCTGACTGCTGAAGGAGAGAGTTTTGTCCTAGGAAATAAGAGCCCTGTGGACATGGGTCTTTCTTTTCATGCTTCTGCCAAAGCTTGCGGTTTTTTCCTACATCCCCCTTCCCTCCAACTGTGTTTTTTCATCTGCAAGGAAACACCTGAATACCAGTGAAATCCTATTACAATAAAATCAGTTGCAAAAATAATTTTCATAAGGCTACTAGGTTGGGGAAATTGCACAAATAGGTTCGATTGCAGTTACATTCAGGTTGTCCTTGTGGATAAGTTGGAGAAATGTAGGGTGGATGATGCTGTGGTTGGATACATTTGGAGTAGGTTAATTCACTAGGGATAGGGATAAGGTTAGCCCTGTGGGTTTATTGGTATAGGAAACTCATGGGAAAGGAAATGTCTTATCCCAATCCTCGTCCCTGTTCCTACAAATGACCAGACCCAAAGAGTATGGTTGATGTCAGCAGGAAGGTCTCTCTTAGAGGATCACAGGGCTCTCTCCTTAGCCCTACTCTGTTTAATCTTAGATTTAGAGCTGAGACTTTAGAGATCATTTAGTATAGTCTTTTTATTTTATAGACTGAGGAAACTGAGGTTCATATTTGATGAAAAGACTTGTCCAAGGTGTTGCAGCTTGTGTTAGAGGCAGGATTTGAACCCCAGTCCTCTGCACTCTACAGCCTGTGCTCTTCCAAAGGCATGCTCAATAAAGTTGTAGGGGACACAAAGCTGGGAGAAAGATCTGATCGTTGACAGATTCAGGACTGAAAAAGGATCTCAATAGGCTGGGATCTGAGGCTAACACTAACAAGATGAAACTTGACAGATAAACGCACTGAGATGCAAAATGTTGGATATACAAGTTGTACAAGTGCGGAATGCAAGGAGCTTAGCAGCATCTTGTGTGAAAGGAACCTGGGGATCTTAGTAGACCAAAAGCTCACCGTGAACTAAGGGGCTTTAACATGAATCTGTTTGGAGTCCATGATTTCATTAACAGCAGCATTTCTTCCCCCAATGCAGATCATAACCCTCTCCTATTTAGTAAATGATCATAAAAGGTTGTTACGTCTAAGGAAGAAAAAGCATCCTTCAGCCAACATGTGAATGAGCTTCTATGAACCGTGAAGTTTGGATTCAGTCAAAGGGCCGCACTTGAGGATGCAGAGGGCCACATGTAGCCTTGAAGCTGCAAGTTCCCCACCCCTGCGTACACTTAGCTGACCACGGACATGCCCTCACCAAGATTGTACTCAAAGCCTGTCCTTTTTGGGTAGGATTTCCTGTGCTTGTGCTCTACTGGTAGAACCTTTGAGACCGTCACCCCCATATCCCAGTAAGACATTAGAGGAGGAGCTAAGTAGAACAACTAAGTGATAGATGCTTTTAAAAAAAAAAGTGAATGCAATCTTATCTTGCATTAACCCAAAGTATGGTGTCTAACTTCTAGAAGATGGCCATCTTTCCATTGATAGAGTATTACAGAAGATGGCCATCTATGTAATCAGTTAATCAACCCACAAACATTTATTTTTTATGTGTTTTTTAATTTTTAGGCAATTGGGGTTAAGTGACTTGCCCAGGGTCACACAGCTAGTAAGTGTCAAGTGTTCGATCTGAGGCCAGATTTGAACTCAGGTCCTCCTGACTCCAGGGCTGGTGCTCTATACCCTGTGCCACCTAGCTGCTCCCCCCCCACCCCCCCCCCACCACAAACATTTATTAAGTGGCTATTATGTGGCAGGCCCCAGGGAGACAGGGTGGTACAGTGGAAAGAGCAGTGGATTTGAAGTCGGTGGACCTGGGTCTACTCTGACACTGTTCTGTAACCTTGGCCAAGTCTTTTAGCCTCTTGGGCCTGCAGTTTTCTCAGTAAAATAAGGAGATTGGACTAACTGGCCTTTAAGGATCTTTTATGCTCTGTGTATTATCCTTGTCTTCCTAACAAAGATGAAAGTTTCTTCCCTCAAGGAGTTGACATTCTGTTGAGAGAGACAACATATGTGTATAACGTAGATATGTGTGTTGATAGATAGACACAGACAGACAGATAGAGATAGGCAGGTATATGTTTACAGATATATCATCAATAAACATTTGTTGAGTGCCTACTGTGTACCAGGCACTATGCTAAGCACTGGGGATGCAAACAATAAGGAGATCATAGCCCCTGCCTTCAAGGAATTTATAATCTAATAGAAGAAAACAACACACAAAAGGGAGCTGAAAGGAGTGGGGGGCACTGAAGGATACCTGGGCAGAGGCGTGTTTTAGGGAGCTGAAACCAAACAGAGCAGCTGGTGGGAAATGAAGAGCTGACTGGAAAATTCTTCTGTGGTTCAGTTGTGTCTGGCCCTCCATGACCCCACATGGGGTGTTCTTGGCAGAGATACAGGAGTGGTTGGCCATTTCCTTTTCCAGCTCATTTTCCAGATGGGGAAATTGAGGCAGACAGGGTTGAGTGACTCGTCCAGGGTCACACAGCTAGTTACTGTCTGAGGCCAGATTTGAACTCAGGAAGATGAGTCTTCCAGACTCCAGGCTTGTGCTGTGTGCACTATGGCACCACCTAGCTGCCCCAAAATTCTGAGCCCTCTATAAAGGGAACCTTTGGGAGGAATTTCTCGCTTCACCATCCAGTCCCAGTGGAGAGGCCACTGAGGGTGCTGAGGAGATGATTAGTAGCATCCAAGCCGAAGCAGTCTCTGTGGTAATGAAATTTTTGGTGATGCTCCTATGCTGGAGAAAGCATGTGGTTCATGGAGTCCAGCCAATCAGAGAATCTGGTAGCACATAATTATAGACATCGCTAGATAGTCCTCCAGAGAGGGGGGAATCTACTGCTTCCTTTGGCAGCCCATCCTCTGTGCTGGTTGGACCAAATCTGGCATATCTTGCTTAATCCACAGGAGTGTGACCCTGGAAACCATATCATAGCAAGAATGGTTGAAGAAATTAAAGAAATTTCTTTAACCTAAGGGGACGCTAGGTTGCACAGTGGTTAGAGCACGTGACCTGGAGTCAGGAAGACCTGAGTTCAAATCCAGCCTCAGACACTTACGAGCTGTGTGACCCTAGGCAAGTCACTTTGCCCTGTTTGCCTCAGTTTCCTCATCTTTAAAAATGGAGAAGGAAATGGCAAACCGCTCCAGTATATTTGCCAAGAAAACCCCAAATGGGATCACAAAGAGTTGAACAGGACTGAAAAATGACTGAACAAAAACAACAATATTTAACCTAAAGGAATACATGATTACCATTTTCAGATATTTTAAGGAAATCTCTGTGATAGCCTCCTCACACCACCCCCATTTCAAGAGAAATCAAGGAAGCCTCACTCCCCCTTCTTCCAGAAAGGTCCTTCTAGCCCTGAATCGGTAATCCTCTCATTCTGTGGTCCACCTGGCTAGTGCTTCCTGGGGTCTCTTTTAGCCAGAATGTTCTTGGTCCTTTTTATCTCTTAGCTCTCCTCCAACTCAAAAATTCTATGGATTTCAAGCCACGGCCAATCATTTCATGCCATTGGACGCAATAAATTCCAGTTCAAGGAATATGTCCAGCCCTTTGAGCTTTGTATATGGGATCTGATCCACGTAGGGAGACGAAATAGATGCTGGCATTAGTCTGAGAGGGTGCAGCCCTCTCTCTATCCCTCACATCCGTTGAATACCCTTTGGTGGTACCACTTGGAAGTTTCTCACAGATGCTAATGGTCCCCTCTGTGCAGCTGAGCCAAACAAGGAATTCCAGGACCTAGAAATAAATTAGTGACTTAGACCTCTGCTTCAAGTTGCTTCAAGCTAAATGAGGGAATTGCCCCCTCCCCACCCCCCAATTAGTTATTACAGATCTGGCTTTATGTAATCAGGAAGGATCCTCCCCTGGTAGGACCAAAGAGTTCCATCCAGCTCTCCTTTGCTAGAAGTGACTGACACATCCAGACACAGACCATTTAATTCATCCCTTCCCCCCTTCCTGCCCCCTCCCTCCTTTCAACTGCCAATTACGCTTTAGTGTGAGCTGCATAGAAACCATGGGCTTTCTTCCCACTATAGCACTAGAGGATTCCCCTTCAGAGATGCCAAGCCCTTGTGTTAGGTAATGGGAATGTTTCTGGGCTCACACAGTGAATTCTGTTGGAACTGTATAGAAAGGCTGAGGGTTTCTTTTATGGATCTATTTTGTCCCCGTGCTTCTTATGCTGAAGCTCTTAATCGGCTCCATTAATTTATCCACTGATTCTCTGGGGTTTTCTAAGTAAACCATCACACCTTCTGCAATGCGGAGACTTCTGTCTCCCCTTTGCTGATGTTTATGTCATTATTTCCTCAGCTTGTGGGTGTGACAGACCTGGCCTGTGTGCCGTAGCCACTTAAGTTTCAATGGAAAATGGCTGTATTTCACTCTTCAGACTGCCTGTGTATTGGACCCAGCCTTTTTTCCCAAGGTCCTACTGGAGATGACTAACTCCAGCCTGGCCGTGTGGGCAGCCTGCAGTCCAGCCAGAATATTCCGACTATCTCTGAGCCCCATAAACACTGCAGGCTTTGTCTTCTCCCTTATCGCTGCTTTAACATAACACAGAGTGCTTACTGTGTTCCATTTGGACCCTGGCAGCCCCAGCTCCTCCCCATTCCCCCCTTTCCCTTCCATTTTAGGGGCCTTTTGTTTCATTGTCCTTCCCAGTCTCCCCTGGCCACACTTAGATGTGCCTGCAATAAAAGCATGTTTATTTGGGGGAAGAGGAGAGATGCTTTTCCCCCCACCCTCACCCACACTTTGGATTTACAGATGTATTCAGTCCTATCCAAAGCTGCAGAGAGCAAAATTAACTCCTTGTCCTGTAAAAAGTTAAGGAGAGACAGAGAAAGGAAGGCATTTGTTATTGCCAGTAGGAAAATTCTGAGTGTTAAAACTGGCAATGTTTACAGACCACTGGCTTTGGAGTGAAGAACACCTGGGTTCAAATCTTGCCTTGGTCACTTACCCCCGTTACCGCACTTACATCTCTAGACCTAGGAGCCAGTCCTAGCTAGCATCTATCTCATGCTTTAAGCTTCACTAAATGTTCTCGATTTTATTTCATTTGAGCCCCTCAATAACCATTGGAGGGAGGTATGACAAGTATTATTATCCCCATTCTACAGATAGGAAAACTGAGGCTTAGAGAGGGAGTGATTTGGCCAAGATCACACAGCTAGTTTCAAAATGTGCGTGTTGTGTAAAAATACAATCTTTTGAGACTAGATGGAGGTTGTCTTGGCAGGATCCACCAGTTAGTCAAGGTGGGGAACAGCACGATGTGGTCACCCACCGTGGCACTTCTGTTCTCCTGAGATGCCTCCCTGTTGTAACACGTGCTGTAGACTTAAAAAAATTTTTTTATCTCATTCTTTCTAATCCAGGGTGCCTGCAGAACAATCTTCCCATTGTGGTCAGTCACCGGTGTGTGTATGTGCATGCGTGTGCATGTGTACACGTGTGTGTGTGTGTGTGTGTGTGTGTGGATGGCCCGCCTCCTCCCACTTAGTTCTGCTACTCTTTTCTTCAGTTAAAACCATGGCTCTCCCCCCCACAGTCTGTCTTCTCTTCATCATTCCTGCTATCTCTGCTCACAAACTGCGCAGCTTTGCCACAGCACTTTTTTTCTCTAGCCCTACATCAGTTGGTTCCAATAACCCTGGGAGTCGAGGCCACAAAGCTCCCCTCTGCCTTCCTCCTCCTCCCAACGGGAGAATCTCTTGTATCTTCCTGTGGACTCTCATCTGCCTGAGAGAGAATAGCTGTCCTCGAGCTTTGCAATGGACATTTTCTCTGAGCTCGCTGAAGCTCCCAAGTTGGAACCCTTCTATAAATGCCCCTCCCTCACTTCTCTAATAGGATCTTAGCTCTGGAACCAAAAGGGACTTCAAAGGCTCACAAGTCCAACCCTTTCATTTTACAGATGAGGAAACTGAGACCAAAGACACATCTGTCTCTTCTCTCTGTTTCTGAAGCCAATTCCCCTGGTATAGACCTTTATTTTTTTTTTTTTTCAGCCATGTGTGACTCTTCATGACCCCCTTTGGGATTTTCTTGGCAAAGATACTGGAGTGGTTTGTCATTTCCTTCTCCAACTCATTTTACAGATGAGGAGCTGAGGCAAACAGGGTTAAGTGACTTGTCTAGAGTCACACAAGTAATGTCTGAGGCCAGATTTGAACTCAGGAAGAGGAGTCTTCCTGACTCCGGCTGTGGTGCTCTATCCACCATGCTGCCTAGTTACCTTCTAGACTTTTATTACTTGGGTAATAAATTCAGATCCCTGAAAAATCATTCCCCTTCTATTCTCTAACCCATCCACTGCACCCTTCATGACATCGCCAGACTCATCTTCCATGTGCCTAGATCTGGTTCTAGGATTCTTCTGCTCCAAAACCTCTGGTAGTTCCCCATTGCTTATTGAGTAAAGTTCACGTGGGTGCTCAAGGCTTTCCACAGTTTGGTGCCACCTTAATGTGAAAGGCAGCCTGCTCCAGGGGGTGGCCAGAGGGTTGGATTTGGAGCCAGAAATCCTGTGTTCAAATCCTGGTTCAGTTACTTAACCTTGTACAAGTCCCTTAACTTCCTGGGCCTGAGTTTCCTCATCTATAAAAAGAGGGGATTGGAACAAGATGGCCTCTCCAGGTCCCTTCCAGCTCTAAATCTGTGATGCTCTGGCCCTATACTACAATCAAATGTGTCTGCCCTCTGCCCCCCACCCCATGCCCTCCCACCTTCATGTCCCCTCTACCTAGAATGTCCTTTCTCCCCATCTTTGCCAGGTGAATTCCTACCCAGGTTTTGAATGCATCTCAAATGCCACCATCTCCAAGGAGCCTTTTCTGATTCTTCAGGTCAATAAGAAGAATCCCCCTCAGGGGCAGCTAGGTGGCACAGTGGATAGAGTTTGGGCTTTGGAGTCAGGAGGACCTGAGTTCAAATCCAGACTCAGACACTTGACACTTACTAGCTGTGTGACCCTGGGCAAGTCACTTAACCCCAACTGCCTCACCAAAAAGCAAAAAAAAAAAAAAAAAAATTCCCCCTCAGACCTCACATGGCACTTTGTTTGTAACTGATGGCCTCTTTTATATGGTCCAGGCCTGTGATTTCATCATATAAGGGAACTCCCTGGTGAGGATACCCCATCTACCAGTGCCCTTTAGAGTCTTGGAGAGCGAAGTGAAGAGCCTTGCCCAGGCAAGGGCATCAGTCACACTGAGCCAGGATTTGTCCAGGGCAGGACTTGAACCGTGCTTCTTCTTTACGTTGAATCTCGCTTCCTACCACCCAGTGGCACGTTGCTTTTACCTAATGCACTTGTAATGTTGTGTATTTATATGTGCAGTAGGTGGATCTTGTACTATTGTGTGATTAAGGCCATCTGTGTTTGTGGCTGATCTCCCACCAGACTGAGAGCCCCGTGGAAGCAGAGACCGTATAATATCTTGGTTTCCTTCCCCAGCACCAAGCAATGGCCTCTGTATACACTAGGTGTTGCTAGAAGTGAATAAATAGGGGGGAAAAAAGCATCTTTTAAGCCGTTGGTATGGGCCAAGAACTGGGCCAGATGCTAGGGATAACAAATTCAAAAGACACAAGCCCTGCCTTCAAGGAGCTTACATTCTAGTAGCCTCCAGTAAGCTTGAATGTCGGTAAGACCCAAGCTTGTTTGAAGATTGGAGGAAAGGAACCCTTGGAGCCTGAGCCTATCCACAGCCCTGCAGCCCCAGCGCTGGTGGCTAAATAGAAGTCATCAGTCCCCTTCTTGGTAACACTGGGGTCTCCCCTTCTCCACTTGTAGGCAGAGGGCAGGCAGGCAGTGTTAATCATTTCCAGCCTGTGCTGGGACTTCTGTATCCTGGAGACCTTGCGTGGCCATCGTCAGGTACCACGTGGGGGTTCTAATCTCCTGATCTTTTCCAGAAACAGCTAAAAAAAAATAATTTCTGAATTAAATATTCACTGTGGTATAAGGGATTCTAGGTGCTGAGCCACCTGAAAGTGAAACTTTTTGAAAAGAAACCTCTCATTTCCTTTCATTGAAAGATCTGGTCCTTTCCCAGTAGCTGTCATTCCCAGCGTGTTTTCTGTGGCCCAGGTGCTATTAAGAGCTCTTGGTGGAAATCACTTAAAATAGCAGCTTATTACAAGTCTCCTCCTGCCTACATGAACTCCTTATTCCACCCAAACTCAACACTCCACCTCTGGCCTCCTGCTTTTTTTTGTTGGATTTTTTCCTCCTTTAAAATTGTTTAAATTAATTTTTTTTTCAATGAACAAAAATCTACTTTCTCTTCATTCCTCTTTCTTAATCCCCCTACCTTCTTAGGGGGGAGAAAAGCTTGTAACAAATATGCAAACTCAAGGAAAACAAATTGCCACGTGGGCCATGTCCAAAAAGTGTATCTCTCAACCTGCATCCTGAGTCTATCACCACCTCTCTGTTAGGAGGTGCCACCATGCTTTTGCACCCCACGCCATGCCCAGAATGCTTTCCCACCCAGAGAGACGCCTTCACTGTAGCATAGTAGACCTTGAGTCAGGAAGAATTGGGTATGAATTCTACCTCAGACTCTTAGTATTAACTCTGTGGCTCTTGGTAAGTAAGCCCTTTAACCTGTCTCACACTGGCGGTTTCTTCACTTATAAAATGGAGCTAATAATAGAACTTAACCCCGAGATAGTAAGGATCAGATGAGAGAAGATTTTTGTAAAGTACTCTGCATCCCTTGAAGGGATAGAGACTTGTTAGGTACTGGACCTAAGACTTCATTCCAGTGCAGATCTGTCACTTGATAAATACTTATTAAACTCCTACTATGTGCCTGTCACCGCTGGAGCTCTGGGATGCAAAAAGAGACAAAAGACAAACCTGCCCTCAAGGAGCTTCCAATCTAATGGAGAGATAACATGCAAACAAATGTGTGCAAACAAGCTATATTGTATACAAGATAAACAGGAACTAATTAACAGAGGGAAGGCACTGGAATTAAGGGGTTAGGAAAGGCTTCCTGTAACTCTGCAGTTTATAGTTTTAGAGAATGGACTGGGGCACTGAGAGGGAGGAGTGACTTGCTCAAGGTCACTCAGCCAGTATGTGTCAGAAGTCAGACTTGAATCTGTCTTCCTAGCTTGAAGGTCCTGCCCTCTAATACACTCTCTTGCTCTGCAAACCTCAAAATGGTCTCTAAATAGGAGCTGTTAGCATCCTCATTATCATCACTAATATTCATCTCTGTCTCTCATATCCTGGAATCCTTTCAAGTCTCAGCTTAGATGCCACCTTTTCCATGGAGCTTTATCTTTCCTGGAAGCTCCCTGAGGTTGGGGACTACATCATTGTAGTCTTTGTACCCCCCTGTCTAGTTAGTGCCTAGCACATAGTAGGTGCTTAATGTTTCCTTGTTGACTTAATTCCCTGCAAGCACACACACACACACACAGAGAGAGAGAGAGAGAGAGAGAGAGAGAGAGAGAGAGAGTTCCGACTATATCTATGCTTCAATTATGTAGTGGATAGATAACTGACCTTGGAGTCAGTAAGACCTGGGTTCAAGTTCCCCCTCCAATACATCCTGTAACCTTGGGCATGTTACTTAATTTCTTAATGCTCTCTAAGACTGTTTAATTGCAGATCTGCATTGGTGGAGGGAGTTTTTCCCCTTAGAGTTCCCCACATCAATGTAATCCTAGCTCTGGTCCAAACCTCCCAGTTATGCAAAACAAACTTATCTGTGCACATGCTCTGTCCCTCAGTAAAATGTCATGTCCTTCAGGGCAGGGCTTTCATATTTCTGTTGCCATTCTCAGAGTAAGTACTTTTAAGTTTTGTTGACTTGACTTCATGATCTCAGGGGTCCTTGAGGTCCTCGGTGACCCAATCCTCGATGCCACACAAATGAGGTGGGGAGGGGGCATAGTCAGAGCGGAGAATTTGATCTGGTGCCATGAGAGGATTGGTTGAAAGAATTGGACATTTTTAACCTACAGAAGAAAGTCTTGAAGGAAGACAATTGCTATCTTCAAATATTTGCGAATATTCCCCTTGGAACGAAGGATTTAGGGATGCTTTTGTTTGACCCCAGAGAATTAGTAGGTGAAAGATGAAGAAAGATGGATTTTGACTCAATTTTTGACTCAACCTTTTTGACAATTAGAGCCATCAAAAATGAGCATGGAATGAATCACCTTGGGAGGTGGTCCCGATCACTATGGGATGGGATGATTTCTCAGGACACAGATTGGACTCAGTTACATTTAGTTGAGATCAAGTGAATTGAAGAGTTCTGTAGTTTTCTCTTGATCAACTCAATGCTTTGGGCTTAAAATAGCTGAATTTCCCCCAAACGTTTGCAAAGCTGGAGGCAGAATTCCTACACAGTAAGGCTTAGATGGACCTTGCCAGTATCCACTGAAATCTGGTCCTGTTTGGAAGCTGGATCCGGAGCCCAGAGACAGCTGAGCATGAGCCTGGCCGGGTCCCTAGGGGGTCATCCTCAGGTTGGCTGCAGAAGGATTGGTTTTTGGCTTTGTTTTGTTGTGGTCACGGCAGCAGCTCTTAGAAACAGTCTGTTTGAGCCAGCCTGGTACTGTGGATAGAGCAATGGACTTGAATTTGTGAGAGATGTGGGTTCAAATTGTACAATCAACTTTGCAACCCTGGGCCAGTCTCTTTGGGTTTCTGAGCCTTAGTTTTCTCCTCTTTAAAATAAGGAGGATAATCCTTTTAGGGTCTCTTTCACAATGTTGTTCTGAGGACAGAATGAGGTAATATGAACCCTAAAGCTCAGGATAATTGTCGACTTTTTCTCATTCATGATCGTAATTTGCATGGGGGGGGGGAGTACTCATCCCAAGGAAGGTGGGGATAGTTATCACCACCAAGCCACATGGTGTAGGAGTCAGGATGACCTGGGTTCAAATCTGGCCTCAGACCCTTACCAGCCCTGTGACCTTGGGCAAGTCATTTAACCTCTGCCTACCTACATCAGTTTAGTTACCTCTAAAGTGGGGACAATAATGGGCTTTATCTCACAAGGTGGTTATGAGGGAAATAAAGTGAGGGAAACAAAGAAAGGGTTTGGGGAAACTTGAACTACTATTATTAATGCTGGGTGTTGATAGCAGAGGCAGCAGCAACGGTAGTAGAAGAGTGGTGGTAGTAGTGGTGGTAATACTAGTTAGAAGTAGTATTTTATTCTTTTGATCTTTTTGATGGAATTCAGATAGGGTGGTAGTAGAAATCACTATCTTGCTATTATTAACTGTTCCTTTATATTCAGTGTTCTAGAGACTATTAGGGGCAGGGAAGAAAATGAGACTTACTCTATGTCAAACACTGTGCTAAGTGCTGGGGTCCCTATTCTCAAGGAGCTAACCCTCTAATCGGGAAACAACACATATAAGACAGGCTTAGAAAGTCCCAAGGGAGTAGTAACAGCTGGGAGAGAGAGAGAGAGAGAGAGAGAGAGAGAGAGAGAGAGAGAGAGAAACAGAGACAGAGAGAGACAGAGAGACAGAGACAGAGAGAGAGAGTGTGTGCGTCTTGGTTAAGTGGTTTAGATAGTTGCACCATTTGACTCATGAAGCACACAGGATGCTTCAGGCACCGTACTAAGTTCTAGTGATACAAAAAAAGGCAAAAACACAGTCCTTGCTCTCAGTGAGCTCATATTCTAATAGAGAAGTAGCGTGTCAGTGTGCTGGGAGGGACCGCAGAGGCCTTTGGGTCTGGCCCCATCATTTGACAGATGATGAAGATGAGGCTGAGAGATGATAAGGCCCGGCAGCAATCATCTTCAGTAATCAAGGCCTCTAGGGCTGGGGTTCTTTTTCCTGGAACATCTCTCTCTCTCTCTCTCTCTCTCTCTCTCTCTCTCTCTCTCTCT
>NW_020954546.1:20739883-20754173 GCF_900497805.2 Vombatus ursinus | reverse complement strand
TCTCTCTCTCTCTCTCTCTCTCTCTCTCTCTCTCTCTCTCTCTCTCTTCTCTCTTTCTCTCTCTCTCTGTCTCTCTTTCCCTCTCTCATTCCTCATTCTCTCTGTCTCTCTCATTCTCTGTCTCTGTCTCTCTCTGTCTCTCTGTCTCTCTCTCATATTATGCTTCCAGAGTCAGCTCTGATTTTGTATATGGGTTTTCTAGTCTGGAGGTGGATTTTGTTTCCCCAGCACTTAGAAGACTGATGCTTTTGTTTTTATCCCTGAAATGCATTACTCATTGTCCTCCTTGGCCTGGGACAGATGGAAATATGAACTACTTCAGTACAATCTAATTTCCCTGTGGGTCATAAGCATCCTGAGGGACTATGTCATCATGCTGTGGAAGGCCACAGAAACTTCTGGAACAGGCCTGAGCAGCCAATGAATCATTCACCCCTGTTTGCTCTTGTCGGTCTCTCAAATGCACATTGCCATGGCCCCATTCTGTGCAGTTACGGATGTCTTGTTTCCACCTCAGGCCGGAGAGCTTTGCCATTGGATCAGTCCAGTGTGTCTTGGTCTGATAAACAAATACTCACGGTTTCTGGGGCTCTGGCCAATCTGTGCTTACTCAGGGCCCTTAGATAGAGTCTTGATCAGCCCCTGAACTTATGAATGAAGAAACTAACACCCAGAGGCTTACCCAAGGTCACATAGCAAGCCATGCCAAAACCAGGGTTAGATAGCCTGACTTTTAAACAGACATCGGTCATTGAGGAAGGTAATGAGCTTGACATTCAAATTTTATTTGATAAATCATGAAAACCTGTGGTAGTGATATCTGAATATTTATGAAATATTTGGTTGGCATGAGACCAAATCTATGTGACCTTGGGTAAATCACTATACCTCTCCAGGCCTCAGTTTCCTTGTCTTTAAGAGGAGGGTGATTCAAAGGGTCATTCCAGCTCTATTTAGGTGAATATCCTCCATTCCCAGGTGGAAGATGACCAAGGCAATAACCAAGGTCACACCAGTAGGAAGTGATGGCCTCACCTCTGTCACTGAACTTGTAACCCTGGGCAAGTCCCTGGGCCTCAGTTTTTTCATCTGTAAAGCAAAGGGTTTGGATGACATTGAACAAGGTCTTTCTCTATTCTAGAGCTATACCCTATGAACCTCCCTGAGCCTTAGTTCCTTTATAAATTTATGAGGTAGCACTGGATGCTGTTAAAGAGAGCTCCTTTCAGCCCTAGGTCAGTGAACCCATGTGCCTCTCTGGACCTCAGTTACTTTTCTCCTCTGTAATTTTGATGAGATGATCTCATCGGGTCCTTCCAACTCTAGAGCCAGGGAACCCCGAAGATCTGTACCATTTTTTATCTCGGTATACAAAAAGAACTTCTTTATTCACCTTGCTTCTCCTCTCACTTTTCCAGGGACAATTTCATCCACCAAGCGCACGGGGATTCCGGCTCCTCGAGAGCTTTCCACACCCGTCTCCAGAGAGAGATCTGCCCTTCGAGGTCCCACCAGTGCAAAGAAACCAATCCCCAGTCCAATATCCTCCAGTACCCCGACTCCTACCAAGCACTTAAGAGGTGCCAATAAATCCAAGCAGGAGAATGAAGGCGGGGAAAAGGCATTACTGGAATCCCAGGTCCGGGAACTCCTGGCAGAAGCCAAAACAAAAGATTTTGAAATCAGCAGGCTCCGGAGCGAACTCAAGAAATTCAAAGACAAAGGGTCCCCAAATGCTGCGGAAGGGACTGAGGCTTTTGATCAAAATGGCGAAGGGTTGCCAGCCTCCCCTGGGGATCTAGATCCTTTGATAAGAACTCTTCAGGAGAAGAACAGAAATTTCCAAAAAGAGCTAGTAGATCTCGGGGAGGAAAATCGGGCTCTGAAAGAGAAATTGGCGTACATGGAGCATTCCCCCAGCTCGGAGGCGGCCACGAGCAACGATGGGGGTAGCAGCCTGCCCACACCGACTACTCAGGAGTCAAGCTTTGGAAGCCCAACGAGAAACCAGCTTTCAGGAGAAATGGAGGAATACAAACAGACCGGCAGTACCTTACGAACCTCAGGGTCCTCGAGCAGTGACGTGACCAAGGCTTCTCTGTCCCCAGACGCTTCCGATTTTGAGCACATAGCCGAGGCTCCTTCCAGGCCCCTGTCCTCGGGCAGCAACCCCTTCAAGAGCCCCCGGTGCTCCACGGGCGGCAGCTCCCCCAACAACATCAGCGAGCTGTCCGTGGCTTCTCTCACCGAGAAGATCCAGAAGATGGAGGAGAACCATCACAGCACCACGGAAGAGCTGCAGGCCACCTTGCAGGAGCTGTCAGACCAGCAGCAGATGGTCCAAGAGCTGACGGCCGAGAACGAGAAGCTGGTGGACGAGAAGACCCTTCTGGAGACGTCCTTCCACCAACACCGGGAGCGAGCCGAGCAGCTGAGCCAGGAGAACGAGAAGCTGCTGAGCCTCCTGCAGGAGCGCGCGCAGGAGCAGGAGGCCGCCGGCCAGGACAAGGCCTTGGAGCTGGAGCAGAAGTGCACGGAGATCCTGGAGAACGCCGAGTTCGAGAGAGAGAAGCTGCTCAACATCCAGCAGCAGCTGACCTGCAGCCTGCGCAAGATGGAAGGCGAGCACCAGGGCGCCGCCGAGCTCATTAAGCGTCTCCAGGAGGAGAACGCGCAGCTCAGCGGGCTTCTGGACGCGGAGCGGCACAAGGGCGGCCTGGCGGCCCAAGCCCTGGAGGACTGCCGCGTCAGCCTGGAGGCGCTCCAGATCGAGAACGCCTCCCTGCGGGCCCAGCTGGAGAGCAAGCAGCAGAAGGCGGCCGAGCTGAGCGCCACGGGCCACGTGAGGGACACGTCCGAGGTGCAGGAGAAGCTCAAGGCGGCCCGGGCCGAGAAGGACCAGCTGGAGCGCTCCTGCCTGGAGCTCAAGCAAGAGCTGCTGAAGGCCAACAGCGAGATCCAGCACATCCAGAGCATGCTGGCAAAGGTAAGATGGCGCTCGCTGCCCGGCCCACAGCCCAGCCCCCAGCCCGCTTCTCTTCTTCAGCCCCCCAAGCCTCAGCCCTACCCAGCTCTGCGTGTCTACTTAGCACTTGCTGTATGCCGTCGTGATATGTGTATTTCAATATGATGTCAATATACTTTATGTGATTTGGAAAAGGGATCCGTTGCCTTTACTACACTGCCAAAGGGGTAGATGACCCCTCAAAAGTTAAGAACCCCTGCCTTATGGTATGGTAGAGTGGGAGGAAGATTTGTATGTGCAGAAAGAGGGCAGCATTCAGAGATCTGCTGTGGGACCTAGAGCACTGTTAGTTATTATTTAATATACTAAATCTAATCTAATCTATACAGGTACACAGTAGATAACAGAAGAGCACTGTTAGTTATTAGTTAATAAACTAATAGTTAGCATAGGCACTGTGCTAAACGCTGGGGATACAAAAAAGAGTCAAAAGGCAGTACCTGCCCTCAAGGAGTTTGCATTCTATGGGGAGGAAATGACAGGTACTTGGGAAATCAAAAAGATATACAAAGTACACAAGCAAATTAAAAATATAGACGAAATATTTTTATAGTGAGTGGAGTGGCAAGGATTTCGGTAGGGTCTGGAGGGATCTGTTTCAGCCTTGTGTAGGAGGCGGCATTTGAATTGAGGAAGCCGGAAATTCCAAGAGACAAAGGTGGGGAAGGGAGTGCACTTTAGGCATAGGGCACAGCCTGGGCAAAGACCTGGAGATGAGAGATGGAATTTCATGGTTCAGAAATAGCAAGTACATGAGTTTGACTGGAATACCAAATGCATAAGATATATAGTAAGGTGAAATCAGCCAGGAAAGACAGACTGGAACCCCAGTGCAAATGTCAGAGAGGGGCTTATATTTTATCCATAATCCTTCCATTGAAGTGACAAAGTGGTTGAGGGCGGGGACAGTTCTCTTTCTAGGTCTGGTGCTCCCCTCAGAGCCTAAGACCTTCATGCTCTTGGTGTTACTGGATCCTGGGATCCAATCCCTACGCCTAAAAAGGTTGTTGACTTTTTTTTTTTTTTTAGCAGAGGCAGTTAAATGGCTGACCTGAAAATTTTTAAATGAAGAATAAATGGATTCAGATTGAGTCACAAGTTAATATTCAAACAAGGGAACTTAATTCTATTCTAAATCATGAACCTGACACACCATTGTTTGGCAAAGTGGGGTTATTATTGTAGGGTCAAAAATGAGGTAATGCCAGACAGAAAAATAAACACAGTCCTATGGTGTTCAGTCATTCAAGAGGCCACCTGGCTCAGTGGGCAGAGCACTGACCTTGGAGTCAGGAAGGCCCGGGGTCAAATCCACTTCCTAGAAGTGTGATTCTGGGCAAGTCACTTCACCTCTGCCTCAATTTCCTCATCTGTAAAATGGAGAGGTTGGACTTAGTAGTTTCTAAGGTCCTTTTCAGGTCTTAAAACTGTAATCCTATGAAATAGGAATGGACAGACAGCTGAGGGTTGGGGGTTGAGTGCTGGGTTTATAGAGTTGCCATTAAATCTGGCCACTTGCTAGCTGTGTGACCCTGGGTGAGTCACTTAAAACCTCTGACCTTCAAGCAAACCCCCTGGGACTTATCTGTGAAGTCCTAGCCTAGGGTTGCAATCAGCTGGTGGAAGGAATTCCCACTCCAGAAATACTGGCTTGCTGATTGTGTGTTCATATCACGTGAGATGGTACACTTTCAATTTGGGAGACGCTTGAAACTTTCAGAAAGTGTAGGGTCAGTTAAGTATCAAGGGAGATATAGTATTATAGCATCAGACCTGCAGTCAGGAAGGTCTGAGTTCAAATCTCAACTCAGACACTAGCTCTGTGACCCTGGGCAAGTCAGTTAAAAACAAAACAAAATGGGAAAAAAATACAAACAAAAAAAATCCTCTATTTGCCTGTTTCCTCATCTGTAAAATGGGGATAATCATAGCACCTCACTCCCAGAGCTGTTGTGGAGAAAAATTGAGCTAAGAACAGAGCCTAGAACGGGGTATTATAAATGTTATCTATTGTTGTTATTGTTGTTGTTATCGCCCAAAAGAACAAGAATCATACAGTGTCCGGGGCCAAAAACCTAGTCATTCAAATAGTCTTTTTTTTACAATTTTTTTTATTTTTTATTTTTTTATTAATTTATTTTGATTTATCAATAATCACTTCCATATGCTTTTGAATTTAAAATTTTTCTCCCTCTTCCTCCCCACCACCCTCCTTAAGACGGCGCACAATCTGATAGAGGCTATACATTCACATTCATATTAAACATATTTTCACATTAGTGATGTTGTAAGTAGAAATTAAAACCAATAGGAGGAATCATCAGAAAAAGGAAACAAAACTCAACAGAAGAGAAAAAAAATAACAATTCGGCTTCCATAGTTCTTTCTTTGGGTGTGGATAGCATTTTCCATCACAAGGCCTCTGGAGATGTCTTAGATCCTTGTATTGCCAGGAAGGGTTAAGTTTATCAATATTAGTCATCACACAACATGGCTGTTATTGTGTACAACGTTCTCTTGGTTCTGCTCACTTTGCTCAGCATCAGACCATACAAGTCTTTCCAGGTTTTTCTGAAGTCAGCCTGTTCATCATTTCTTATAGCACAATAGTATTCCATCACAATTTGCTCAGCCATTCCCCAATTGATGGGCATTCAGATAGTCTTTTGAAAGCAAAAAATCCTCAGATTTAACATCCTTTTTATATCATTGAAGCCTGGCACCAGAGGTGGGGTGGTAGAGTGGAGAGGGGGCCTACCTCCAAGTCAGGAAGCCCCAGGTTCAAATCCTGCCTCTTGACACCTGCGTGCAGGTCTCTGAGCTTTCTCTCTGTGCCCCGACCTCTCTCTGAGGTGCCAAGGGGCTGAGTAGGTTGAGGGAGCTCCTTCTTGCCAGTGAAATCACCAGCCCAGCCAACAGCATCAAACATGGCACCTTCCTTCTACCATGTTAAAAAAAAAAGCCTCCTAGGGGCAGCTAGGTGGTACAGTGAATAGAGCAACTGGTCCTGGATTCAGGAGGACCTGAGTTCAAATCCGGCCTCAGACACACAACACTTACTAGCTGTGTGACCCTGGGCAAGTCACTTAACCCCATTGCCTAACCCCCCCCTTCAAAAAAAAAGCCTCCTTTCTGTGCTTCAGACAAACCAGTGATTTCTGACCTCAGTTCTTTCTTTTCAAATAATTTTTTCTGATACCTTTTGTTTTACTATAACCTATATTTCCCATTGTCTCTCCTTCCCCTTCCCCCTTGGTGAGTCCCAGTGTAGACCTCCCATTGAGCCAACCCTCATAACAAAGAAGTTTTTAAAAAGAAGAAAAAAAAGCAGTTTAGCAAACTAAGATATTGACAACAGTCTGACATCATATGCAGCTTTTTGCACCTGTAGCCCTCCACCTCTGCAAAAAAGCAGGGGGAGGGGCGAGGCACCCTCTCATTCCTTTACTTTTCTTTCTATCTCTTTCCTTGTTTCTTTCTTTCTTTTATCATGTACTTTTCAAAGCCTAGGCCAGCATAGCTGCTGGATGATGTTCTGGGAAAGCTGGCCCATTCCACTCCTGCTGAGACTTAACATTGATTAGCTTAACTAGGACCTAAATTATTAAGCCCTATATACATGCTAGCTGTTATTATATTTAAAAAGATAAGAGGTGTGCCTTAAGGTTTGCAAATCCCTTTATGGAGTGGTATCTCATTTGATCCTCACAACAGCTCCATGAGGTAGATGCTCTTATTATCTCCATTTTACAGATGAGGAAACTGAAGCATAGAGAGACTCCACAGCTGGTGAGCCACTGAGGCAGGATTTGAACTCAGGTCTTCCTGACCCCACTGTACCCTCTACCTCCCTCATTTTCTTGTTCAGTTGTTTAAGTCACATCTGACTCTTTGTGACCCCATTTGGGATTTTCTTGGCAAAGATGCTAGAGTTGTTTGCCATTTCCTTCTCCATCTCTGATTTTATAGACGGGGAAACTGAGGCCCAGAAAGTTAAATGACTTATCCAAAGTTGTTTGGGAGGTGTGGAGGTGGGATATGGACTCAGGTCCTCTCCCTCCAAACCTTCTTTACCAGAATAGGAGCAAAAGTACTCAACTTTAGAGAGGAGAGACTGTTGCCACCAGGTGCCAAGGACCAGTCAGCCTGCTCCTCAGAGCCCCAGCTCCCTTTGCCAGAGCCAGTTTCCACTTCCTCCCTTGACTCCCTTGACTCCAGATCATCAGAGAGGCAGGAGAAACTTGGGATTGCCACCTCCCTCCCCCACCCTGATCTGGAGAACAGCAACAAAAACACTCTTAGTAAGAGAAGAAAAGGCCAGGGAGAAAGCATCCCAGAATGCTTTGTTTCTTTGACATCTTCCCAACACCAGAGAGCTAGCATTCATTTGTTTGATCCTGTGAAAGGAACAGGTCCCTTTTTAGGACTGAACAACAGATGAAAAGATGCTCGCCAAGTTTCTTTGCAGTATCTTTGTTCAGTGACTAGGTTATTGGCGGGGCAGGATTTGGAATTGGGGTTCCCCTCTTCTTATTTTCAAAACATTTATCTGATTTTAGTTGTTGTTGTATCTTCCTTTCCTTGCAAAGCTAATGCTGCAGACCTATCCCCGTGGCCAGCTTTTCGTCCCCCGGCAATGCATGAATGATGACAATAGCAGAGATTGGCATGGCGTTTGAAGGCTTGGGAAGTGCCATGTGCACATTCTACGTTCCCTGATCCTCCAAGCTGCTAGAGAAGCGGGGGAGGAGCTCTCAACTTGAGGCCCGGGAACTTGTTCTTTCACACTATTTCTCTGACGATTTCAGGATAATTACTTTGGTTTGTAGTTCAGTGCATTTGACTTCATGGGTTGAAAGTCGTGGTTCTGGAGAAGGGTCCATAGGCTGGTCCCAGACACAGACAGGGGTCAGAAGCCTTGTGTCAGTGCCTCTCCCACTGGGACTGGACCTGGGATCTCAATGGTTTCAACAGAACTCTCAGATGAGAAAACACCCACCACTGGTGCAGGTTAGCACCTTCTCTCTTCTTACAGAGTTTCCTAGAACACTGAGACACTCAACACACGATCCTCCTTTTCAAATAATTTTTGCTAATACCTTTTGTTTTGCTATCACCTATGTTTCACATTGTCTCTCCTTCCCCCTTTCCCCTTGGTGATTTCCAGTGTAGACCTCCCAACGAGCCAACTCTCATAACAAACAAAAAAAAATTTAAAAAGAAGAAAAAAACCAGTTTAGCAAACTAAGATAGGCTCTTTTCATATGCTAGATATGGAGAAAGGAAGGAAGGAAACAAGCACTTACAAAGCCCTTACTGTGTGCCAGGTACCGGGGTAAGCACTTCACAAATATTCCCTCATCTGAGCCTCCCAGCAGACCTGGGAGGTAGGTGCTATTTTGGTTCCCATTTTACAGATGGCAAAACTAAGGCAGACAGGTTGAGTGTGTGTGCCCAGGGTCACACAGCTAGTAACTGTCCAAGGCAATATTTGAACTCAGGTCTATCCTGATTCCCAGGGTCCATCAATTTGTTGTTGGTTATGTAGAATATGCTTCATTGTATTTCAGTGTGTAGTCCTATGTATTTTATCTTGAGCATTTAAAAGTGATTCTGAGAAGGAGCCCATAGGCTTCACCAGAGTGGTTGCCAAGGGGTCCAGGACACAAGAAAGATGAAAATCCTCTTCCTGAGATGCCAGATTGAGCCAGGGCATTGAGCTATAAATACGGCATTGGCCTCTCCAGTGATTCTGCTCCCCCTGCGTTGGGCAAACATTATCCCTCAGCTCAGGCTGCTGCTGGAGGAGGGGGCCATGGGAAAAAGAAGGGAGGAATCTGGTGAGGAGAAAAAGAACAGGGCCAGGAGGCACCCCGGGGCTCACAAGATTTAGGGAATCCAGATGTGTTTGCTATTGAAGTAGGTGGCTGGAGTACAGTGAGAAGGGAGGCCCCGGAGTACCTTAAAACCCTGTTGGCTGGGAAGCTTTGGAAGCCGCAGATGACAAATGAAGCCCGTCCCCTGACTTTTACTGCAATGGCTGGAGATTGGCCTCCTGTAAGAAAGACTGCAGGATTCTCTTGGAGCTCCTTCCCCTAGCCAGCCTCAGCAGGACCATATATTCTGCTGGCACCTAGTACTTGCATGCACTCCTCGACCCATGAGGAAAGAGAATGTTTAATCTGCTCCAAGCCTTTTATCCTTTGCCAATCTCACATTGAGACAGAAAGACAGAGAGAAAATGAGAGAGGGAGAGAGAAAATGAGGTAGGGGGAGAGATACAGAGACAAAGACAGAGAGAGAATGAGGGAGGGGCAGAGAGAGAAGGGGAGAGGGAGAGAGAGAGAGAGAGAGAGAGAGAGAGAGAGAGAGAGAGAGAGAGAAACAGCCAATGTACTGAGAAAGGCCGACAGTGGAGGCAGCCTTCCATACCTATAGTCCCCCACCTCTGCAAAAAAAGTGGAGAGGAGGGCACAAACACCAAAGACAATTTAGAAGGTCAGTAGGAAAGGTCTATCTGATCACAATGAGTGAAGAGTTCGGTCCCAGCCCCAATCCTGGCATAGCCCCAGGGTGGCTGCTGCTTCCTGAGCTCCCAGCCCACAGACTGAGGGGAATCAAGTGACTGATCATAGAGGGATTGCAGGGATCTCTTTGTTGGTTCTGACGCAGGATTCTCTTGCTTTGACTGTGTTTGGTCTGGGTCAGAGTTCTGAGTGTCAGTCCTGGGGTGAGGAGGAGTGCTGGCGTGATGGAACTTGTAGTGGTGGTGGAGAGAGAATCCTCCTCACAGTTCCAAGGCAGAAAAGAGTGCTTGTGGTCACTTATAGATCAGAGCACAGGCCAGGAAAGGAGTAAACACCTCACCCTTGATCACACCACCTCAGAAGAACTGAAAATGTACAGGTCCCTAGAAGTATCTCTGAAAGCAGTTGTACAAAATCCTTGAAGTTTGGGACAGTACATTCTCCACACTGGAAGCAGACCCCTACCTTAACAAAAAGTTTAAAAGTTAAGTAACTGGCTGGGAACATGAGCAAACTTCACAAAAAAAAAGTCAGACCATAGAATCTTTCTTTGATGACAAAGAAGATCAAAACATATAACCAGAAGAAGACAACAAAGTCAAAGCTCCTACATCCAAAGCCTCCAAGAAAAATATGAATCAGTCTCAGGTCATGGAAGAGCTCAAAAGGGATTTTTAGAAGCAAGTAAGAGAAGTAAAGGAAAAACTGGGAAGAGAAATGAGAGTGATGCAAGAAAATCATGAAAACACAAGTCAACACCTTGCTAAAGGAGACCCAAAAAAATACTGAAGAAAACAACACTTTATAAAATAAACTAACCCAAATGGCAAAAGAGGTCCAAAAAGCCAATGAAGAGAATTCCTTAAAAAGCAGAATTGGCCAAATGGAAAAGGAAGTCCAAAAGCTCACTGAAGAAAATACTTCCTTAAAAATTAGAATAGAGCAAATGGAAGCCAATGACTTTATGAGAAATCAAGAAATTTGTAAAACAAAACCAAAAGAATGAAAAAATAGAAGACAATGTGAAATATCTCATTGGAAAAACAACTGACCTGGAAAATAGATCCAGGAGAGATATTTAAAAATTATTGGACTATCTGAAAGCCATGATCAAAAAAAGAGCCTAGACATCATCTTTCAAGAAATCATCAAGGAAAACTGCCCTGATATTTTAGAACCAGAGGGCAAAATAGAAATTGAAAGAATCCACCAATCACCTCCTGAAAGAGATCCCCAAAGGAAAACTCTTAGGAATATTGTAGCCAAATTCCAGAGTTCCCAGGTCAAGGAGAAAATATTGCAGGCAGCCAGAAAGAAACAATTCAAGTACTGTGGAAACACAATCAGGATATCACAAGATTTAGCAGCTCCATTAAGGGACTGGAGGGCTTGGAATATAATATTCTGGAGGTCAAAGGAGATAGGATTACAGCCAAGAATCACCTACCCAGCAAAACTGGGAAAAAATGGACATTCAGTGAAATAGAGGACTTTCAAGCATTCTTGATGAAAAGACCAGAGCTGAATAGAAAATTTGACTTTCAAATACGAGACTCAAGAGAAGCAAGAAGAGGTAAACAGGAAAGAGAAATCATAAGAAACTTATTAAAGCTGAACCATTTACATTCCTACATGGAAAGATGATACTGTATGAGACTTTTGTCAGTATTAGGGTAGTTGGAGAGAAAAAATTAGATAGATAGATAGATAGGTAGGTAGATAGATAGATAGATAGATAGATAGATAGATAGATAGATAGATAGATAGATAGATAGATAGATAGACGGATGGCACAGGGTAAGTTGAAGATGAAGGGGTGATATCTAAAAATAAAATTAAGGGGTGAGAGAGGATTATACTGGGAGAAGGAGAAAGGGAGAGGCAGAATGGGGTAAATTATTTTATACAAAACAGACAAGAAAAAGTTTTTACAGAGGGGAGAGGAAGGTGGGGAAGGTGAGAGAGAATGAGTGAATCTTATTCTCATCAGATTTGACTTAAGGAGGTAATAACATACACACTCAATTGGGTATGGAAATCTATCTTACATACTGCAGGAAAATTGGGGGAAGGGGATAAGAGAGTGGGGAGATGATAGAAGGGAGGGAAGATTGGGGGAGGGGTAATCAGAAGCAAACACTTCTGAGGAGGGACAGGGTCAAGAGAAAATAGAATAAATGGGGGGGGTGGGATAGGATGAAGGGAAATATAGTTCATTTTTCACAACATGACCACTACGGAAGTGTTTTGCATGACTACACATGTATAACCTGTATCGAGTTGCTTGCCTTCTCAATGAGGATAGGTGGGGAGGGAGGGAGGGAGGGAGAGAATTTGGAACCCCAAGTTTTAAAAACAAATGTTGCAAATTGTTTTTACACGCAACTGGGAAATAAGATATACAGGGAATGAGGTATAGAAATCTATCCTGCCCAACAGGAAAATAGGAGGGGAAGGGGATAAGAGAAGTGGGGGGGGTGATAGAAGGGAGGGCAGATTAGGGGAAGGGGTATTCAGAATGAACACCATCTTGAGTGGGGGAGGGGTAAGATGGGGAGAAAATTTGGAACTCAAAATCTTGTGGAAGTGAATGTTGAAAACTAAAACTAAATAAATTAATAAAAGTGGAGGGGAGGGTCTTTTCTCACTTTCTTTGGGGCCGAGCTTGATTATTATAATTCAGCAGCACTCAGTTTGGTTGTTTTGCTACAGTCGTTATGTGTATGTTGGCCTCCTGGTTCTGCTGATTTCACTCTGCATCAGGTCATAGAAATCTTCTCATGCTTCTCTATGTTCTTCTCATACAGCCGTGGTATCCCCTTACATTCTGGTGCAGCTGCTTGTTGGGCCATGTCAGTATATTGATAGATGATAAACAGTAATAATCAGCAATGACAGCCAATGATCTTACACCCTAATGCTTTGATTAAAGCACATTCAGCAGTTTTTTTACCCACCTGCCCAACTATCCATAGAACATTAGAGATTAATAGCTTCATAGTGACAGGTCTGTCTAGCCAGATGAGAAGGATGAGGTTATTATAACAATAACAATAATGGAAACAATGGCTCATATTTACATAGTGCTTTAAAATGTACAAAGCACTTTTCCACACAAGAGCCCTCTGACATAAGGCAGTGAAAATGTTATTGTTCCCAATTGGCAGATAGGGAAACCGAGGCACAGAGATGGGATGGGGGGAGGAAGGAAGAGCTCTGGATAGGGAGGCTGCAAGGTACAGTATAAAGAGCAATGATTACATAGTCAAAGGACCTGGGTTCAAATCCCACCCTGATGCTTCCTGCCTGTGTAATCTTGGACAAGTCACTTAACACTCTTGGGCCCCAGTTCCCTCATCTGTAAAATGTAGGGGTTGGACTAGATAACTGCTAGATAAAAAGTCTTTCCAGCTCTATACCTATGATCCTATGGATCTGGAGTTCAAAGCACTGGGCTCAAATCCAGCCTCCAAGGTTTATTGGCTTCATGGGGCTGTAGGCAGGCTACTAAACCTAGGCTTATCACACCAGTATAAATTCATATACTTCAATGGTTAAAATTGTTAAATAACTACGTTAGGCCAATGAGCTTTGGAGGCAGGATTTGAACCCAGATGCATCTTCCATTTCACATCTTCCAATGTTCTTTCCCCATTTGTGCAGTGAAGTGATCTCCATCGAATCTTGCAGAAGACGGCCTGATCCGTTCTGGCCATCCACGGCCCCATCTAGTCTCCTGTTGAATCTGTAGCTGGAGAGCTCACTCTGGAAGGTACCAGAGCCTCATTGGAGCCCAGCCAGACTCTTTCTGGAGAGTAGGGCTGGCCAACATCTGGAGATTTTGCATGCAATTACTCATTAGCCATCGCTTTATACGTTGACCTCTAGCATTTTGAAATTTTAACAAACCTCCAGCTAAGCAGATGCAATTTCCTCCTTTTGAAATAATTATTACCTTTGACTGCTAAAGGAATGTCAGTAGCTTCCCGTGAGCCCCTAGGATTGGGATAGAGAGAGATCGGGGGGGGAGGGGGGAGTCAGTGAATAAAGCAGATTTTTCACCACATCCTAGGAATTCTGTGACTGTGTGTTACTGCTCCATGTACTTTATAAGGCTTCTCTGAGGGGTTGGGGTGTGTGTGTGTGTGTGTGTGTGTGTGTGTGTGTGTGTGTGTGTGTGTGTATGTGATAGCCCCAGTAGAATGTGAGCTTCTGGAGCTCAAGCACTATTTTTTATCTGTGTCCCCAGGACCCATCACAATGCCTTCTGCATAGTAGGTGCTTAATTAAATGAACTTGGCTCTGAAGAGGAAATGGGAAAAATGAGAAAATGCAAGCTTTCTCCCTTCCTTGAAAAGGTGACGCAGTGGCCACGGAACTCTGCATAGACTCATCTGATGTGCCAAATGTTTCTGGGAACTTGGACAAACCCGTTTTCCCCGTGCCTCAGTTTCCTTATCTGTAAAATGAGGAAGTAGGACTAGATGGCCCCTGAGGACCCTTCCAGATCAAGATCTGGGGTCCTATGTGTCAACGAGTGTTACTCCAGCTGATCTCCCCCCTTCTTTATTCCTTGTTCCATGCAAGGGATAGATTTTTGGGTGGGAGAGAAGGGAGGAGTAGATTTAGAAATAAAGGTCAGGTTAAATATATATATACATATATATATATATATATATATATATACCCACACATACACATATATGTATGTATATATGTATATATCTTTATATATATA
>NW_020954546.1:20702302-20739873 GCF_900497805.2 Vombatus ursinus | reverse complement strand
CCTATATATCAAATATTTTTAATGTGGTGGTGAAATTGAATTTAGAGACAGAGGGATCTGAATATCATAGGTTTAGAGCTAGAAGGAGCCATAGTCATCCCCCCTGCCCCTCACTTTACAGAAGAGGAAGCTGAGGCAGCAGAGATATAAAATTTCCCCTGAGAACAGCCCTGGTATATTGTCTCATTATCATTATCTTTAATGAAATTATCGATCGCTATCAGATGATTTGTTCTTTGACCCACTCATTCTTGACAATTAGTTTATTACTTTTTTCTGGTTAATTTTTAATCTAGCATAGTAGGAGTAGAAAGGCAACTAGCTCGGGGTCCAAACTCCACCTTGGACAGTCATTGGGCAAATCCCTTCTCCTCCCTGGGTCTCAGTTTCCTCATCTGTATAATGGGTGCTTGGGCTCGATGCCCTCAGAGGTCCCTTTGAGTTCTGTGTCTCATGCTCAAGGATGCTGCTGCCTAAAGGAGGCAGTCAGAGACAGAGCTAGGATCACGACCCTGCACCCCAGGTCCTCCACGACCCCTTCCACTGGTCCACACTGTCCCGTCCTTCTGTCATCTCTGTAACCTTTAGTGTCTTCTGCTACATTCTTGAGTTCTGAATATAGTGGGGTCTTGGAGAGTTCCAAAGGGATTCTTTACAGGGGACCTGTGGTTTAAGAAGCCTTTTTTCTTCTCTGCAATCTGGCTCCTCTCTCCCCATCTCTCCCAGCCCCCGTCTCTTTGTCAGCTCTTCATTCATTTACCCACGAGGACAGTGCAGGCTAAAAGGCCCACTCAGCCAAAGCACATCAATTTCAGGGAATATGAATTTTAAAAATATAGCCACACCTTATAGGGCTGGCAGCTTGGCCCATCTGGAGCTCAGCCAGGAAGCAGGAGGTGAGTGAGAATGAGGCCTCTGAGCAGCCAGAGGGGAGGCCAGAGGGGAGGTCACACAGTCAGAGATACAGGACTCATGGGAGAGTGCCAATTTACTCTCACTTTACACACAAGTTTAGTAATCTCCTGGAGGAACAGGAAGAGCACAGGATTTGGAAGCCAAGGACCTGCGTCAGACTTTTGGTTCTACTTTTTAACATCAGTGTACCTCTGGCAAAGTACCTATCCTTCCCAAGCTTACATTTCCTTATCTTTTGAAGGAGAGAGTTTGACCGGCTATAACAGAGAGGCCACTGGATATGAAGCCAGAGGCCCAGGGTTTAAATTCTATCTGTTTCCTTACCGTCTTTCTATTTAAAATGTTTATTTATTTTTATTCCAAATTTAAACATGTGCATAGAAAACATAAGCAAGGTAAGTAGGAGGTAGTCTCTTGGAGGTGCAGATAGTTGAGCATATCAAGAAAGGCTTCATAGAGGTGATGCTTGAGCTGATCTTTATTTTTTTAAATTAATTTATTTTTTTAAATTTTTAGACAATTGGGGTTAAGTGACTTGCCCAGAGTCACACAGCTAGTAAGTGTCAAGTATTTGATCTGAGGCCGGATTTGAACTCAAGTCCTCCTGACTTCAGGGCCAGTGCTCTATCCACTGTGCCACCTAGCTGCCCCTTGAGCTGATCTTTAAAGAAAGCGAGGAATTCTTAAAGGATATGTACAAAACAGATGAAAGTAATATGAAAGTCTCTCCTTGAAATCCCCTCCTTGATGAGAAACTACCTCTCACAAGCCAGCCCCTTCCAAAGTCAAGAATGTCGCTTTCTTGTTGGTGTCTGCTGCTGGAGTATCTGGGAACTTTTTGCCTTTGGGATTAATAGGAGGTTTCCCTTTTATTCTAGGTGGAGAAGGAATGTGGTTACCTAAAAGAGGTCTGTGACCGGCAGGCAGAGCAGCTGAACCAGACCAGCCTGCAGTTGCAAGAGAAAGCCTCAGAGAGTGACGCCGAGATCAAGGACATGAAGGAGACCATCTTTGAGCTGGAAGATCAGGTGGAGCAGCACCGAGCCGTTAAGCTACACAATAACCAGCTGATTAGCGAACTCGAAAGTAAGTGACAAGGAGAGCCCCCACTGCAAGGGGAGGAGCACACAAGCGCCTGCACAGAAACCATTAGCCACAGGAGAGTGTGGATGAGGTCAAACATCTGCCGCTTGGAATTCTGTTACTTTGCAAAGTCCTGTCGTTACCTCTTTGTAAGAATCATTCATAGCAATAACGACCACGCTGCCCATTGCTGTCATTGTCATCGTGCTTTGGGGTTTGTACCTGCCCTTCCCTCCCCTCTCGAGGCTAGGACGTACTCATGTTGGCATCCCTTAGTCAACCCGTCAACAAGCATTTGTTAAGTGCTTATTCTGTGCTAGACACTGGGGATACAAAGAAAGGCAAAAATACGGTCCCTGCCCTCAAGGAGCTCACGGTCTAATGGGGGAAACAGTATGTAGACAACTTTGTACATATAAGGTAGATACAGAAGAGATGGAAGGTGGCCTTAGAGCCTGTCATCTATTAAGCACTTGCTCTTTGCTAGGCAGAGGGCACACGAAGGAAAAATAGTTCCTGCCCTCAGGGGGCTTGCATTCTAGAGGGGGAGACAACATGTAAATAATTACATATGTACAAGACATATGTGGGCATCAAACTCCTAATCTGTAAATGAGGTGATTGGGTCAGATGGTTGTCAACATCCCTTTTAGCTCTAAATCTAGGGTCCTACTTAGTACTGTGTGACCTTAAGCCTCAACTAAGTTCACCTCCCTGGGCAGACTCAGTTTCCTTCTCTGTAAAACGAGGGGGTTGGAGTCAGTGACCTCCAAATTCCCTTCCTGCTCTAAAGCTATGATCTTATGAACCTAATCTTATTGCTGATTGATTGGTTGGTGACAGTAGCTGTGGGTACCATTTGGTCACTGGAGGAAGAACAATTTGGTGAGAGTGGTCTCAATATTAAGTGAACTGACCAATGAGATTGCCTAGAACATCGATCACTGGGGAGGCCAGGCAGTGTGGCGAAGGCAGTAGTACCATGCCCCCCAAACCTGAGGCACCTGAATGGTCAGTGTGTAAGCCAGTCATTTACCTTGATTAGGGAAGGACATAAGAAGGGCAACTGACACATAATAATAGCTACCACCAGGATAACTCTTTAAATCATGTTGAATATTCATTATATAGGCTTGAAAAGCACTTTACAAATATCTCATTTGATCCTTACAACAATCCTGAGAGGCAGATGCTATTATGATCCTCATTTTACAGATGAGAAAACTGAGACAGAAGTTCAGTGACTTACCCAAGGCCACATAGCTAGGAAGTGTCAGAGTTTGGATTGGAACTCAGGTCTTCCTGACTCCTAAGTCTGGTACTCCACCTGGCTATCTAGCTAGACACTTTCCACATTGGTCCAGATAAGGTTTCCGAGATTGCCACATGAAATAGGTCTTATCTTTGTGGTGAAAAAACTCATACACAGGAATGTTCATCGCTCTTTAGGGAATCTACTAATTAATTTTGGTTACTTAGTTATGTCCTCTTCAGTAAAAAAAAAAAAAAAAATCAGACATCAGGTTTCCCAAGTCTACTAGGAATCTATTAATTTTGGTTCTTTCCTCAGTAACTAAAATGACTATTAAATTATATATAGGCTATACTTCCCCCTCAATTTCCTCACTTGTAAAATTAGATTAATACCTAGTAATTCCCAAAACCACTGGAAATCTACTGATTAATTTTGGTATTGCCTTTGGAAGTGAAAATGACTATTATTTCCTCAGTTTCCTCATCAGTAAAATTGGCATAAGACCTAAGGACTCCCAATCTTCCGATTGTATTGAATATTTCTGGTTGCCTAAAAAACCTCACCCCATCGCTATCACGGTGTCAACATTAATGGCACTCATCAATGGTCTAATCCAGTGGTGTCAGAGTCCAATAGAAATGGATCCCTGAGGCCTCATATTGACTCAGAAAACCGTATATTGACATTCTTTATGTTCTATTGTATTTGTTTTGGTTCTGTTAAATATTTCCCAATTACATTTGAATCTGGTTTGGGCCCACACTGGGGAGTGTCACAGGTCCTCTGGCTGCATTTTGGACATCTCTAGTCCCTGGTGCTACAAAGCAGAGTTACCCCAGTTGCTTCAGCCTGACTTGAAGATGCTACAGGACATCCTCAGCTGATGTCCAAGTTCACTTCCAAACACTAGTTCTGTGTCCAGAGAGAATGAAAGAAGAATGAAGTCGGGTATCACCTTGTAGCTAGGGTACACCCAATAACACTGACGGGCAGTGCAGAGCTGAGACCTGGTACGGAATTTGGGCGGCATTGTCCCACCAGCCTGGACAATTGGCTGCAAGTAAAAAAATGTATCCAGAAAGCCGGTCTGGTTTTGTGGAGCTGAGCAGATGGGACAATGGGAGTCAATAGGGCTTCACACCCCAGAGAAAATCAAAGCAGTGACTGATTTATAGTGAGCCTCAAACAGTACATTCATCTCTCTTGTTTGTATGATTGGAGGGTGATGGACCTAGAGCCCCAAATGGGAGGTCATTGGAATAATAATAGGGATGCCAATGACAATAGTGCTTATCATATTGTGATGATATAACAATATAATCATCATCATCATCATCATTGCTATTATAGCTAACATTTATATAGCATTTTAAGGTTTGCAAAGCATTTTACAAAAATCATATCATTTGGTCTTCACAATAACTCTGGGAGGTAGATGTTATTATCTCCATTTTACAGATGAGGTAACTGAGGCAGCAGACAGAAATTAAATGACTTGTCCAGGGCCACATAGCTAGTTAAGAGTCTGAAACCAAATCCGAGCTCAATTCTCCCTGAGTCCACATCTCAGTATGCTATCTACCGTGGCATCTGGCTGCCCAACAACAAAGAACAAAAATAATAACAAAAAAAATCAATTGACTTTTATGTGACCTTTAGGAACACAGGATCCTAGACCCGGAGCTGCAGGGGACCTTTGTGTGTCCCTAGATGAGCAAATTGAGGCCCAGGATGATTAAGTGACTTGCCTAAGGTCACGCAGGTTGGCAGTGAGTGTCAGGGGCAGAATTTGAACCCAGATCTTCTGACTCCAGAACTAGGACTTTTTTCACTAACCCACACTGCGGCCCTGAGCTGCTTCAAATACTTATAGCATCTCATACTTGGAAGGGGCCTCAGAGGATCTCTAGGACAATCCCCAACCAGAAGCATGAATGGAGGCATCTCCCAGTCTTTTAAATCTGCTTAAAGAGTTTTCACCAAAGAGTCAGACCAGCCAGCGATGCTAAAAGCAAGAGGCCTTTATCATGGGTATGTTTTAACTCACAAAAGGACAGTCAGTGTCACTAGCTGGAATTAACTGAGATAGGGACAGTCAAGGATAACTTACTTGACATGGACAATTGAGTGAGGGGGGACAGAAAGAAAGGGATGTGAAGGTCATGACCAGGGCCAGTCCCCAGTCAAGGCAATCAGGGTAAGGCAATCAGCAGTGGTTTTCCAAGTAGCCAGCCACCTTCTGGACTTGGTATATCCAGGTTATGCCAAACTCTTTTTGTTTCTTCTAGTTCAGTGCAAGGGATGCTTGAGTCCTGCATCATTCCGACATGAGGACAGCTTCAGCTCAGGGCTATGGATGTTATAGGGAGGGGCGGGTCTTGGCTCAGGTCCACAGATGATTTCTTCTTCCTCATCTCTGGTGTCACAGACAGGGAGATGCTGGACATGGGCTAGCAAGGCTCCAGCTCTCTTAATTCCAGCCTGGAAGAGTCCAGAAAGGCCCAGGGTAGGGGTGCTAAGGAAGGGGCCTGTCTAGAACAGAAGCAGCTTGTGATAATTGAGCCTTCCAAGTCAAAAATGGAAAGAGGACAATGTTAAAAAAAAATTACACCTGGGCCCAGAGATACCCCACCCTCAACACACACACACCAAATGGGGCCAAGTTTGATTTAACCATACAACAGCGGCTGGATGGATAGGGATAGACCTGTGATTTCACTGGTAGGGAACTCCCTCTCCTAATTCAGGTTGGCACCTTCTCTGAAACTGGTCTTGCAGAATTGGAGCATTGAGACATTAAGTAATTTGTTTCGGGTCACAGAGCAAGTATGTCAGAGGTAGGATTTGAACCCAGGTCTACCTGGCTCTTCTGGTCAGTTCTGTATCTACTTTTGGCCACAACCACCTCTTAACAGTTGGAAATACATAAATCCCCAATCATGAGTTCCCACCATTCAGACATTATTCTTTGGGGTTAATAGACTCAAATTCATCACCCTCTCTTTAATTGATTGCATAAGTATACAAGAGAGGGCTAGAAAAACCATTTTGGGGCAGTGGATAGAGCACTGGCCCTACAGTCGGGAAGACCTGAGTTCAACTCTGGTCTCAGACCAGTCACTTGACACTTACTAGCTGTGTGACCCTGGGCAAGGCACTTAACCCCAATTGCCTCACCAAAAAAAAAAAAAAAGAAAAGCCCATTTTGAAGGATGAGCCCAGCTAATTTTAGGGGGAAGGGGTCTTTGGTACCCTATCCCCATCCATCTCCCTGCTACTGTTCATCTGTGGACACATGTCCACAAAAGAACCTTTGAAGTCACTTAAGCATGGTCTCCAGAAGCAGGCTCCCATGCTTAGCACTCACTGGGGTCCCAACCTCAGTCAGCTGCATGTCTCACCTTCCCCGCTGGGAGTTAGGGATGCTTGTACCCTTCATCCCTGAAAGTGCCCCTAGAGGTACATCGTTGTATTGTGCCCAATTTCTTCCAGACTTCACCATTCATATGGTACATCCTTCCACTCTCAGGAGGCCCAATAGACAGAATTGTGCAGAATAGACAGAAAATGGCAAACCACTCCAGTATCTTTGCCAAGAAAACTCCAAATGGGGTCATGGAGAGTTAGACATGACTGAGCTAGAAGGGACCTTAGGGGATGTCAAGTGCAATTCAGCGAATACATTTCAACTAATAGAGAAGACAGATTTGAACACTATTTAATCATCTTGAAATCAGTGCTTTTCATTGTAAATTAAATTAGGCTGTGGAGTCATAGACAGAGCTGGTTTAGTAACTCACTGCTTTTAAGTGAAAGATAAACCAAGACTACCTACTGTCTTACTGATTTATAAAATGATTTTTACAGGGGGGAAACTGAGGCCCAGAGAGTTAAAGTGACTCCCAACTAGTAAGTATGTGAGGCAAGATTTGAACCCGGGGTCTTCCCGACTCTGAGCCCAGAGCTCTCTTCACTCCTCCGCGCTGACAAATAAACTGATTTCCCCTTAGTGGCCGTGGAGATGGTCCATTCTCTCTAAATAGTTCTCCCAGCAAGAGAAGGGGGAAAAATCCCCACAATCTTAAGACAAGCCTGTTTAAGTGAGGTGTTTTCCATACATTTCTCAGATGAGTTGTCATTTCCGGAGAGGACAATGTCAGACAGCCACGAGCCCTGGTCCCGTTTCCCCAAACAACTGTCCTAAAGCCAACAGGCCCTGATTCTTCTGGCCTCTATGTAAGGAGGACCTGGGATGCCTCTAACAATGCCCTTAGCCGCTGCATGGATTGGCTGAGGCTCTGAGAATCTGAACCCCCAGCCTTGGGCCACCCAGCTGATGAATGTCACAATGGCGTTCTGAATTTCCTAGGCAATTCCTGTCTCCACCACGGCAGGGCCAGCTCGCTCTCATGAACCTGTATAAACCTGTCTATATCACGCTGTTCTGGTGGTAGGCGAGTTGTGTCCGACTCTTTGTGACCCCATTTGGTGTTTTCTTGGCAAGGACACTGGATATGGTTTGAACTCAGCTCCTTCTCGCTCCAGGCCTGGCACTCTATCCACTGCACTCCCTGTATACCTTTGTAATTGTCTGGATTCCCTTGTCTCTGTTCTACTGGTTGGTGCCACATTGGTTGGTTCATTTTAAATCCTTGTTCGTACATACAAACCTCTCCACCTTTGGAAGGCAGACTCTTTCAAATAAGCTTGCAACCTTTAAAGTCACAATCAGTAATCACCTTTACACAGCAGCTAATTTGGAGTCTGAAGTCAGGAAGACTCATCCTTCCTGAATTCAAATCTGGCCTCTGACACTTACTATGTGACCCTGGCCAAGTCATTTCACCCTGTTTGCCTCAGTTTCCCAGGCTATATAATGAACTGGAGAAGGAAATGGCAAACCAGTCCAGCATCTTTGACAAGAAAACCCCAAATGGGGTCACTGAAAAATGACTCAATAATAACAACAAATTTCTAAAAATCTCTGAAGATATAAAGCAAGCTTTACCTTTGCTCCTAGCATGTCTTGGTTACTACCTTCTTTTATTCTAGGAGCAGCTGGGTGGTACAGTGGTTAGAATTCTGGGCCTGGAGTCAGGAAGACCTGAGTTCAAATCTGGCCTTTGACACATAGCTAGTAAACTATGTGATTGTGTTTGCCTCCATTTCCCCATCTGTAAAATGGGAGTAATAATAGCCCCTACCTCCTAGGGTTGTTGTGAGGATCAAATGAGATAATAATAAATATTACCTTTCCCCCATTATCTTAATTCTGTATGTATTTTATATAAAAGGTCATGGCTAAGTGGAGAGAAAGCTGGTCTTGGAGTTAGGAAGACCTGTAATGTTTCATCCTCCCAATCTCCATGGACAAAGAAGTCCCCCACTCACCCCCATCTTACTGATACTTGTACAAGAAAAGTGATCCTAATAACTTGGGGTAAGGGGGGGGAGATTGAAAGAGTCTGGAGTTCAGAGAGGACCTCTGATTTCACCTTTGAAGAGGAGACCAGGAAATAAAGCCCAGTCTGAGAAGACTCATCCACAGCCCAGGTATCTGGGCTCCAGGGTCTCCCTGTGTCTTAACCTTGGACACTTGCTGAGTCTTCCCTTCCAACAGATGCAGTAGGCCTTCCGTTGACACCCCTGGGAGGACCAGAGGCTGGGAGCCAGAGTCTCAACGTGCCCCTGGATGGAGACGCTCTTCCCTGGCCTCTCTGAGTCCCGCGTCCCCCAAAGAGCTATCCACGGGGCCAGAGCTCTGTAAAAAGGAAGAGACAAAACATAGGCCGAAAAAGAAAAAAATGGGAAGAGGAGGGAGGGGGAAAGGACTACTGGTGCCAGTAATAATTGGAGCACCCCACACCCACCCCAGAACCACCACCCATCTCATCACAGAGCATCTAGGTGGAGCAGCAGACAGAGGCCTGGGCCTGGAGTCAGGAAGGCCTGAATTCAAATCCAGCCTCAGACACTTACTAGTTGTGTGACCCTGGCAAGTCTCTTAACTCTTCAGCCTCAGTTTCCCCATCTGTAAAAGGAAAGATTTTGTTTGTTTGTATTTGATGGCCTCTAAGCTCTAAAACTATGATTCTATGCTTCAGTGATGCCAAAAAGAAATAGGCCATTATTATAGTGTTTTGTAACACCCGCAAGAGAAAGCGTTTTGCCTAACCTGAAATACCTGGGAGCCAAGGAAAGGGGCAAGCAAGGCTGACCAAGGGCAGGAACAGCCAGGGATACATACACCCAAGGGAGCAGGGGCAGGATCCTGGGGTTGCCATGGTTGATGGGCCTTGGGCGTGCAGGAGGAAGGATGCTCCAGTGTGACTTGGCATGGGCACGGTCCTCCAAGCTCCCACCTCCTTCAGGGTCTAGGGCACCTGGGTGGCTCAGTGATGTAGGAGGAAGGGAGTTTATAGGGCAGCAGAGGTTCTCAGGAATGAATGTCTGATTGTTTTCCCATCTCTGATGTCATAAGAAGAAAGATGCTGGGGATTGGCTACTGAGCACCCCACTCTATAAATGGAGAGCTAGAAAAATCTGGTGCAGAAGGTTCTAGAAAAGAGCCAGGGGGTGTGGTTCCATGGGTGTTGAGAAGAAGTGATCTGTAACAGCCAAGCCTCGTGAATGGGCCTCCCTAATCAGAGGTGACAACTTCAAGGCAGCTATATGCAAAGAAGAGTGAATCAGCAAACATTTATTAGGCACTTACTATATGCCAGGTATTGCGTCGGGCAAGACAAAAATGAAACAGCCCCTGCCCTCAAGAAGCTTACATTCTACTGAGAGATAGCATGTTCCTGTATAAGTGTCTCTAAATAATATTTTTGGGGGACCAGAAGAATGATTTCATTGGTGTTGGACAGAAGTGCCAAATGCTGCGCCAGGCTGTATGCAGGTTACAACACTCTCAAATGCAGCCAGAAGTATTAAAACATAATTAGGAAGTAGTTAACAAAGAAAATATAATAGAGCAAATAATATTAATATGCAGTTTTGTAAGTTAATATGTGAGTTACTAGGTGGCGCTGTTTTTAACATTTTAACTGTTTGCCTCAGTTTCCTCATCTGTAAAATGAGCTGGAGAAGGAAATGGCAAACCATTTCAGTATCTCTGCCAAAAAAACCGCAAATGGGGTCATGGAGAGTGGGACAGGACTGAAACAATTGAATAGCAAGACAGTGTGTGACCCCATTGATATTTGAGTGTGATGGTGCAGGAGTAGGGGACTCCTGGCTAGAAATAGAAAGTGCTCTTTACCAGTCCACATCAGCACTCACCTGTGACTCAGAGCTTTTAGGGGGTTCCTGGGGCATTGAGAAGGTCACACAGAGCCAGTATATGGCCAGAGGTGTGACAGGTCTTCCTAACTCCAAGGCCAGCTTTCTCTCCACTAAGCGGTGGCCTTTTATCTCAAAATACATACAAAATTAAGACGGGAAGGGAAAGGTGAAAAGCAGCTGGAGGTGGGGTAGGGGGAAGTGGGGGCATCTGGAAAGATTTCATATAGAAGGTGGTGCTTGAGCTGAGCTTTGAAGAAAAGAGGGATTTTAAGGGGTGAAGCTGAAGAGGGAAGGCATGCTTGGTATGAGAAACAGCCAGAGTAAAACCATGAAGAGGGGAGATAGAGTGTTATGTGAGAAATAGTAAGAAGGCCAGAGTTTTTTCCTCATTGCGCCTGTCTCCAATTAAAATCTTTGACTCCAAGTTGGATGAGACTTTGTCTAGCCTTACCCCATCATCTGGCTTGGTGGGCCTCCCAATTGGGTTATATTATACCTACCTCTATACTGTATCTCCCCAGGAGAATGAAAGTTCCTCAAGGGCAGGTTGGGGTCAGACTGTAAAAGGTTTTAAATGACAGACAGAGAGGTGTGTATTTGATCCTAAAGGCAATAGGGAGCCATTGCAGTCTATGGAATAGGAGAGTGACCCACATGTCAGGAAAATCACTTAAGCAGTTGAGTAGGGGATGGTTTGGAGAGAGGAAGAACTGAAGGCAGGAAGAGCCATTAGGAGAAGAAATGCAACACAAAAGTCCTTGAAGGTAGAGGTTGTCTCCCCGCCTAACACAGGCACACAGGAGCTAAATCAGTGCTTGTTGAATTAAGTATGGAGCCTTAAATCCATCCACTTGCTTGATTGTAGAGGGTTGGAAGTCAGCAACAGACCCTTTGGGTAGAGATTGAAAGAGGCCTGGAGATCAGGTAGTCTGATGTCATTTTATCAAGGAGCCCCAGACAAATAGAGGGACATGTTTTAGGTGACATTTCAAGTTAGCGCCAGAGCCCAGATCCCCAGGCTGCCATTTTGTATTCTTCTCACTACATCCTGCTGCATCCTCAAATATTTAAAAAATATTAATTAATAGTAGTAATAAGTGGCTTTTTTGTGGGGATAATGGTAATAATAATAACATCTTCCTACCTCACAGGGTTGTTGTGAGGATAAAATAAGTTAATATTTGTAAAGTGCTTTGCAAACCTCAAAATGCTATGTAAATGCTAGGTATTAGAGCCCTGGACTTTGAGTCAGGAAGAGCTTCCTCAGATATCTGTTAGCTTGGTGACCCTGGACATGTCTCCCTGCTTCAGCTTGCTCATCTGTAAAATGGGGATAACAATAGTACTTATCTCACAAGGCTATTGAGATTCAAATGAGTTAATATATGTAAAATTCTTTGTAAACCTTAAAGCACAATATTATTATTATTGTTGTTAATTATGAGGCACGAATGGACCGTTGGGACAATTGCTGATTAGTATTGGAGTAGCTAGTACATTGTTTCCCAGTTGGGTACACAGCCGCCATGTTTCTTGCCAATGCCATTTTCCCAAAATTTAGGCCTGAGAGTCACCCTCTCACTCAGGAACTCCAATGATTACCTGTTCCCACCAGGATGATTTATAAATTACTCTGTTTTGTGTTTCCCAGCCATATCCTACCTCTCCAGACATCTCATTCATTATTCCCTTCCATGTACTCCGGCTCTAGTCATACTATACTTCTTGCTATTCTTCCCACACGATGATCCATCTGCCTCTTCCCGGCTATCCCCTTGCCTGGAACACTCTCCCTCCACATCTCCACCCCCTTAGATTCCCTGCCTTCCTTCCAGACTCAGCTCAAGCTCCATCTTCTGCAGGGCCTGTTCCAGTCCTCCCTGGTGCAATCACATTCCCTTCCAAGGATATCTCCCATCTACTCTCTATCTCTACATACCTAGTTCTTTACATGTTATCTCTCCCATTAAAATGGCAGCTCCTCGAGGGCAGGGCCTGTTTTTGTTTTTTCTTTGTATCTCCAGCCCTTGGCACAGTGCCTGGAACATAGTAAGCACCTAATAGATGCTTCACATGGATGGATCCCTGCAGTGCCTTATGTTTGTTTGCATCTTCTCCTCCAGGGACCTAGCCCCAATTAATAATCTTCATAGGAGTTCCTGATCCTCCCATTCCCCCATTTCTTACAGAAGTACCATCTTCTTCCCCCCCAGTCACAAGCAAAAGCCAATTTTGTAGAGTGGTAAGAATTTGAAGTGATATCACTGGTCATTTGGAGCCTGTTAAGGCTTGTTGGTATAAAATCAAGAGTATCGAGTATAAAATCAAGAAAATCATGACAGACAGAGAGGTGTGTGTTTGATCTTAGAGGCAATAGGGAGCCATTGCAGTTTGTGGAATAGGAGAGTAACCTACACTTCGTGAAAATCGCTTAAGCAGTTCAGTAGGAGATGGATTGGGGAGGGGAAGAACTGGAGGCAGGAAGAGCCATTAGGGTTCTTTGAGGGTTCTTTGCTGCCTGCTTGGCCTTCCCAGGGCTGACCTCTCTAACACTTCCATCTTCTCTCTAGATAACGTGATGAAGCTGGAGGAACAGAAGTTGGACCTGGAGCGGCAGCTGAAGGCTCTGACAAAGCAGATAAAGGTCAGGAGGATTGCAAGCACAGGACATGTAATCCTCATTTGCCTTGCAGAACTTGGGCTAGGTCCTGGGAAATATGAATTAGGGTTACACTGAGTTACCCTGAGTGTTAGATTCAAGAATATCTTTAAATTGCTTCACTCTTCTCTTCAGCTTTCCCATTCTCCTAATAGAGACAGTAGTGGATAATAGCCAGGAAGGCCTGGGTTCAAGTCCTGCCTCTGACACTTACTACCTGTGTGACTCTGAGCAAGTCATTTAACTTTTAATGCTCCCAGGTAACTCAGCCTTTTTTTGCATGTCTTGGATCCCTTGGGCAGACAGCCTAGGAAGCCTATGGACTTTCAGTGCATAAATTAAAATGCATAAGACATAAAGGAAGCCAATTATATTGAAATACAATCATCAGATCTTTTTTGTAAAAACTCATTGACCTCAAATTAAGGACCCTTGCTCTGAAACTATAAATTGCCAAAAAGTCGTAGACCTCCATTGGCAGATGGTGTTTGCTGATCACTGGATTCTCTGTATCAATGACCTATCAGGTCCTCTCCCCATCCTTATTCCTTTCTCCTATGATGTCACCTTCTGATCCTCAGGAAGTCCAGATTGGTGCCTGAGTGGGGCTGAGTGACTGGTGATCCATTTAGTCTTTGGGATGCCTACATGTTTTAGGATATACTTTAAGGTTCTTTATGAATGGACAGGACATGGTTGTCTATATATTTGTCATTGTTTAGTCATGTCTGACCCTTTGTGACCCTGTTGTCCATGGCAAAGATACTGGAGTGGTTTGTCATTTCCTTCTCCAGTGGATTAAGGCAAACAGAGATTAAGTGACTTGCCCAGGGTCACATAGCTAGTAATGTCTGAGGCCAGATTTGAACACAGGGCTTCCTGAGGCCAGGCCCAGCACTCTAGCTATCTCCATATTAACCTGATTAATAATTAAGATATTTAAGAATCCAGGGGGAATGGGCATAGGGAGGGGAACACTACCAAGAGCTATTAAATCAGAGGAGAAAAATGACACATTGTAGAAGATACAAAAAGATGCTTATTTTGGGGAAAGGTACTAACAATTCAGCTCTTTAGGTTTTAAAGTTAGATGCAGGGAGCCCACCTGTGAGCCACATAGCAAGAGAAAAAAGGGAAAGGAGATACTGGGAAGAAGAAGGGGGCCCATGGTTGGGATTGCCAAGGAAGACGTAAAGATACAGACTTATATGGGCTAAAACTGGATGGGACCTTAGCCATCCTTTAGTCCAGCTTCCTCAAAACTGAGTCCCAGCCAGGGAAAGTGTCTTCCAGAACACTTTAATGGCAGAGGCTGTAGGAAGGACCCAGACTTCCTGACTCTGTCCAATGACTGCTGCATCTCCACGGCTGGGGTGGCAGGAGGGGAAGATGGCAGGGCATGCTAAGATAGGACATAGAACTGAAATGGGCCCTTTGGTTACAATAATGGTGTCTGGGTTGTTGCTCGGAGGAGCAGAGAAGAGTTCTGTTTTGATAATAGGATCAGAATTCCCTTCCTTTTGGAGGTGGGTAGGTGGTGGTTGGGCTAGAGAAGAGGGGATGAAGGTGGGCCAATGCTGTGTGTCATCTCCATGTAGATGGCTCAGTGTCACCTGGAGATCAATGGGTCAAACAGAACATGGCCTCTTTTCTCTCAGATGAACCAACGTGATGCAGAGGAGGACCCAGGTTCAAGCCCACCCTCTGACGCTTCTTCCCTGGGTGACCATGCACACAGCATCCTCATCTGTAAAATGAAGCCCTTCCAGTTCTAGTCACTGCCTCTCAGATCAGCCGAAACACAGGACTTTGCATGCAGTAGGCACTTAATAACAGATGAAACTGAACCTAACTAGAATTAGATTGTTCAAGTTAGGCTGGAATTCCATGTGGAGCCTGTATGGAAACCTGCCTGTGTTGGGCTGGGCTGGATGCTGGGCTCCTAGGAGCTTAGGTTAGTAATTTATGTATAAGAAGGGCCCAGCAGAACCATTCCTTGAGAAGGCACCAGTCATTGTAAGGTTAAAGTAGGGAAGGGGTCAGGGAGTTCCCTTCAGATTGTATGGCTAGGGTTTGTTGGGTGAAGGCTTAAATTTTTTTCCCAAAAAGGATGCATTTCGTTTGAGAGGGTGGGGGTGGAAGGACCTTATTTAAAATAGGGGTTTTTTTAAAATTTCTATCTTTTTTTTTGTTTTTACGTCCCCTGTATTGCCATATTCACCTCACTTCACTCCCCAACCCAGTGAGCTGTCTCTTGTAACAAAGAATAAAAAAGGAAAAAGACAAAGAATGCAGTTCATTAAAACTGACAAACATTTCAAACCAAGGCATACTGCACATGCCATGCTCCCCACCCATAGTCCCCCACCTCTGCAAAAAAAAGGCAAAAGAGATACATTTCCTAACCTCTTCTGCCCAGCCAAGAGTAGATCTTGTAATTACATAACAAAGAAGGCATTTCTAAGAAATGGAAGCCAGTGCCATGATAAGAGCTCTGTAGACTTGAGCCAGTCTTTGGGAATGTGTTTAGTTCCTTCCTGTAAGGCGATCTGTTGTATGGACATTTAATTTGTATAAAAGTTCCAGGGGGCTCTTTAAAAAAAGAAAGACTCATTCTCCTTCTTAAAAAGCAGCCCCAGAATATTGTCCAAGTAACTCTCAGGAAGAAAAGAGGCTTCATCTCCTCTCTCTGTCCCTAAGTATAAGCACTGACTTTTACAGTACTACGCAAGTCACAGAATTGTAAGATCGTAGGCTGATCATGGGAAGGGGCCTCCAAGGCCATCTAGACTAACCCCCTCCTGCTACAAATGGGGAAACTGAGGCCCTGAGGTTAAGTGACTTGCCTAAGGTCACCCAAGTCATAAGATCATAGGTTCAGCGTTGGAAGGGACCTCCAAGGCCATCTAGATGAACCCCTTCATGTTACAAATGGGGAAACTGAGATCCTGAGGATTAACTATTAAATTCCTGAGGTCACACAGGTAACACATGATCAGAGATAGGACTTGAATCTTGGGCCTCCAACATCCAACCCAGCATATATAATTTCCATGGCAAAGTCAGGATTTGAACCCAGAGACTGTGGCTCTAAATCCAGTGTTCTTTTCTGCTCCTGTGCCAAGCTGTCATCTTTCTCTGTGACTAAGAGGCTGGTAGTACGAAGAGGTGCACTCACTACCTCCAGAGCCCCGGCATTCTCACCACCTGGGTGACCACTGCCTCAGTTTCCTTGTCTGTAAAATGAAGAGAGTGGACCAGGTGACCTCTGAGGTCTCTTCCAGCTCTAAAACTATGCTGCTGTAACTTAGGTGAAGCCACTTAGTATCTGAGCCTCAGTTTCCTCCAAATGTCCAATGGGGGGGGGATGGACTCCAAGGTCCCCTCTGGTCTTGATCTGAGATCCCACGGTCATACAGGACAGAGGGCTGGCAGGTGTGCCTTCCGCACCTAGCAGGCGCCTGCCTATCCATCCCTCTCCTCTGCCCCCGCAGGAGGAGACGGAGGAATGGAGGCGTTTCCAAGCTGACCTCCAGACGGCGGTGGTGGTGGCCAACGACATCAAGTGTGAGGCCCAGCAGGAGCTCCGGACGGTCAAGCGGAAGTTGCTGGAGGAGGAGGAGAAGAACGCCAAGCTCCAGAAGGAGCTGGGGGCCGTGCAGGGGAACAGCAGGTTGGTGCGTGCCCAGGGTGCTGACCGCGTGCGCACTGACACGCGTGCAGACGAGGCTGTAGGGCCAGCCTCACAGACGCGCGTGTGGCTGGGGAGGTTGTGCGTTGCTCTCTCTGTCTCTCTGTGGGGATCCCTCCGCCAGCCTCCCAGGGACTAGATCAGGAGCGTTCTGGCTGTCACTTGCCGGGCGGGAGAACCACAGCAGCCTCTGGTGGGAAAAGCGCCCTTGAGGGATCCAGCCGAGGACGCTCACTATGATGGAGGGTAGACCCTGGTCTTCATGACGTTCCCTCCATCTTGGTATTCCTCCGACTCTAGGGAGAGTAGCACCACCGTGTTCTGGCTTTGCCCTAGAAGGGAGATGTGTGATGGTTCTCAGGCGGGTGTCTGGTGGAAGGGCTGGTCCTTCCTCCCTTGGGTCACACTCGTTTTCTAGAGCTACCCAAGCGAATCAGTATAAGACCTCTTAAAATGGCCTATTCCATTAAAAAAACGAAAAGGGAGACGACAGAAGAAATTCATTGTTTACAGTTGATAAACAGCTAGCCTTGGAGCCAGAAAGACTTGGGTTCAAGCCCCACTTTTGGCCGTGTGACCCTGGACAGATCATTTAACCCTTAAGTGCTCTGGGCAGCTCGCAAAGGCTAAACTTAATCAGCTTTAGGAGAGAGAGTTTCTCACCAGGAGACGGCTCCAGTGAAGAAATCAACATTATTTATAAATCAAGGAAATTATGACCTAGGGAGTGGTCTTAGCTGGGGCTTGACATAGCTCCCCCTCATGTCTTTGAGCAGGCGAGACTGAGCATACTCCACCCCATAAAACTCTTCCACCTAAGAGGAAAAGAGAGGCAGCTGTAAATGGTTCCGGAGAGGAGATGGACGTTGATGGCTATGTTCAAAATAAAAGCTCTTTACTACATTATTTTGCACTCACCATGGGACTAATAAAATCTCAGAGTTTTCCTGTTTATGGTCAGGAATAAATGTTTTTACTTTGGGGTCCCTGATTTCAGGAAATTATTTGGAGTGGTTCTCTTTCGAGGTTCAGAGGCATGGCAATCATTTGACCCGGAAAACAGGCTGCAGAATTTGACCCCTTCCTCTTGGCAGAATCCAAAGAGGGGGAGGGGGGTTACCGGGGAACTAATTTGGGAGGCACTAGAAAACAAAGACTCTGGAGAGACTCTGGAGTCAGACCAATGGACCTCCATTTCCATATCTGCCAAATGGGAGGATTTGGTTTAGATGCTGAGGTCCCTTCTGGCCCTAAATCTATGACCTTAGGATCTCAAATTCCCGTTTTCATGACTTTTGGAGACTTTAGAGAATGGAATAACAGCCCTTCAAGGTCTGTTGGGGGCCTAAGTTAATTAGCCCCCACATTGTCCCTGTTTTCCAACTCCAGTGTTGAGTATTATCGATTTCTAGAGAAGGGTTAAGGGTGAGATGGAGGAATGAAAAGCAGGAGACTGGCCGCACAGTTTAATAAGTACCTGTTATATGTTATATGCCACCACAGGCCCAGGGGATACAAAAATATAAACCAAGCAGCCCCTGTCCTCAAGGGTCTTCCACTCTGTTGGAACAGACACATAAGGTCCCCTCAGAAGCAGCCTCATAATTTCAGAGCCACTCCTTAGCCACTGGCCTCCATCCCCACTGAGGGAAATCCTGGGGGAGGCCGAGCCAGATTGTATCCCCTGATGAGTGAGGTGTGCCGTTCATTATGGGGCCTACCTTCGTTGGCTTTTACGTGTCTGCCTCTCTGTTTATTTGTCTGTCTGTCTTGCTTCTCTTCTCTGTTTTTTAAATAGAACCCAAAGGCCTAACTTCCAACGCCCAATAATATTTCATCAGTCACTCAACAAGCAATTATGAGTCACCTACTATGTGCACGGTGCTGGAGAGAGAAGGACAAAGATGAAACGTGCTCTGCCCTCAAGGGGCTTACACTCTTATCAGGGAGATGATGTTTTGATATATACATACATATACACACAAGTGTATATATACATGTATATATGCGTATATGTACACAGTGCACATATACATACACATTTAATCCATATGTGCATATATACATACGTATATGTGTGGATATACACACATGAACATGCATATATATGTATAATAAATCCGAGATAATTTTGAGGGGGAAGGTATTAGCTGGTGGAGGAAATGATTACAGACTAGTCTTGGAGATAGAGAAGGCCCAGAAGGTCATTGAGAAGGAGCTTCATTTATATCATAACCTAAAGGAAACAGGCTGGAATCTAGGAAGAGAACCTTAGAATTATAGCAGAGTATACATCTCTAAATGCAGTCATACACTTTAGGACACCCTTAACCTTCAGACTCATGCTCCCTGTTTCAGACAGGATGCTTTCTCTTTTGCACTCCCAAGGCTGTCTAATTCCCATATCATGAAAGTTTCTCCTGCCTCCAGCCCCTACTTTCAGGGCTGGGGTCCCGCCTCTTGAATGTGGCACGCTGCTGAACTTGGTTTGAGGCTCCCCGCGTCCCCTTGCGTCTTGTTGCGTTGATCGGCCCTGCCTTTGGCGGATCATCAGACAATGCCTCTCAGGGACGGTTTCCTGTCTGATGGCAAGTTCCCTTGGCAAAATGCCCTTCTCCCAAGAGGTGGCTGCTCCGTGGAGGCTGACGATGGCTCGGCCCCTTCCTGAATGCACGGCAGGAGCGAGAAGCAAAGCCCGGCACGGTCCCCAGGGGCCCTGCTGCCACTGCTTTAGCATTTCCACTCTGGCTAAATGAATTCTTGGCTGGAACCCTGAATTGTAGCCTTTGTCCAATGAGGCGTGGATGAATCATTCTTGGTTCAGGCAGAGCCAGAAAACTCGCAGAAAATATCCTGGTGAATTCTTCCAAGCACAGCCTCTGAAAGAAAGGTAAGAGCCTCCAGGAAGGCGCCCTCAGACAAAAAGCACTGACCAGCTCATTCACTTTCCAATTTTGCAAAGGGGACCTCTTGGGGAGTGTAGTGATGACAAGCAGAGTAGAGATGTGGCTGAAATCTCTGGGTCTGGGTGAAAACGAGCATTTGTTTCTGACATAGTTTAGCCTGCTAAACCTCTTGGTACCACAGGGAGAGGTAAGAGGGCAAAGCAGTAACTAGGGTAGGGCAACTGGGACTTTAACGAAAGGCGCTAAATTTCAAGGGTGCTGCTGACCGTACTTTTAGGCTTTTAGCAAAGTAAAAGCAACAGAGGTTGGTAGCTATTTGACAAAAATAAATAATTATGATTAAGACAAGAAATTGAAATGACATACCTAGCTCCTCATATCTCATATCTCATATCAGCCGGGAAGGTCTGATGTCAAGATATGCCTCTGACCCATGCTGCTGGTGGGACTCTGGGTGACTTACTTAAGATCTCAGTGCCCCCAGAGAAATTTCTGAGAAGGTAATGAGCTGCATCAGTAGACGTTTCCTCTGCCAGTGAAAACCCAGGTGTAGCCCCTAACTCTCCGGTATTATAGGTAGGAGACTACTAGGTGGTAGGCTGAGGCAGCTCCTCCACCCTGACCTTTTCTCTCCTGAGCACCCCAGCAGGCCAAGGTCTCCCCCCACTCCCCCTTAATTGAACCCATGGTCCACACCACTGACCTCGCCTTAACTCCTAGTAATGGTTCTTTAGTTCTGAGCCTTCATTTGACCAAACCACTTTCTCTAACATGGTTTTCTGGAGGATGGTTTCTGTAGAGATGGTTTCTGGCCATGAAGGCCAGGAGCCATTGGCACTACTGGCTTCCCACACACTCCCTTACCCACCCCACTGTCCCCACCCCCATTTGGATAACCCTGTTAATGTTTCTTTGCCTGGTCTCCTTGATCCATCAGGAAATCTGGCCAGCCCACCTTGCCCACTATCAGAACCCCCATGAGAATCATCTCGAAGCAGGTAATTCTGAGCAGATAGGGAAGCAGGGATTAAATTCTTGAACTTTTCTATCACAGTTTATCCTAATTTAAGACTTCAAGAAGAAAGATGTAGAAAAGAAAAACAAACAAACCTTCCTTTAATCATTTAAATACTGACTGAGCTTTCTGGCCTGGCTGATCTCTATATAGGAACTGTGAAAGCAGGGGCTCTTAAGCCTGTGTGTGTGTCATTGGCCTGTTTAGTAGGCAGTGTGATGAAGCCGATAGACGCCTTCTCAGAATCATGTTTTCATGAGTGCATCAAATAAAACCCATGGAAACCAATGATACTGAAATATCAAAATACTTTTTAAAAACCAAGTTTATGGACCCCAGACTAAGAACCTTGCCCCAAATTCTGCTAAGCCACCAAAGAGGTTTCTTTTTTTCTTTTTAAGCATGAGCTAACGTGTTAGGGAAGCTAAGATGGCTAACACGGTGCAGTGGACAGAGTGCCATGCCTGGAGCCAGGAAGACTCCTCTTCATGAGTTCAAAGCCAGTCTCAGACACTTGCTAGCTGTGTGACCCTGAGCAAGTCACTTAACCCTGTTTGCCTCAGTTTCCTCATCTGTAAAATGAGCTGAGAAGGAAATGGCAAACCACTCCAGTATCTCTGCCAAGAAGACCCCAAATGGGGTCACGAAGAGTCAAGACATGACTGAAAAACAACTAAACAGCAACACGTACCCATTCCAGAAGCATTTAAGATGTATTTCTCTCATTCCCAATGACCAAGCATCATTTCTTTCTAGGTTCTTACATGTGCATCTTTATCAAATGGTATCAGATCATATCCAAGGGATGTCAGGGGAGATAATTATGTTAAAGGAATATGCTTTTTTCCCAGCACTTTTGAGTGAAATTTAAAAAAAAAATGTTTACCAAGATTTTATTTATTTTTACTGCCTGTAGTTTATTTTTTTAAAGTTTTTGTGGATGCCTTTTGTTTTTATATCTGAGTTATTTCCAAATAGGCCTGTCTTCTCCTTCCCAACCCCGTCATCCTTCTCTTGTAACAAAGGGAAGAATAAAAGTTATGTAAAACCAACCAGTGTATGAATCACAGTGCTGCCACTTTAGTGGTTCTATCACTTTTTTTTAAAAAGCCCGAAATTCACAGCGAGAAGCTTGGCCCATCCCATGGATTCCTGTTTCTTTTCCTTCTTTATCCTTCTTTCTTTTTTTTTTTCGTACATTTCCTCCTATTGTCACTTCTCAAGTGCGCAGCCTGGCAGACAGCACGCGACACACGAACTCTCCCGAAACTAAGCTCCCACCTGGTCCGTCTGCGTCTGTGCGAAGCCCCGATGTCCGGTCTGTGTGCGCCAGTGTGTGGCCCTTCTGTGTCTTTCTTGCAGCTGTTGTGTGTGACCGAGCTTTCGGCAGCTCTCCTGCCGCCAAAAAGGGGGACATGAGGAAGATGGAGGTAAATCCTTGAACCTGCCTCGGACCCGCGCCCCCGTGCCCCCTCTCCTCCGAGGATGAGGCTTTGAAATAGAGACACTGGCCCCCGTTGGAGAGCATCCCCTGGGAAGCCCCTGCCCACACCCCGGGCGAGCCCTTGAAATTTGCATATATTTACATACACACACGTGCACATACACATATGCAAACACTGAAATGCTTCTCTCTGAGAAGCGTGCAGAAAAGTCTGTCGTTTCTTGGAACAGAGCAGTTCTCCCACAGTACACTCCTTGCATTTCAGTCTCTGCCTCTGACACAGATCACGGATGATGATTAATCAATGGACATTGATTAAGTAGCTGTGCGCTGAATATGTGATGGGGCTGCAGAGACCGAAATGAAATAGCCGTTTCCTCCCGGCGGACTGCCTTCCCTGATGGGGAGTTCTCAAATTATGAGTGAGTGAGTGAGTTCTTCTGGGACCCTGCAGGGCATCTCCACACTTGGAGTTCCCTACCTTGATGAAGTCACAGATGCAACTGCTACATACTTGGAAATTGCAGAGGGCGAGTGCCCACACACAACAGTGGAGGGAGTTTCCTCACTGGGAGTCCCCAACACAAATGAAATCATGGATTCCCTCTAGATAGAGACAGATACATATATACATACATACATAGACAAGCAGATAGACAGATACATACATACATAGACACAGACAGAGAGATAGATAGATATGTATATAAATACATCTATAAATATAGAGATGTATCCACACATGCACATACTTCAAATCTTTGTAGTAGTAATGGGTTGTAGACCTAGCTTTTTTCTGTGCTCTTGAGAGACTTCAGACTATAGTAATAAAATAGTCTCTCTCTCTTTCTTTTTTTTTAAATTCTTGTCTACCCTGTTTCCATAGCTCCGGGGTTCTTCACTTGATGGCATGGACCCCTTGGACAGTCAGTCTTGTGAAGCCTACTGACCCCTTCTCAGAATCATGTTTTTCAATACATAAAATAAAATGTCTTAGATTACAAAGAAAGCCAATTATATTGAAATACAAATTTATACTTACATATATTTTATGTAGTTACATAGAGTTATCCATATGTCAGTGTAATTGGTTTCTTTTGTTACATGTATCTTACAATATTTTGTAAAAATATATATTTATGGGGCAGCTAGTAGGGTGCAGTGGATAGAGCACCAGCCCTGGAGTCAAGAGGACTTGAGTTCAAATCTCACCTCAGACACATACTAGCTGGGTGACCTGGGGCAAGTCACTTAACCCCAGTTGCCTCCAAAAAAACAAACAAACCATACACACACACACACACACACACACACACACATTTATAATTGGTTGGTTATTGTCCTTTGTTCTCCAAGAGGACCAAAATGACATCACTATGTTGGGGTCCAGGTACAGTATGTCCAACTATGGCTGATCAGACCAGTATGAGCTCAGAAAACTCTACCACAGATCGAGTATAATAATATAATATTATTATATATAATATATACACCTATAAATAATGTACACATACATAGACACACATACAGGCATACATACACACATGTGTGTATGTTTAAATATATGTGTGTATATATATATAATATATATATATAATATATATATATAAAAATCAAGTTCACAGACTCCAGGTTAAGAACCCCAGTTAGACCCTCTAGACCTCCAGGACAACAGAGGGCTACATAAGTCACTGCCTAAATTGGCTTTTTCTACTCCAAATGACCTTGACTTTTTAAAAACTTGGCTATGCCCTGCCAACATAATTGTAAACCGATGGAGACCCAGTGAGAAGGCTCCAGGTTTTTGGCATTTGGTGGTTGTTTACGTAAGAGAGAGAAGAGCCTCAGTTAGACCCTCTTTTAGCGGCAGGTTTTTCCCCCCTCCCACAGATAAGGTATTTCCAGTGTAACCCTGACGTGGAAGCCATAAAGCTGAGATCTCTTCACATTGTGTGATGCCTTTACCATGCCTCCCCTTCCCATTTTTTTCTTCTGTTTTCACAGTGCCCTGGTCTCTGCCAGCTAGCACAGCCCGGAGCAAGAAAAAGACAGAAAGACCTGCTCTTGCCATGACTGGACACTTCAGCCTCTTCTGCCTGAAGGGGGAAATCTTTATAGGAAAAGAGCATTTCTTTACAAAGAGCCAAATTATTTCCCAAGTTATTCCCACCCTCTCACACCGTGGGAATGCAGCCTGTTTGTGTTACACCCCATTGTGGATGGAGTCACCGCCCTGGTCAGCCTTAACAGTCATCATCCTTTTCTTCAGTCCTTTTTCTCCCAAGATGCAGCAGGTTTTCTTTTCAAGATGAAAATAGAAATTTCTTTGGATACATTATCCCCCTGGCACACATAGGAGGCGAGTGAAAAATTTCAAGAGTTTGGAGTACCACACAGAAGGAGAATGCCAAAGCCCCTTTTTCCAGGACATCTCAGGATCACCCTGAGAACAAAATGGCCAGGCGCCTGTGAATTGTTATTGGATTCCGTTCCACGTCGCTCATCTTAACCGAAGAGAAAAAGTGGCACGGGAATTCCAACATTGTGGACAGCCCAAGACAGGGGTTTTGTTTGTTCATTTTGTTTTGTTTTAGCACGTGTGTGTGTGTGTGTGTGTGTGTGTGTGTGTGTGTGTGTGTCTTTCTACTTCCATTTTAACATGAATATTCTAAGAATTCACAATATTTTAAACAAAATGAAGCCATACTGTGAAGACTTGCCTTGGACATTGCCAGAAAGCTGTACCGCCTCTCCATCCTACTTTCCTATTCCGTACCTCCCCTGCACCCCAATGAAATACTGTGTAACACACCCACTCAACTGATACAAGGTGATGGCCCTGGCCCCAGTTTGATTTCCAAGAGTTTTTCTGATAGATCATAGCATGGATGCAAGAGTTGATAGCAATGGATGGCCAGCAGAGGGTGTAGTTGAGCAAACAGAAGAAGACTGTTGCTCATACTAAGCTTCCCTTAACTGAAAGCCAGAGACAACAGACGGATGGAGCCAACCTACCTTGAACCCCTATGGGTTTTTTTTAAATGGCGTATACCACTAGGTGGCGGTGACGGACCCCGAGTGGAACAAGGCCTGAACTAGGTGGTGAAAACTTTTCTGGAGTGTCTTACAGAATGTGTGAAGATCTGGACCGAATTCAGCAACTTCCAATAGTCAGGAACCTCCCTTCCCCCTAATTTGAGGGCCTGGTCAATAGCAGGCGATGCCAAACAGAGTTTGGTTTGTTTTGGTTTTGCTTTTTTTTTTAATTTAATTTAAATTTTTTTTTTTTTTTTTTTTTTTTGCAGCATAAATAGTCAATGCATGGGGTGAGAGTAATTGCCCACCAACCATAATGTCCGGTAGGGTCAAAGTGTGTATAGCTTCTTCTCAGGGCAAGTGTATGGTCAGGGAAACTTTCCCTGGTGTCGGCCTGGGGAGTAAAGAATCAGTAACAAAAAAATCTCTCCGGGCCATCAGAAGGAAGGTTTCCGATGCCTCTGCACACAAGTTTCAGAAACTGCCTCCATTTGTCCTATGGTGGGTTCTGGGCCGTGCAGCTTTGCCATCTCCCTAGGAGGGGGATGCTTAGAGTGAGCGCATGCCAAGAAGGGTGCCCAATGCCTTCATGTGTGACATGAATGAGCAGCTCATCTGCACCCCACCCTTTGGGCCCTCTTTGCACCGTCTGTATCTGCCACTGGCTTTTATATGTGAAAATTATAGAGTGAAGTGATAAATAAACCTGGCCCTGTTCCACATAGCCTCTGGAGTGTTGTTTAATCATTAGCCACTTGTCTGTAGCTCCGGTGTTTTCAAAGGAAAACCCTTCAGGGTTTTTGGTTTGGTTTTGTTTTTTATAAAAAACAAGGTGTTGGGAGCAGAGCTGGGAGAAGGAGGCAGCCTGGGACAGAGGCTACCAGGGTCCCAACCTTCCTGCTGCCAGCAAGCTGCATTTCCAAGAGAAGCCAGAAGATTGAAAGGAGAGGGGGAGAGACTAGGGATGTGAGGTGGCAGATTCCTGTTTTCTCTATTGTAGAGTGTTGTAGGGCAGACTTAACAGATTTCAAATGGATACCAGCTGGTAAGGGGAGCAGAATCAGTTGCCTTGTGAGAACAAGAATCAATCAACAATACTAGGTGCTGAGGGTACAAAGAAGAAATAAAGGGGGTAAGGAGGAAGCGGGTAAAGAAATCACTGATTTTGTGTTTAATTCATTTTGGAAAGAAAAGAAAAGAAAACTAGGCCTTCAGACAATAGAAGATGTTAATTTAGAAACACTGTGTTTTTAGTTAAAATTCAAAAGTAGGGTTGGGATGCTACCTGTGTAAAGAATGCCTTCTAGTTCCCGTCTCTTAACAAAATATCAAACAAGTTTTAGATTTTTATTTTTGTAAGAAAAGAGTTGGGTAGAGCAAGCTTAGCCTGAATGTCAGGAGAAATCCCTAGCTCTCCCAAAGTGGAAGAGGCTGCCCCCAGGAGATAGCAGGGTCCCTCTAACTGGAGGCCTTCGAGCCAAAGCCGCATGGCCATTTGTCTGAGGCGTCACAAAAGGGACTCTGGCACAGTTTCACTAGGTGGCTTCTGAGGTCCCTTCTAGCTTTATTAGCTTGTGATTCTGAGAATCAGAAAAAGCCGCTGGTGCTCTTAAATCTATAATACATCTTTTTTTTTTTTTCGTGCTTATTCATTTCAAGTTTTGGTTTGTCTTGACTCCATTAAACCTAGGTTCTCATCCTGGCCCCACTACTTGTTGATGATTTGTGACCTTGGGCGAGTCACTTTCCCTTGGGAGGTTTTAGTTTTCTCCAAAAAGAGGATGATAGGAAGGTTGGACTATAACATACAATATGTAATATATAATATATAATATATAAGGGTCCTCTATCGTTATGATATTCATTTTGTGGTTCTATGATGATAAATCTTTGGTTTACTCCCTCGGGGAATGGCAGTGTGTGAAAGGAATGATTTGGTGGATACTTTATTTTAAATATCCTATAGTGTACCTAGGGAGGCAGTGTGGTCTAGGGGCTAGAGAGCCAGCTTCAGTGTTAGGAAGGCCTGGATTTAAATCCTGCCTCATATAGCAGCTCTCTAAGACTTAAGTCACAGAAAAGATGCCTAGCTGTCTTGAGAGAGGACATTCCTTGCCAAGAGTTCCCTACCCCAAACAAAGGGCTGGCTTTAAAAAAAAAAAAGTCTTTCCTAAATAATTAGTAGAATCTCTTCCCACTGATGCCTAAAAAATAAACCCATCTTTTTCTGGTGGTCTTATTGGAATGTACTCTCTAAACAGTACCTTGGGACAATGAGTGGACTAAAATATTCCTACTGGATATCAGGAACAGAAGTTTTGGTTTCATCCAATTTCCTGGGAAGGAATCACATTAGCTTTGGTATTACAAATTAAATCCAATTGAGTTCTCCGCTTTTTGTTATTGTTGTTGTTGTTACTGTTGTTTTACTAAACAATGGAAGATTTTATTCATTCACTGGTTGATTTGACAAACGTTTAGTAAGCTTTTGCTCTGGGCAAGGTGTTGTGCTAGGCACTTGGGACAGAAAGACAAATGGCAGATTTTGGGTAATTGAAGGAGATTGGACAAAGTCATCAGAACTCCAGGGTTGGAGGGTGGGGGGCACACTCAGAACTTTCTTCTTATTGGATTACTGGAAAATGGAATTAAGATGGATTTCCGAAACCATCTGCCTTCCAGGGATGGCCTGCATTTCAAAAAGGCTCAAAAGTACCCTAAGTGAATTGGTTAAAGACAAGTCGCCAGTTCCATTAAAGACCTCCCTGGACAGTGTCAGGAATAGAAACCCCAGTCATCTCCCCCGTCTCTGCTGGTAACTGATTTGGCCTAGTAGCTTCCCTTCCCGCTTCATGATAAGTCATTTTTCGAAAGGGAAGAAATGCCACAAGGTCAGTCCATCATGATCCATAAAGTTTCTTAGGGGATAGGGTACTGGAGCTGAGGTCAGGGTCTGTGTTCAAATCCAGCCTCAAATACTTACCAGCTGTGTGTACTGTGGCAGGTCATCTAGCCTTTTCCTCATCTGTAAAATGGGGATAATAATTCCTGGAGCACTGACCCTCCCAGGTTCATTATGAGGGTCCAATGAGTGTATGCATTTAGTGCTTTGGCAAACTTTAAGGATCAATGGCAATGTTAGTTATTATTGTTATTATTAACCCTGGACTGTTACCATAACCTGCTGCTTGGCCTCTGCCCCAATTCTCTCCCCATTCCAATCCATCCTCCACTTAGCTATCACATTGATCTTTCTAAAGCTCAAGTCTAACCCTGTCACTCCCCCCTCCCCCACTCAATGTACTCCAGCAATGCCCTAACACCTCCAGGACCAAATATAAAGTCCTTCATTGGCTTTTAAAACCCTTTATAAACTAGCCGCTTCCTACTTTTCCAAGCAAATACCTCCTTTCCACATAGTCTGGGGTCTAGTAGCACTGGCCTCCTCACTGTTCCTCATCCATGGCACTCCGTCTCTTGTCTCCAGACATTTTCGCTGGTTGTCCCCCATACTGGAAATATGCATCCTCCTTCCTCATCTCCACCCTCCGGCTTCCATCAAGTCCCAACTAAACTTCTACTTTCTGCAAGAAGCCTTTCCCACTCCTTCTTAATCTTAACCTTCCCTCTGAGATATTCTTCAATTTATCCCTAATACATGTATCTTATTTGTACATAGTTTTCCAGTTGACTCCCCCATTAGATTATAAGCTCCTTTCAGACAGCATTGTCTTTTGTCTCTTTTTATCTCTCCAGAGTTTAGCACAATGCGTAAGAAAGTTTGTTGTTATTGTTGTTAAGCCGTTATCAGTTATGTCTGACTCTTCATGACCCCATTTAGGGTTAGCTTGGCAAAGATACTGGACCAGTTTGCCATTTCCTTCTCCAACTCATTTGACAGGTGAGGAAACTGAGGCAAACAGGGTAAAGTGACTTGCCCAAGGTCACACAGCTAGTAAATGTCTGAGGCTGGATTTGAACTCAGGTCTTCTTGACTCCAGGCCTGGTACTCTAGCTGCCCACCTGGGATATAATAGGCACTTAATAAATGCTTGTTGATTAGATAGTTTCCAGAGAGAGAAGGAGAGAGGGAGAGAGAGAGAGATATGTTGGTATGGTAAAAAAGAGGTTTGAGTTCCAGTGTTATTTGTGCTATTCACAGTGTGACCTTGGGCAAGTCACTTGCCCATTTTTCTGGACTTAGTTTCCTCATCTCCAAAAGGAGTGTGAATAGATGTGTGCTGGGTGGGAGGCTGCACTAACTGTTCTCTACTAAGATTCCTTCCAGCTCCAACATTCTCTGGCTCCTTTACTCTGAATAGCTAGTTAACTGCCTGATGGGGTTGAGCAGATTGAATAGAGAAACAGAAGAGAGAGCTAGGTCCTGGGTAGGGTTGGAGGGCAAGGGATGGAGGGGTTTCATTTTGGGGTTTTGTACTGGAGCTATATCTTAGTTAGGATGGACTACTGTTTTTGTTGTTTGGAGAGCTCGGTGCCCAGTTCGGTTATTCAAGAGACAGAAGGCTGGGGACGTGAGGAGCTATAAACTAAGTCTCCAAAGTTTGGGACTGTTAGAATCATTCGAGCCAAGATTATTAGCACATTGTTCACATTTTAAGCCTCCACAGTGTTTATTGACATAAATGAGCAGGACGTTCTCCCTTTGCGCTCTCATTCCACGTCCAGCTAGCCCCTTTCCTTGACGCAACACAGTGGAAGGTGCCAGACCAGGACTCTGGATTCTAGCCCTGGCTCTGCCACCCAGCTCAGCTGTGTGACCTTAAGCAAGCTGCTTCACCTCAGTTACCTCCTCTGAAAAATTGGGCTGGACAAGACGATCCCCAAGGTCTCTCGCCAGCTCTGACATTCCGTGACTCTGTAATGCTGACCGATGCAAAGTTGGCGCAAAGGTACCAGGAAGCTTGCAGCAAGGCAGGAAACCCGTCCTCACCTGGAGACCTAGAGCATCCTCCCAGAGGCTTGTTTAGTCTAGCGCTATTGTGGTAGACACAGCTGGCTAGATCTATACATAGAATCGCTATTTTGGGCCCAGCCCAAGGAATTTCTCAAGAGAAATGCTATCTTATTTATAAGTGCATAATAGGCCCCCAAAATAATTTCCTAACACAGTGGGTCCAACTGGCAAAGAGAAGGAATGAGTTGAAATCCTACCCCACCCCCAGTTTTGCTTGTTTTCTCATCTTTATTTCTTTGTCTCTTTCAGAAACTTCCATGTCCCACCCTGGGCCTCTCCTGACTCATCTTGTTCTGCCTTTTGCTCACAGGCCTGTAAAGGAAGAGCCGGACTCCCCAGAAATGGATGGTCCCAGTCGGTGGCAAGGGGTCTGTGTGAGCAGAGCTTCTCCGACGCCTTCAGAGTCCGCCGCTACTGTTAAGTCGCTGATCAAGTCATTTGATTTGGGGTGCTCAGGTACAGGATTCTTCCATTTCAGGCATGGACCCTCATCCGCCTTGTTTCCCCACCCCCCCTTCCCTCTGTCCACACACAAACCAAATACGTCCATCGTGTGGTGAGGATGGAAGAGTGATGAGTTCTTACGGCATCTGTGGCCTGGTTATCACTACCAAGAGACTAGTGCTGAATCCCATAGAGAGTCAGTCTAGAGACGGGAGGATGGATTGCTTGGCCAGGCTCAGCGTGGAGCCTTCCGCTGGAGTGGAAATGAGTCTTGACTTGCTCCTCGTTGGCTATGTGACCTTATGTGAGTGGTCACTTCATTTCTCCAGCCTGTTTCCTCTCTATAAAATGAGGATGTTGGATGAGATAATCTTCAAGGCCCCTTCCAGCTTGGAAAATCTGATTTTCTTACTGTATTCAGATCTTGCAAGTAGGAAAAAGAATAGACTGAAATGGTTTGGGTCATGACTACTTCCTACTTTTAGCTTCTCAACATTACTTACTTTCCTGCCACTGAGGCTGTGTTTCTCCTGGTTAGGCCTACCTCTTTTTTCTCTGCCTGGTGTCTCTTCCCTTGCCCCAGGCTAAACCAAACTGAGTCACCTGCCGCCACCGCCCCATCACTGACCAAGATGGTAAAGGGGAAGTAACGTCTTAGGAAGCCTTTTAGGCTCCCCAAATTAATGTTTTAGATGTTGGTCTTCAACATAGGTGGCAAAGTGATGCCTCCACCTTAGCAGGGAGGCAGTGTAGTGTGGGAGAAATAGAGCTAGCTCTGGAGTCGGAAGACCTGGGTTCAAATTCTGACTCTGACCTTTACTACCAATATGATCAAGGCTTCAGTTTCTTTATCTGCAAAATTAGGGGGTTGGACCAAATGACCTCTAAGGCCCTTTCCAACTCTAAATCTAGGATCTGGGCTGACCCAAGTGAAGCACTGACTTCACTGTTCACTGACTACACTAGTATGGCACACAAACCTCATCAACCCTTTCCTTGGCAGGTGGCCCTGGGCAGAGCGTCTCTGTGCATAAGACCCCCCGGAGTCCCCTCAGTGGAATTCCAGTGAGGACAGCACCAGCAGCTGCCGTCTCCCCCATACAGGTATGAGAAGGAGCCTTTCTAGAGCAGATGGTGGGAGGGAGGGAGTCAAAGGTACCCTCTGAGATTAACTATTAAATTCACCCAGGCCACCAAAGGGCAGTGAAAACCGATCTGTTTGTTTTCCAAGGAACATCAGATGTCAGTGTTCTAAGCTTGGGGAGGGAAAAAAAATACATTTTTAATGAAACTGACATGAACCATTAAGTCTGTGTTGCCTTATCAAGGTCCCAAAGGGACAGTTGTGAACTTCTCAGGATCTCCTTGAGAATTTTTCTTTCTCATTGCTCAGAAAGAAAAGAAAGTTCCAAGACTTCAAGATTATTTTCTCTTAACATGCCATTTCTAAAGTATTTCCAGAATAAATAGCTAGCATTTCTATAACATTTTAAGATTTGCAAAGCATTAAATACTATCTTATTTTATCCTCGTGACAACTCTGGGAGGTAGGTGCTATTATTGTCCCCATTTTACAGATGGGAAAACTGAGGGTGAGTTAAGTGACTTGCCCAGGATCACACAGCTAGAAGGAGTCTGAGGATGGATTTGAACTTAGGTCTTCCTGACTCCAGATCCCAGGGATCTATCCACTCATTGCTGTACCTGGCTACCTCCAAGCATCCCTTTAAATGGAGATTACAGTATGAGGATGGAAATGGATGATGAAATTGATCTCTGTTGGGAATGAACAATGAAACTGAAGGATATTGGAAATGGACAATGAAACTGACTTGTTAGAAATGTATAATGAAACTGAAAGATATTGGAAATGGACAGTGAAATTGACCTATGTTGGAAATAGACAAGGAAACTGAAAGATGTTGGAAATCCACTATGAAACTGACCTATATTCTAAATGGACAAAAACACTCACATTAAAAAAAAGTGGTAAGAAAGTGAGAATGTGTCTTTAAATTATGGACTATGTGAGTTCTCAGGGGCATTGAATTTTTGCCTGCCTAGGTATGGGGTCCACTTGGCAGCCATGCACCAAACAAACATTTTGCCAATGGTGGCACTAACCTAACAGTATTTAGCTTAGAAATGGGCATTTCTGGGATCAGTGCTAACCTGACTTAGGATATGACTTATACAATGGGCAACTTCTCTGTGCTTTCTGTGATATAATCTCCTTGAAGGTCCAGGATTGTGCTTTTAAGATGATTATCTTCTGTATCATTAATGGCCTCTTGGAAATACTGTTGCTTTTTGGTTTTAGGAAGTAAAACTTAGTCTGATCTGTCTTCTTGTAGATGCAGACACAAATTAAATAATTAGCCATCCTTTTGGTGATTGTTTGCTTAAAAGCCTTGGAATGAGCAGGCTTTGTTTATCTTAAATAATTTATCTGAACTTCTTAAAACCCACTGGGAAGGGACTATACCTAATATCAATCAATCAGTCAGCAATTATTAAGCACCTACTCTGCTCCAGGCCTGCCCACTTCCCACCCATGTTACAAGGGTGGACCTTTGATTTCATTGGGATAAAGAATCCCCAATCAGCCACTCATATATAACTTATACTTTCAGAAAAGGGTTTCTTGCTGCAGGTGTGGCAGTAGATAGAGAACCAGCCCTGGAGTCAGGAATCAAATCTGGTCTCAGACACTTGACACTTACTAGCTGTGTGACCCTGGGCAAGTGACTTAACCCCGTTGCCTAGCCAAAAAAAAAAAAAAGAAAGAAAGAAAGAAAGAAAATGGTTTCTCAACTTTTTTGTGTGTATCCTGGACCCTTCTGGCAAATCAGGTGAAGCTATGGACATGCCCTTCTCAGAATAAAGTTTTTAAACCCATAAACTAAAATACATAAGATTACTAAGGAAACCAAAGGTAATTTTTTTTTCCCCTATCCACCCTAACCACCTGAAATCTATCCACAGGCTCCTGGTGGTCCCTGAATGCCAAGTTAATAACCCTTGTCTTAGAAAATTGTCTGAGGCACTGGGAGACAGCAGAGTGACTTGTCCATGGTCACACAGTTGCTACATGCCTGAGGCAGCACTTGAACCCAGTTCAGTTCAATTCAGTGAATGCCTAAAGAGGTACCCTAGTGGTTAGAGTATTGGGAGTCAGGATAGCCTACCTTGGATGCTTAACCAGTTGTGTGAATCAATTCACTTCCTCATCAGTAAAATGAGGGCTGTGGTCTGGATGACCTCTAAAGTACTTTCTAGTTCTTAATTTATAATCCTACATGCCTGCCATGTTCAGACACTACACAGACAAAAATGGAACAGGCCTTGCCCCCCACCCCCACCCCCCAAGGGACTGGTTTTCTATTGGGGGAGATCAACACATACTTAGAAAATTAAATTAAAAAATATACAAAGCCATTTCCAGGAGGAGGCAGAAGCAACCGGGGGTCAGGAAAGGCCTGTGTAGGAGGAAATGGCACTTTGAAGGATGCCTGTGATTCTGAGAGGCAGAGGATAGCCCATGAAAAAGGAGACATTGCATCTCTCAGAGGCAGTACCCATCCAGGCTTTGTATAAGTTGCTACAAACAGCAGTGGTGATAAGATCTCATTTATTTGTATTTCCACCTAGAAAAAGTCATTTGACCTTTTCTCGGGAGGTGAGGCAGCCAAGTCTTCCTGTGGCTTGTGGGTTCTTTACAGAGCAGACAAGGCCAGAAGCGGATATGGGCCCTGGTGGGGCAGGGTCTGTGCTCCTCTTCAAATAAATAATAAAGGGAAACAAGTCACTTTCTCAAGAAATGAACCTTTGGATTAATTGATATAAAAGGTCATTTCTCAGGTGACAGCGAGGTCCTTTGCCCATTACCTGAAGTGGAGCTAATTCATTTGGTCTGTCGTGAGATTATTTAGGGTAGCTAGATAAACAGACACAGGCAGAGATAAAGCATTTTTTAAAGTGCTTACTGAATGCTAAGCCCTGTGCTAAGGGCTGGGGATTCAAAGAAAGGCAAAAATAATTCCCGCCCTCAAGGAGCTTACATTTTAATAGACAGAGACAAGACATGAAGAGGAATGGGCAAGGTGGGGGGTAGAAAGGGAAGCACGAAACTGCTTAGTTTGGAAATAGAGGCTGGGAAACAATGCAGAAGGTTGCTTCTGGGCAAGATAAGGTGAAGGCTCACCTGTCAGGGCCCAGAGTCTAAGCTTGGGGATGGAGGTGGAGATGGAGAGGGGGAGATATGAGGATGATGGCCAGAGTGGAGCTAATTTGGAAATGGTGATGGGATGAAACAGTAGGCCTCATATCCGGGAGAACTGAGTTTGGATCCTGCCTCAGAAACTTAACAGCTGAGTGACTCAAAACAAGTCACTTACTTTCTCTCTCAGCCTCAGTTTCCTCATCTGTAAAAATGGGGCTAATAATAACATCTAATAGGGTTGTTGAGAAGGATCAAATGAGATAACATTTGTAAACTTCCTTGAAAAATCTTAGTGGTATATCTGTGCTAGTTAGTAGCAGCACTAGCTGCTGTGACAGCAGGTGGCAGCTGAGTGGTGCAGTGGATAGAGCACCAGGCCTGGAGTCAGGAAGACCAGAGTTCAAATCCAGCCTCAGACACTTATTAGCTGTATGACCTGGGCAAATCATTTAACCCTGTTTGCCTCAATTTCCCCATCTATTAAGTGAGCTAGAGAAGGAAATGGCAAACCACTCCAGTATCTTTGCCAAGACTGAAAACGACTGAACAGCAACAAAAGTAGTAGTAGTGATGGTGGTACTACTACTACTACCACCACTACCATTACTCTAGAGCAGAGAGATAGTGAGATGGTTTCAGGTTGGATTTAGCTTGACCCTTTTTTCTAGCCACGTGGTAGGAAGATGATCGTCTGCTGGTCTGTCTGCAAAGCTGGTCCATCTTTCTGTCTTTTAATTTTTTTGTTAATATTGAAGGTATTTTTTTTAATACTGAGCTTCTCGGGGTGAGGGTCCCTTTGATTTTTGCTCCTTTATTCCCAGTGCTCAGTACCCAATGTCTTGTATGTAGTAAATTCCTAATAGATGCTTATTGATAAATTCACTGATTGGTTGACAAAGAGATACATACTCTAGAGTCACAAGAAGATGGAATTTAGAAATCATGATGCCATCAGTTGGTCAGCATTTATTAAGCACCTGCCATGCACCAGGCCCCTGTGCTGCAGTTCCAAAGGTAAAATCAAATTGTCCCTGCCCGCATTCTAATGGAGACAACATTTATGCTCAAGTGTATATGGAGAAGATGCAAAGTATTTTCAGGGGGTGGGGGGAGGCAGCTGGGGATCAGAAAAGGCCTCCTGGAGGTGGTGGTACTTGAGACTTAAGGTAAGCTAGGGGATTCTAAGAGGTCAAGCTAGGGAAGGAATGGGGTCCAGGAATTGGAGGAGGGGAAGGCAGCTAGGGAAAAGCTGATATTTATGTGGCCCTTTAAAATCTATAAATTACTGTGGAGCCTCACAGCAGCTCCGGGAGGTAGGTGTGGTATCTCCACTTTACAGATGGTGAAACTGAGGCTCAGAGACGCGACTTGGCCCTATTGTTACAGTCAGAAGTAGAATTTGAACCTAGGACTCCCAGTCTGGGGACTGTGTCCACTACCGCACATTGCCTCTCAAATCTTAGTAGTCTCTGGATGCCAGTTTGACAAGCTTTTTAGGAAATTGAAATTCCAGAGGTGCTACTAGCCTGAAGTTCAGATTCCTGTGGTTGTGGGGAAAGAAAAAAATTGATGGTGGAAAAAATATATAGTTTTTCAGAAATTCTCAATGTAATAGAAAAAAGCTAGGTTCTCTTATTCCAACTAAGAATCACCTAGAAATGACTTCTTCCCAGAGGTCCTTGAAATCAGATCATTTTGGTCCTCTTCGAGAATGAAGGACAAACAACAATTTGTGAGTGGTAGGAGTTGCTCCACTGAGGACCCAACTGGTTAGTTCCAGTTGGACAGTGCTACTCCTTCCTTCCTTCCTTCCTTCCTTCCTTCCTTCCTTCTTTTCTTCCTTCCTTCTTTCCTTCCTTCCTTCCCTCCTTCTTCCTTTCCTCCCTTTTTCCTTTTTTCCCTTCCTCTATTCCTCCCTCCACATGGAGAATCATACACTTAACATGTCGGTGCTCTGTCCAAAAGAATATAAATTTCTTGAAATAGAGCTCAGTTAAACCAGGCTTTGATAAAGCACATTGGGATTCAAACAGAGCTACCTGACTACGCCTTAAATCCAAATCACTCTGGCCCTCACTGATTGGCCAATAAGTCTCAGACCAAGCCTCTGTTGGTTATTGTTTAGATTTTGGTGACTCAGAGTGAGTGTAAATAGCAGTTGTTTCTGTTCTGGCCAGAAACCCTGGTGGTCTTCCCCTCACAAACTGATTCTTTTTTAGATAGGCACACAAGGCCATCTTTGGCTTCATTTCTTACCCAACCTAAATCACTGAATGGGTGTTGCCTCAGACAAACTGAGACCTGGGAAAGACCTTACAAGGAATACAAATCTCTTGAAATACAGCTCTGGAAATGGGCATTGATAAAGCCATTAGGATTCAGATGGAGTTACTTGATTAAGCCTTAAACCCAGATCATTCTGGTTCTCATTGATTAGTCAATAATGGGTCTCAACCTAAGCCTCATTTGCTGGCTTCCTGAGAGTGTAAATAATAATTGCTTCTGTTCTGGCCAGAAACCCTGAGGGCCTTCCCCCTTTCAGATTGATTTTCTTTTCTTTTCTTTTCTTTCTTTCTTTCTTTCTTTCTTTCTTTCTTTCTTTCTTTCTTTCTTTCTTTCTTTCTTTCTTTCTTTCTTTC
>NW_020954546.1:20675092-20702202 GCF_900497805.2 Vombatus ursinus | reverse complement strand
TTTTTTTGCATCATTTCTTACCTAGCCTTAATCACTGAATGGATGTTGCCTCAGACAAACTGAGACCTGGGAAAGACTTTAGGTTAAAAAAGGCCAAGGCCTCCCACTGCATTGGGGCCATCTCCAGTGTCCTGATCTGTCTCTCTGGGCCCAGATGGCTCCAGAGGAGAAAGTGAGGCTGGTGACATTGTAAGGCCCTACTTCACTTAAATCCAATTCACTTGCAAGTCAAGACATCACCTTCCTAATGTCCTTGGTCCCCTTTGAGAATGAAGGAGAAATAGCTACCATTTAGCAGATAGCAATGGTCCTGCTCATCCTTCACTAGGACCCTGGGGGGAGGGGGCAATGACCTTCCATTTCTTCCTTCCTTAGCCCAGTGGTTGGGTAGGAAGTTCATAAGATCCCAGGGCTTAGAATGCATCTCTAGGTCATCTTGTCCAACCCCCTCATTTTACAGATGATAAAAGTGTGTCCCAGAAAAGAGAAGTGATTTACCCAGCATCTTAGGGGATACATGTCATGTGTCTCCAGAGCTATTGCTCTCCATCCATTGTACCCCCTGGCCAAGCAGATCCCAGAGAGGTATTTCAGGGTCATAGAAGATGGTATTTCCAGTGAAGATTCAGGAAAGAAAATGAAAAAAAAAAAAGAATGAGAATAACCAGATGCCCAGGCCACGCAGAAGTCAAACTGGGCAGACAGCTCTGGGCTGGCAGGGAGCCTGCAGACCGCCCGAGCACAGCATGGGGGTGGGGAGTGGGGGTGGGGGCCTTAGCAACTGAAAGCAAGTCGTGTTCCGCTGTGACTCACTGTTCAGAAGGTGAGGGCATGTGGAAGGCCGAGAGGCCTCCAGTGAGTTATTTTTGACATTTGTTTTAACAATAGGAAAATTCTTCAGAAAGGAAGATGGAGAGGAAGTCATTGGAAGTCCAATATGTGGTTAGGCCTGAATTCTTTGTGTCTCACTTTTCCCTTTTTTTTCTAATTGAAAAATATTTATTTATATCTTTTGTTTTCACATCACCATTATTTCCCATATCTGTCCCCTCCCTTACCCTCTCCTCTTTAGCAAACAATTTTATAAAGGAGGGGAGGGGAATTAGTTTTGAGGAAACTAACCAACCCATCAAGAGTCTGATGATGTATTCAACATTTCTCCCCCATAGTCTCTATATCTCTGCAAAGAAACGAGAGAGATCTGGCTAACTTTTCTTAAGTGGGCTGATTGATTAGTATCGAGCTATGGGTATCCCACAGGACTCTGTGCTGGGCCCTCTTCGCCTCTTCCTCTATGGTATTTTATTTGGTGATCTCATCAGCTCCCATTAATTCAATTATTATATTTAGGCAAATCATTTTCAAATCTGCTTATTTAGCACTAACCTCTCTGCCCATCTCTAGTCTCCCATCTCTAACTCCCTATTGGATGTCTTAAACTGGATGTCCTATAAGTGTCTTAAACTCAACATATCCAAAACACAACCCGTTATCTTTCCCCACACATTCTCCCTTCTTCCTAACTTCCCAATTGCTGGGGAGGGAACCACCATCCCCCTAGGCTTGCCACATAGATGTTCTGCTGGAGTCTGGACACTCTCTCTCTCCCCACATCCAACCTGTTGCCAAGTCCCATTGAGCTCACCTTTGTAACATCTCCTGATTACGTTTGCTTCTCTCCTCTGACACTGCTGTTACCTGGTGCTGACCCCCATCACCTCACACCTGGATTGTTGCAACACCTTCTGGTGGCTTTGCTGTCTCCAAGCTCCCCTCCCTACAGTCCATCTACCCCTCAGCTGTCAACGTGATCTTCCTAAAGTGTAGATCCAGTCATTTCACCACTACCCACAATGAGTTACAATGGCTCCCTGTTACTTCCAGAATTGAATATAAAATTCCGTGTTTGGCCTTCAAAGCTCCTCGTAACTTGGTCCCTTGTCACTTTCCCAGTCTTCTTAGACCTTAAACTACCCTGTGGACTCTTCAATTCAATACTCTTCTGGCCTCTGTGTTGTTCCTCCCACACAACACTCCATCTCTTGACTCTAACCATCATCTCTGGCTGCCCTCCTTGCTAGGAAGCTCTCCTTCCTCATCTCCATCTTCCTCTGGCTTCCTTCGGTCCCCAGCTAAAATCCCCTTAATTCTAGGGCCTTCCCTTTTATTATTTCTAATTTATCCTGAATGTAATTTGTTTGTACATACTTCTTTGCATGTCCTCTCCCCCACTAGACTGTAAGCTCCTTGAGGGCCGGCTCTGTCTTTTGCCTTCTTTTGTCTCCCCTGTGCCTAGCACAGAGTAGGCCCTTAATAAACATTGATTGACTGAGTTATCAAACACTGTCTTGGGAAAGATCCCTCCTTGCTTTGATTTTATATAGAACTTAAAGGTTTGCAAAGGGCTTTACATACGTTCATCGGGTCCTCACGATAACCCTCAATATTATTATCCCCCTTTTACAGATGAGGGAATTGAGGCAAGTTGAGGTTAAGTGACGTGCTCAGGGTCATACAGCTAGTGTCTGGGCCAGCATTTGAACTCAGTTCTTCCTCACTCTAGGCCCAGCACTCTATCCACTGCACCACCCAGCTTCCTGTTTAGACCCATGGGACATGATATCTGTTCTTTCTCATCTTTTAGAAACAATTGATTATTTTTTTTCGTATTTTTGGAAACAGCATCCTCACTATGTGATCACAGTCCAACTCTCCTCTTTACCTTGGCTTCTTCCTTTTTAAAAGAGGGAACCTCAATTGTCTTCATAAAAATAAACTTCTGTTACCCACAGACCCCATAGGGAAAGTTTTTGCATCCTAAAGGCATGTTTCTGCAGAGAACCTCCATAGATTACTTAAGAAATTCCTGGGGAATGAGATTCCTTTATATGGAGTCAGCATGGTTTAAAAAAATAAAAATTAAAAAAAAGTTTTTTCATTAATCTTGAGCAGCAGAACTGATTGCATTTCCAGCTGCATGAGAAAAACAAACCCCTAAAGTGCTCAGTTTCTGTTTGTTCTGGCCCGGGTGAAGATGAACAGGCCCGTGTGGGGCAAACTAGCAAAGTACAGAATCTTCTACAACCTTCCCTTTCTGCTTTCTCTCACCCCTCAACATGACCGCCTCCTGGCTATTCAGGCCTTCTGGCCACTACATTCCTCACTCTCTCTAATTAAAAAATAAAAAATAAAAAATAAAAAAACAACACCTGACATTCTTATTTACATTTGTCAATTGAATAAGCCACTTCAATTGAAACTTGTTTATACTAAAGTACTATAGGTAACTGGGCTTCTTTAACAACCTTTTTACCTCTTTTTTTCTTTTTCTTTTCTTTCCTTCCTTTCTTTCTCTCCTATTTTCTTCCTTCCTTCCTTTCTTTCTGTCCTTTTTATTCCTTTCCTTCCTTCCTTCCTTTCCTTCTTTCTTTTTTCTTTTTTTCTCTTCCTTCCTTCCTTCTTTTCTTTCTCTCCTTTTTTATTCCTTTTCTTCCTTCTTTCTTTCCTGCCTTCCTTCCTTCTTTTTCTTTCTTTTTTCTTTCTCTCTCTCTCTCTCTTTCTTTCTTTCTCTTTCCTTCCTTCAACAAAGGCAGACAGATTAGTGCTAGGCACTCTAGAATCAGGTCTTCCTTGAGACAATGAACAGCCAGTGAGGCGCTGTCCTATCAGAGATGTCAAACACTGAAAACTCCAGAGAGAACTAGATTAAAATGTAATAGGAAAACATTTAGCAAAAGAAATAAAAATGCAATACGACGCAGACAATGTTAGTTTGAGGTTTTTCTAAGTCATTTTGCAGCTGCAGGGATCTGTTTCAGTTTGAGTTTGACACCGTTGGCCTGAAGCACCATTTGCCCTGATGCTGATGTAGGGAGGGCCCTCAGAAAGGCTGAACTGGGTTCACGTTTGAAAGGTTGGCTACACATTTCCTTTCTCAGCCCTGTCTCATAGAATCCCTCTTTTCCTTCGAGATCCAGCTTAAATGCCACCTTCCACATGGAGCCTTTCCTCATCCCTCCAACTGCTAGTACCCTTCCTCCCCGACTATCATAGATTTAACTGGTTGTTTGTACTTGGGTTTATTTGTATTTATTCTGTTTATACTTGGATATGTCCTTATCACCTTCCCTGTTTGTTGGAACAGGAAGAGTGTAGGTTGTTTCATTTTTGTCCTGTCCCATACCCTAGCCCACAGTAGTCAGGCACATATAAAAGATGCTTAATAAATGCTTGCCGATTGTTTGGGGACAGTACCAAGGATGTAAGCTAACAGGGAGCGTGGGAAAGGAGCCCGTCTCTGCTCCATCTCTTCGCCCACAAGGGAGGGTAAGCTCCTTGAAGTGAAGGATTATTTCTTTTTGTGTATCTATTTTTTTCTTTTTCTTTTTTTGGTGAGGCAATTGGGGTTAAGTGACTTGCCCAGAGTGACACAGCTAGTTGGTATTGTATGTCTGAGGCTGGATTTGAACTCACGTCCTCCAGACTCCAAGGCTGGTGCTCTATCCAGTGCTCTATCCACAGCTCCACCTAGCTGCCCTTCTTTTGGTGTATCTATATCCCCAGTGTCTGACACATAATAGGTACTTAATTAATGCATTTTAGTTGGTTGCTTAATAGTATTCTAAGAGCTTTCACAACATTTAGGGATTTATTCTGAGTGCCATATTGAAAGATAGGATGGGAGCCAAGGGCCTGGGAAGTTGCTTGGCTGAGCCAGCCCTGGCTCTTTGCCTTCACTTCACCCTAACCCAGGCCTGTAACTCTGTAGTTAGCTATAGCTGAAGGGGGAGCTCATGGTACCTGGACCACATCCACCTGGGTCCAATCAAATGCTAAACTCAATTCCCCCAATGGAGAATCTTCCCTAGAACTACTCTTGGTGAGATGGAAAAGAGACAGTGCAGAAATAGAAACTCTTCCCTCTCTCCTTTTGTCCCCAAGCAAAGGTGAGAAGCCTAGGAACCATCCCAGGAGGATTGCTTGACTGAGTTGTCTATGGTTAGCCCAGAAAGGGGATGACTTGGCTGGGGTCATGGTGACCCGTTTCAGACATCCAAAGAACGCATGTGGCAGAGGGATGAGGCTTGTTCTGCTTAGCAGAATGGGGAACAGAGTCACAGAGAAGCTGACAGGTTCCATGAGAAGAAAAATGTCCTAATGATTAGACCTTTCCATAATAGGGTGGGAGGCCTTTAAGCAGACTGAATGAGCAGTAGAAAAAGAACAGTGTGTTATGGTATAAAGGGCTTGGGATTTGGAATTCATGGGTGAGGATTTTAATCTCTATTCTGCCACTTATTGTCTATGTGACTCTGGGCAATTCATTTTATCTCTGTGGGCCTCAGTTTACCCATTTGCACAATGGAATCAGTGCCATCTAAGGTCCCTTCTAACAAATCCATGAACCTACAAGAATTTGAGAGAGCAAAGGCCCCTGAGCAGCCAGCCAATTCAGCTGATACAAGAAAGGAATCCTGATGTTAACTGACAGGTGGTTAGCTCAGCCTCAACTTGGAGACCTCCAAGGAGAAGGCACCCACGACCTGTAAAGGGCAGCCCATTCCCCTGTTGGTGGGAGGTTTATGCTCACACCAAAGCTAAAATTTCCCTTTTGCCGCTTCTACCCCATTTTTTCCTGGTTCTGCCCTTGGGAGAGCTATCACAGGGAGTATTCCTGTTCAGGTTGAGGCTGTGCTCACTGGGCTTTGAGATGCTGCGGGGAGACCGGGGCCTGCCACTCACCTCAAGCTAACCTGTCTTTTGTATTCTTCCTGTTCTGCAGCGACATTCTACCTACAGCAGCATGCGGTCGGCCAGTAAGGGAATGACCAAGCTAGACCTGCCGGACCTCCCGCTCACAGGTGAACCCCTTTCCCACTATGAGACACCTCTGCTGGTTGATAGAAATGACAAAAAAAAACCCAATCCCTGCCGTCTTTCCCAGACTCCTTTTCTCTGCACGGCACAGAGAGCTCAGAAGTGTTAGTACGGATATGCTTGGAGTCACTTTGACCTTGAACTGTCCTTGGCCCTGACAGCTCATCAGGCTGCAGCCAGTGGAGAGGGGCCGGTTTCCTTCTAACTTTCTTTTCGCATTGTGAATGTTGCTAGGGAGAAAGGCATGGCTTTGTTCTTTTTTTAAAAACCGGTTCTCTAGTGAATTATGTGAAAATGGATTGAAATCTCAGGAGAATGAGTGCAGCTATTTTAAGAGGGGGCCTTATCTGCATCCGAATTTCCACAACTTTCATAGTTTCTGAGAAATACATCTTTTCTTATTTTAGGCCTCCTTTGTTTGTTTGTTTTGTTTTTATGCTGTCCCCCGATTCTGTTCCTCTCCGTCCCCCAGTAGCATTCTATAGTCTTCCTTTGGGTTGACATCCCAATAAACAGACCCTGGAAACAGACGTTGAGCTGGGCTCTCACTGGCCACTCTACTCTCACCTTTTTATCCATCACCTTCCCTTCTGTTTTCAGTTGCTGAGCTAGCTTAGTCTTCTAGAACCAAGAGAGAACCACCCATTGGAGCATAGGGTACCATCAAGGCAACCCAAAGTGTCTCATTTAGAAATATGAGAACTTTCTCAGTGTCATGTGGTAATGCCCGCTTTAGGCCTTGAAGGATCTGTGATCTCCTTGGTATGGGTATGCCCTCCCTCAATGCACACTGAGGTCTTTGCAAGTTGCCCTGGCCAAAGAATTCATCGCCCTGTGGCCAAATGCCCAAGGCTGGCGTTCAGCATGCAGGTGGGCAAGATATGATGGGGCGCTTACCTGACACCATTCCAGGCTGGTGGGACCCTCCCAGAAGCTGCTCTCTGATGAGCCAGTCTTCAGCTACCCAGGGTCACCCCTGCATCATGATGATGCTCTGGTGGTCAGGGGGGCAACCCTTGAGTCTGTCTGAGATCTAGGATTCCATCAGATTCCTTCACCAATGAAGAGCGAAACCCCTCTGCGACTTAGGGTCATAGGAGCTGGAAGGGGCCTCTGAGTACAACTCCATTATTTTGTAGATAAGGAAAAAATGGCAAAGAGGATATTAGGTTGTAACAGTGATTCGAGAGGCAGTCGAGCATAGCGGATGGAGCTGTTTTCCTCCGGAAGACCTGGGGTCCAGTCCCACTTCTGAAACATCCTGAGTGACTCGGGGCCCCAGGTCACTAAGACTTAGCGGTTGCTGAAAAGGTGCCTGGAACACCCTTCTTTCTCACCTCTGCCTCTTAGAACCTGTTCTCTCATGGTTCTTTCATGGTTTACTTCTTCTATGAACCTTTCCTGGTTCTCCCCATAGTTGATTTCTCTCCCTTCAAATCCCCTCGTCTTCACTTAACTCTCTTGTATCCCCCAATGGAATGTAAGCTTCTTGAAGGCAAGGCCTGTTTTTGTTTTTCTCTTCTCTCTTTTTTTTCCTCCCAGTGCCTAGCATGGTGCCTTACACACACGAGCTGCTTAATAACTGTTTGTTGGATTTCATTAAACCAAACTAAAGTGGGGTATGGGAGAGCAGAGAAAGAATTCATAAGGGCGGCCAAGAAGAAGCACTCTTGGGGTCCAGCGGATAGGTCAGCCTTCTCAGTGACAGTGACATGCATATTTCCCAGGCTTCCTTTCCTTTGTGTCCTCCCAGAAGATGTACTGGAACGGTTTCTTTTTTCCTTTTTTCGAATAAAAAACAAATCATAGTCTGTAAGAAGTCCTTAATTGAAGCTGTGCCTATAGGTTAGGTTGAGGGAAATGCTCCCTTCTCAAGGCCAGCTTGGAGGGTCTTCACCTTGCCATCTTAATGTAATATGTGTTAATGAATCACCCTCTATTGAAATCCTCGAGTGTCTCCTCATGATATGGAGATGACCCGTACCAAAGGCCATACCAGCGGGGTGAGAGTCAAGCAGAAAAACCCTGTTGACCACACCGTATGTGTGTTGTCCAAGGAGAGGTTCACCACCAGGTTGGACAAGGGGTCATGAATTTTTCATCCCCGACATCTCTCCAAGACCATCTACAAAATCTTGCTCTCTCTATTGGTGGGGGAGACAGCCCTGCCCACTGGTGAAATTTTTGAAGCAAGAATAATGGCGCTAGGGAGCAGAGAGGCCACAGCCACTTTGGAAGGCCCTCTTCAAGATGGGGAGAGGCTGGTTGTTAGAAGCCGCATCCATGGAGAGAGCACCTCCAACCAATGAAATCTGTCCCTGTATCTCAGATCCCTCGTCTTTTTTTTCTCTGGTCTGAGTGTTTGTTTCCTCTTCACTCAAGGACGATGACTTCACTTGCTTGATGGCCAGTCTGTCACGTAGGGGAGCCATTATCCTAATTGCTGAGATGAACACTGGGGTGGAGGCCACAGGGGGCCATTGCCACCGAGTAAACAGCCTGTGGTGTTTCCTCTCCCTTCCTCCCAGCCCCCGCTGCATCTGTAGAACCCTGTTTACTCTGCTGACAAGGGCCCAGCCCATGAAGGATGCTTGCTTTTTGGACGCTGAGGTCAAGAGCATCAGGGTCTAGGGACTCGTGGCTGCCCCATGATTCTCCGTGGCCCCCTCTTTGTCTCTGCTCTTTATGAGCTGCTTACCCCAGTGTTGTTTTACTAAAATAAAGGTTGCAGGACACATTCTGTTATGTCCTTTTCTGTGATGGGTTCCAGGGAGTGGTCTTCCTTTCAGGTGCCCAAAAGAAGCAGGATGGACTGGGGGACAGAATGGGAGGAAAGATCTAATTCCAGTTCTGGCCCTGCCACCAACTACTTCTGGGACATTGAGGGACATCATTTCCCCTCTCTGGGCCTCAGTTGTCCTCCATTATAAAATTCAGAGGTTTGAGCTAAGTGATCCATGGGGTCCCTTCCAGCTTGGAAATGTCATGATTCTTTTAAGAAATTTCATTTCAAATCTGGCCTCAGACACTTGACACTTACTAGCTGTGTGACCCTGGCAGGTCACTTAACCCCAATTGCCTCACCAAAAAGCAAAAAAAAAAATTCATCTCAGTCTCTCTTTCACTGCCTTTTTCTAGGGCAGGGTAAAGCAGTGGAAATCTAGAGCCCTAGATTTGAAGTAAGAGGTCTTGGGTTCAAATCCTAGCTCTGTCATTTACTGTTTGGTCTTGGGCAAATCCTTATGTTCATTAAATTTTTTTTTTTTGAGGCAAGTGACTTGGCCAGAGTCACAGAGCTAGTAAGCGTCTTGGGTCAGATTTGAACTCAGGCCCTTTTACCTCTAGGCCAATGTTCTATCCACGTATCACCTAGCTGCCCCTTAGGTTCATTACTTATAACACGAAGGGATTGGGTCGGGTGACCTAAGTTCCCTTTGGACTCTAACCCTATGATCCTGTAATATAACAGCAACAATAAATATTACTACAGTATCATTAATATCATTATCAATATTATAATATAATATTAACATTATTCTAATATTGTTAATAATAAATAATAGCTATCTCAATACATAGGACTTTAAAGGTTGCAAAGTGATTCATATGTCATTTGACCCTCATTGCAATCCTGTTAGGTAGATGCTAACATTGTCGTTGCTATTTGTGTTCAGTCATTTTCAGTCATGTCTGACTCTTTGTGACCCCATGTGGGGTTTTCTTGGCAGAGATACTGGAATGGTTTGCCATTTCCTTCTCCAGTTCATTTTACAGATGAGGAAACTGAAGCAAACAGGGTGAAGTGACTTGCCCAGGGTCACACAGCTAGTAGTGTCTCTGGCCAGATTTGAACTCAGGAAGATGAGTCTTCCTGACTCCAGGAGTGGCGCTCTATCCACCTCTCTGCCTCTGGATGCTGATATTATCCCTATTTTATAATTAAGAAAACTGAGGCAAACAGAGGCTAAGTGACTTGCCCAGGGTCACATAGCTAGTAAGCATCTGAGGCCAGATCTGAACTCAAATCTTCCTGACTCCTAAATCCAGCATTTTCTACTGTACCACTTAGCTGCCTCCTATGATGCCTAAGGTCCCTTCCAGCCCTAAACCTATCATCTTATGACCTCTAAGGTCCCTTTTTAACTCTAAATCTATAATCCTGTGATCTTTTCCTCTGACCAGATACCAGAAGTGGTGGGGTGGTTTTGCCACCAGTGAATGTTAGAGTAAAAAGACTATGACCCTTTGAGTAAATCTAGTTAGCGAGAGACAAGGGTCTTTTCTCCCACTTTTCCCCAGGGGGGCCCTAATTTCTTGTGACATCTTCACAAATTTTACCTTCCTCTGCTATGAAATGGTAGGTAATTTACTAGACTTTTTTATTCTCCCAACTCTCCTCCTTCTAATGACTAACTAAACTTTCTTTCTCTGATGCGATTTCCTCTAGAAAAGATTTATTTCCAGTGAATGTACTTGTCAGCCCAGATGCCTGTCAGACGCGCAGTTTCTGTGCTGGCTAAAGACTCACGTTAGGGCAGGACAAGTGATTACCTAGCTGATCCCTCTGTATCCACAATGGGTGATTTTTGTTGTTGTTGTTCACACAGACATCCTAAAGGGAAGAAATGAGGACCTGAAGCCCGACCATTACCTCCGTAAGAGCCCCTCACTCGAGTCCCTGAGCAGACCCCCTTCACTGGGCTTCAGTCATGCCAGGTTGCTGACCCCTACCCCTGGGGGCTTGAAACCACAGAGCAAACTCAGGTACCAAGCTGTAAATGATGAGAAGGTCACAAAAGCGTTTGGCGCTAACTTCCGATGTGAAAAACACGGTCACTGTTCTCAGACCTTGCTTCCCAGCCTTTTCCGATACCCATTCCAGTTTAATCACTCCCGATGTAACCCTTCCCTGTTCACACAGCATTCGGGGTCTGGCCAGCTGTTTAGCTATGCTCTGTAACTTCAATAACAGAGGATTGGGGCCATACTGTCTCTTTTGAAAACAAAACGAGAGAGCAGCCAGTGCTCAACTGGGAAGAGCTTCTTCAAGAATGGAGAAGGGAAGCATTGAGTGTTGGCATTAGAATCTGGGTGTTGTGTGCCCATCAGGGAACCAGCCACACACAAGTTCACTTGCTGTCTCTCTCTCTTCCTCCTCCTCCTCTTTTTCCTCCTCCTCTTCCTTCTTTTCCTCCTCTTCCTTCTTCCCCTCCTCCTCTTCCTCCTCTTCTTCCTCTCCCTCTCTCTCCTTCTCTTTCTCCCTTCCACTGCCAGCTTGCTCCCTGCTGCCTCTGTCCCCTGCTAATGGAGGGTCTGCCCTCCAGATTCCATTCCCTCAGCACTTGCTCCTCTGACCCATCTGGTCTGCCTTCCATCCCCTCCATTCCTTTCTCCAGAGTAACCCACTCTTGGCCAAAGTCAGCAGCCGCTTCCCTCTTCTCATCCTTCTTGGCCTTTCTGCTCCACTTCCTGCTATTGCCTTTCACCCCACTTCTTGAAACTCTCTCTTCCCCTGGTTTCCATGCTGTTGTGCTCTCCTCATATCTCATCTCAGCTACTTAATAAGCAAATATGTATTGAGTGAAAGACTTAATTCAGTTTAATTCAGCCAATATGCTGCTATATATGTAAGGCAATCATCCAATGGATCCTCAAGCATTTATTAAGTACTTATTATGTACCAAAGAAGAAAAAGAAAAACCCAGAACAGTTCCTGCCCTCAAGGGGCTTACATTCTAATGGAGAGGCCAGGTGCCCATACAAGATAAATGCAGTGTAGATGAGAGGAAGACACCAGCAGCGGAGGAGACCAGGAAAGGCATCCTGAAGAAAGTGGTGTTTGAGCTGAGTCTTGAAGGATGGCAAAGATCCTAAGAGGTACAGGGGAGGAGGGAGACCATCCAGGCATGGGTGACCTCCTGGGCAAAGTCCTGGAGGTAAGAGATGGGATTTCACATGTTACAGATCAGTAGTCAGGGTAGACCTGGAGTTAATTAGTGAGTCCATCCTGAAGGACACACACGTCATTTTTCAAACCATTCTTTTCTTTCCTGGCTTCCTACCTATTATAAACATTGGCATCATTTAAAGCTCTTTTCTTTTCCCTCTTTATGCTGATATCATTGGGCAATTTATCCACTTCCCCGGATCTCTTATCACCTCTGTGTTCATGATTCTCTAGTCTGTGCCATAAGCCTGAATCTGCACACAACCTTTAACATCTATGCCTTTGGTTGCCTGCATTTGGCTCTTCCATTAAGCAGTTAAAACTTAGCATGTCAAAAACAGAGCTCATTTGTTTCTCTCTTTCCTTTCCTATTTCCCATTGACTCTGGTTACCTCCATTTCTCTTTCTGTGGCCACAGCCATGGAGTGATTTTGTCCCTTCCCCTTCAAAACCACCCCTACCCCACCCCTATTCTATCATCCTGTTCTTTGCCTAATTGCCTGTCTCTTCTTTCCAGCCACAGCCTTCATCTTACATTCCTGCGTCACCATCTGTATAGTCTTTCTTTATCAATGAGTCAACACAAATTTAGTAAGCACCTCCTGTGTGCCAGGCACTTTGCTGTGTGCTGGGGTAAGCACCTACTGTGTTCTAGGAACTTTGCTAGGTGCTGGGGAGGTAACAACAGAAATTAGGAAGGCCTCAAGGCAGGAACTGGATTCCATTCTAGCAAAAATCTGTTAGAACATAAACTCCTTGATAGTAGAGATTATTTCATTCTTTGTATTGATAAGTACTTGTTGATGGATTGATTCTGCTGGGGAGGTACAACATCTTCACAGATAATTAAATGTAGGATACGTGCAAAATAAATACATGCTGATGGGAGTGGAGGTCAGGAAATGCTTTTGGAAGGAAGCGGCCTCTGGGCCTCAAGTTTCAGCTCTAAAATGAGGGGGTTTGGATTAGAGGACCTCTAGGGTTCCTTCCCCCTCTAAATCCATGGGCCTCCCCCCAGATCTCTCCTTGTTCTGACTGTTGCCATCTATAACCATTTGGGTACTCTGCAAACACCGTGTTCTATTCTCACCCAAGAGTTAGCCTTGGCTCCCTATTGGTTTCCAATCCAGAGTACTGAGTTTGGCCTTTGGAGCTCTCTGTCTGTACCGTTGCTCCTTCTTGACCAACCCTCACATTAGCTTCATTTCTAAGAGGTTTTTGGCTCCCACTGCAGCTTCCACAGCATGGCGCACACACTTCATCTCCCTGATATGCCTCTCTCTCTCTCTCTCTCACTCTCGCTCTCGCTCTCTCTTTCTCCTCTTTCTTTCTCTGTCTCTCTCACATGTACACACACACACACACACCCCCTTCACAGTGCTTTCCCTGATGAGCTCCACCAGTCTTAGATTAGATTTTTTTTTTTTTGAATGAGGCAATTGGGGTTAAGTGACTTGCCCAGGGTCACACAACTAGTAAATATCAAGTGTCTGAGGCTGGATTTGAACTCAAGTCCTCCTGACTCCAGGGCTAGTGCTCTATCCACTGCGTCACCTAGCTGCCCATCAGTCTTGGATTAGGACTCATCATCTTCCAGCATCTATGAGAGCTGGCCCATGGCCAAGCACAGCACCTCACAAATAAGACTGGAAAGGCATATGGCATCTACTCCACTACCCAAAACCACTGTTCCTCCGGTCTTAAAAAATAAAAATTTACTGATGCTTTTTCTTTTGCACATCTGGCCCTTCCCAATGGATCCCCTCCTCTTCCACCAATAGAACCTTCCCTTCTAACAGTAAAGTACAATTAAGCAGAAACAAATCAATGCAGTGACCACATCTGACAACGTATGCCTCATTCTGTTCCCGGAGTCCTCCACCTCTCTGCTGAGTGGTGGGAGACATGATTCCCCATCGCTCCTCATTGGTCACTGCCTTGATGCCAAGTTATGAGGTCTTTTGATGCTCCCCACATTCCAACTTACTCTCATTTCACTGACCCAATCGTTGTCTTGTGACCCCAGCTGTGTGTGTTTCATGATGTGCCTAATGCACTGATCTGGGTCCCTGCCTCCTGCTCACTCTCATTTAACAACCTGGTTGGTGCCTCACTAAAGTCTCATCACCACTTCTGTTAATTGTGCCCAAATTCTGCCCTTCCTGATTCCAACGGCCAGGACTTCGGAGAAGGGAAGAGCCTTTTCTAATCCCTGGTCAGCCTTCCCAGGTGGTTGGTTCAACTGTCTGATTGATTTCCCAAGAAACTTTACCGTTTTCACAGCTGCTGTTTTGTCCTATGTTTTATCTAAATTGTCTTGTATTTTTTTCCATTTTTTTCATATTTATGTTGTCTGCATGCTCATGTATTTTCCTGTGTGTATATTCCATCTCCCCCCCTCTTCCCATTAGATTGTGAACTTCTTGAGGGCAGGACTCTGTCTTCTGTTCCTTCCACTTCTTCCTATAGCGTCTAGTTCCCTACACGTAGTAGGGATTCAATAAATGTTGTTGATTGACATTGAGTGGCAGTGTGGTCTGATGGATAGCGCCTTAAAGAGGGAGTGGCTGATTCACTGTTTAATAGGGTATGGTGACTGAGTTCACTTTACCATGCCTCAGTTTACAGCTTTGTTGAAAGGGGGTAGTCATCTTCACCACGTCATTCATTGGCATGTTATGATGGTAAAGCGAACATGCATCCATGCCTCAGGACCAAAGAAACAAACCAAACCAAACAAACCAAACCAAAGATTTGGAAGGGACCTCAGAAGTCACTTTCTAGTTCAACCTTTAACCTGAACGAGAATTTCCTTCTCAAAACTCCTTTAAAAAATGGCGGCCCAGCCCTTTCTCAAAGTTCTCCCAAAAAGGGGAACAACCCTCGCTTCTCAAGACATCTCGTTCTACTTTGGGAGAGCTCAGACTATTAGAATGGGAATCTCAGCCTGGGACCCATAAACTTGATAATTGTGTTGTTCAGTCCTGTTTGACTCTCCGTGACCCCACTTGGGGTTTTCTTGGCAAAGATACTGGAGTGGTTTGCCATTTCCTTCTCCAGCTCATTTTCCAGATGAGGAAACTGAGGCAGACAGGGTGAAGTGACCTGCCCAGGGTTACACAGCTAATAAGTGTCTGAGGCCAGGTTTGAACTCAGGTATTCCTCACTCCAGGCCCAGCCCTCTATCCACTGGGCCACCTAGCTAATTGGTTTCCTTTGTCATCCTGCATATTTTATTTTATGCAGTTAGAAACACTCTTCTGAGAAGGGGTCCACAAGCTTCGCCAAGCTGCCAAAGGGGCCCGTGACACAGCAAAGGTTAAGAGCCGACATCTGCCTCACTGTGATTTGCCCTCCTTTTTCCTAATTCTGTCCTCTGGGACCAGTGTAGTTTCTCTTACTTTCAGCATATCCCCCCAGATGCCCCGAACCATTGGCTCCCGCTTTCACCACCAAGATACAACCTTGTTGTCAATCTGTCCCACTGAAAACTCCCGGCGTCCAGCGTCAATAGGGCCCTTCTTGCCCAGCCACCCTTGCTCTGTCCGCTGCTCCGTGGACGTTTTCCATGCCTGCAACCCACGACCTCTCAGTGAGAATGCTTAGTTCCAGCGAGGTCAGCCTCCCTCCTGGGATGCTCCTAACTTGGGTCCCACTAATGGTGGGAGATCAGCTGTGGGGATTCAAACAGGTCACCCATCTAGTCTAGCTTCCCTCACTTCACACATGAGAGAACAGAAGGAGGGGACATGACTTGCCCATGTCTTTCAGATGCCCCAGATTTTCCATCATTTTCCTATTTATGTCTAGTAGGATCACTCATAGGTTTGTAGATTAGAGATGGAACGGACCTTAGGGGCCATCAAGTTTTAACCCCCTCATTTTATGGATGAGGAAATGGGGGCTCAGATAGGTTAATTAATTTACCCAGAGTCACACAGCTAGAGTCAGGGGTGGGATTCAAACTCTGCTCTTCCTAACACCGAGTCTAACACTCTGCCCACCACACCACCTCGCCACCAGTGCATTTAGAGATTCAAAACAAGTTTCAGGCACAGGAAGTCATATTACCCTTGTAAGAGTGAGCCCATCTCAATGAATGTGTCCTAGGCAGTAGAGTGAACATAAGGCCCAGAGGAATACATAGTATTGCTATGTTGTTTATTATACAAATTACACGGTGCACGAAGAGATACAACAAATGGTATTTGCTGTTTATCCATTCATTCATTCTGTCGTTTGTTCACTCATCAAGCAGTTATTAAATGCCTACTGTGTGCAAAAGACCTTGGGGAGATGCACATCAATCAATGAGCATTTATAAAGTACCTACTATGTGCCAATAACCAGGTTACAGATACAATACAGTAGTCTCTATCTGCAAGGAGTTTACATTGTCAGGGGAAGACAGCAATACATAGATAGGTCTATTCAGAACAAATATAAACAGAATAAATACAAGGTAGTGGGGAAGGGAGGGCATTAGTAGTTGGAAGAGGGTAGGATTAGGAAAGGTTTCATGCAGAAGATGGTGCTTGAACTATGTCTTGAAGGAAGAGAGGAATTTTGCAAAGTAGAGGCAAAGAGGGACTGCATTCCAGGGGACGGATGAAGACAGCGAGTGCAAAGACATGGAGATGAGAGATGAGACATGTGAAAAACAGAGAAAAGGCGAGTTTGGCTGGATTGCAGAGTGTGAGAGGGGGAGTCATGTCCAGAGGGGCCAGAGAGACGGGCTCAGACAAAATTGTGAAGGAATTGCCCCCGTGGAGCTGATACTCTGCCAAGGGAGACTACAGATTATATTGGAGTATGTGGCATGAATCATAAGGGACCATCGATCAATCATTTAAAGCTAGCAGGTACCTTAGAGGTCATCTAATCACATTTCCTCATTTTAGAGATGAGAAACTCAAGGTCATGTAGCTAGGTAGTGACAGAGCTGGGATCTGAAGCCCATATCCTTTGGCTCACTATCCAGTATTCTTAAAATGCTGCACCCCATAGCCTCCTAATAAAAAATGTGTTCATGCACAAAGGACTATAATGTAGACTAGAGGGGAGGCGGGGTGAGCCCACAGAAATCAAGAGGAAAGTGATTCACTGAAGCCAATTAAAAACACCAATCCAGAGTCAGACTTTTCCCTTCCACATCCCCATTGTCCTGTTTGGAAATTGCTTCCTCTGGAAACCCTGATTACATTAACAGTTATCATCTGCCTACAGATATTGAGAGGTTCACAAACTACATTTCCCCTGTGTTCTTTCTGCCCTGACTATGGCATGGCTACCACCACACATCTGATTCCTAACACTCTCCCCTTTGTCATTGTTGCTGTGTGTGTATTTGAGTTAGTGCACTAAAATGCTTCCATCCTAACATGCTTTTGCTTTCTGCAAAACACAATATTAGGAAAATTGGTGATTATATATTTTTTTAATTATCAAATGGGATAATATACATAAAGTGCTTCACAAACCTGAAAACAAACCTGTAAATAGGAGCTATCAACAACTGTAGGAATAGAATTTTGAGTTTGACATATTCTGGATAAGAGACATTGGTGATCCTATATACTCATTATTTGAACAAGGTAAGGTTGAATGAAATCTAGTATCAATATTGGTAATTGGTAGAGAACAAGGAGGGGAAGGGGGAGAACTCTATAGTTATTTGTTCCCAATCACTACATTCTTTGAAATTCCAGAGTATCACTGAAATTGTTTAGTTTTGGTTTAAAAAAAGAAATTTAGCCCAACAATGATACCATCCCCTCTCACAGAACTGGTATCCAATAATCACCAATGAATTCATTTCTTTATTCCCATTAATTAGCCATTTGAAAGATGTCTGTTGAACTGGGCTAGCCCAGTTGACATAAATGAGTCTAGATTTATTTTTCTTTAGGTGCTCATTAGCAAGCACATCATTGACAGCACTACGAAACATCATGACTCCTCTGTGTTTTCTGTAACCTTAGTGTGGAAAGGAAGGATCCACTGGCTGCCCTTGCCCGAGAATATGGTGGCTCCAAGCGGAATGCATTGCTGAAATGGTGTCAGAAGAAGACAGAGGGTTATCCGGTAAGGAATGAACATCTTTCATTGAGAAGAGTCTCTTAATGATGGCGCTCATGTACCAGCCGGTGTGTAGCCAGCCTCACAGTGCAGGGGCTTAAGTAGTTAAGACTCCTCCCTACCCCCTGGGCATTTCTATCCGTTTTTTTCTTTCCAAATGCTCTGTCACTGCCCAGATAGCCTGGCAAGCATTTCATGTGTGAGTTTTAATTTACACAACACATTTGTCTCCTAACCTCTTTCAGACTAAGTTTCCTCATCTGTAAAATGGGGAAGGATAATAACCTGCCTCATGGGGCTGTTATGAGGATGAAATGAGATAATATTTGTAATGTACTTTGTAAGCCTTAAAGTCCAATTTAAATGTTAGCTGCTATCATCATCCATCCATTTATTTATTTATTTGGTTATTTGTTTGTTTGTTTGTTTGTTTTTATCTAAACCAGTGAAGGCAGGAAAAACTGGTAAATGTTGGAAGGGGCCTCCCCTCTTAACTCTTCCATCCCTACCCTTTCCCTAATACAATTCATCACTCCTGTGATATAAAATAGATGGCCCCAAATTTCCAAACTGTCCATGAGTGCATATGACAGGTCCCAGAAGCTCAAGGTCAATAATATCTGTACAACCTTTATACTGTTTTCAACTTGTAACTTTGGGTTGTGAACTAAACTTGGTCAGGATTATTGATTACATTAATATAAAGAACTCTCAGAGGAGGAAGCTCCCTCTCCCAATGAAGGTTGGCACCTTCTATACAGTTTATGGTCTTAGGGAGTTGCCTAGAACCCCAAAATGTTACCTGAAATGACTTGTCCAGTGTCTCCCAGGTGGTCGGTGCCATGAGTAGGATTCAAACCCTAGGTCTTCCTGACTCCTGCCATGAAATCATACTGCCTCTCAATGAACATTAACATTAACTCCAGACCTTTTTCTAATCAGATTTTCCTCAGTTTCCACAATCATATATGCACACATTGGGATAGCAGAGTTTTTGTAAAGTTTTCTTGATGACATTTGTTTTTTATGTGACAGTCATTTCTGTCAAATGAGTAGGTTGCGCTAGATAAAATCTGAGGTGAAATTGATGTTCCCATGTTTCCTGCTGCAATGACCTGCCTCTCGCCATTTTTACCAAAGAAAAATAGTTAAGTGAAACTGGCAAAATGACTATCCAATAGTGGGTGTAAAATTCCATTCCCGTAGTCTCTCCCTCTGTACCAAGATGAAGAAATTGTTATTGGGTGAATGAATGGAGGGATGGATGGATGGATGGATAGATGGAGGGATGGATGGAGGGAGGGAGGGAGGAATGGATGAAGAGGTGGATGGATGGATGGATGGATGGATTGATTCATGAAAAAGTATTCTGTTTGTGTTCTATGTGTCAGATACTGTGCTAAGTGCATTCTCTCCATTGCATCCTTGGCTGTCCCATACCCAGGGTCCCACAGGTAGTAAGCAAAAGAATTGGCATTCAAATCCAGATCTTCGCAACTAGCAAATCATCCACCCCCAAGCCTCTTACTGGTAAATTATGAGCGATGTAATACCCTTTACGCCTGCCTCCTAGAGGTGGATAGAGAAGAGGATAATGATGGATAAGAAGCAACTCTGAGCCCTTCTGAAAAAAAAAAGCCAACATAAATAAATAAGATGCTTATCATTATTCTAATTAAATTAGGCCAAGGATCTAAGCTCCCTGGTATTTCCACTCCTGAGTCAGAGGATGACGTTTCCTAAAGGAGAAATGAGCAAAGCAGCCTCGGTTAAGGGTTGGTCAACATCTGGAAGTATTTCCCAAACCATTGCACACTGGATAAAACCCCAAACTCATTTACCCCTGAGAATTTGTCTTCCCTTAATTTTCCAACCTCTTCTGGACCCTGAGGTGGGAACGTAATTGGTGGATTTCTGAGCTGTTTGCTTATCACTCGATGATGCTGTTGAGAGCTGGCTGTGGTCAAGGCGCTGCGTCAGCAGGGGTGTGCCGGGGCCAACTTGTACTGTTTCTTGAGAGCTGACTGTTAAATTTTCAGTGTGAGCATTTAAACCAAGGAAATCAGCAAGTGCTACAAATCAGGGCCTCATTTATTGTTTTGTTGATTGTCTAGCCTTGAATAAGTGATGGAGAAAATATTAATAATGCAGATGAAACATACGGTGTCCTGTGATGCTTTGGGAGATCTGGTTGTTAAACATTTCCCAGCACGCCCTTGCTTGTGAGTCTTTTAAAGCTGTTTTTGGTGGAGTTAGAAAGCCAAGAAAAAATAGACAAAACCCAAAATGTTTCAAGGTCACTTAGAAAATGGGGATCTGTAATTGAGGGAAATATTAAATAATATATATATATATATATATACACAAAATGGGGACCCACATGGAAGAATACTGGGTAGGAACATATAGCACCAAAGTGATATCCCTCCATCAATAGGAATTTATTGTGTCTACTCTAAGAGGCAGAGAGTGGAGAGAACACCGGGCAGATTGGGGTTCAAGTCTCACGTACTGGTTGTACTATCCTGAGCAAGTCTCTCAAGATCTCAGCCTCAGTTTCATCATCTGTAAAGTGAGGATAATAATGGCATCTACATCCCAGAGGGATTGTGAGGATCAGATGAAGGAACATGCAGAGCCTTTTGCATACCTTAAAGTGCTATTTAAAAATTAACTACTATTATTATTAGTTATTCCTAATTACATCCGCAGTGCCACCTGACTTGCCTCTTTGCTCTGCCACTGGTTGCCAACCTCATGCCTTGTCCCCTCCACCCCAGACTTCCAGTAAGCATCCCCGACGGAGTTGTCCCTTCCCCTCACACACGACAAGGAAACTGGAGAATCGTCTCCCACCATTTTCTTCTTGCCTCCGGTCATTAATGTGTCAGAATGGCAGCTCAGACACACAAAGCCAGAGTCCTTGATGAACCCTTGACTCCTCTGAAATGTCAGCATCTTCCAAGATGGCACGCAAGCTATTCAGTGGGCAGGGGAGACATTCCATTTTCTCAAGGAGACTCATCATGGTTGTGATTTAAACAATGGGGAAAAGATGCACTGGTGAAATTTTCCAGCATGTTTTGAATATAAAAAGATCTCTGGATGAAAAAACGATTTAAATAATCACCTGGTATTTAATAGTAGGCGCTTGACGAAGGCTTTACACATAGAAAATACTGTTTTCAGAGGGATGGGGAAGAATGACACTTGCCGTTATCCCATTAAACAAATCATTTTGGCGGCTGTACAGTTAGGTCGTTTAACAATACCAGAATTAATCTCAGATGAAAGATTTAAGAGACAGCAATTAACAGGATAATAATAGGCCCTAAGTCCAAAACTTCCAGAGAGAACATTGCTTGTTTTTAAAAATGTCCTTCAAGTTTATAAAATAAATTTTTTTTTGTCTGTTCTCAGTAAGCCAGAGACTCTTAACTATTTTGGGCAATCTGGTGGAGCCGGTGGACTCCTTCGCAGAGTAATCTTTTTCAAATGAATAAAATAAAATGAGATTACAAGAGAAAGCAAATGTCAGTGAAAATGAAGATGCCACTTTTTTCCAGTCCAAGTTCACTGACCCCTGAAATCTCCCTGATTGGAGGTCCTTAGACCCCAAGCTAAGAACTCCAACACTAAACCAAAGGTAGTTTGGAAAACTTGACAGCTGAACACCTCCTTCCCCTACCCAGACCTGTTTTGACTTCTCAGTGTCTGTAGTCTAGAGGTTAGCCAACAGGAGGTGCCCATTGGGCCCAGATCACCATCGTCTTCAAAGTTCTGTCCAATGCTCACCTTAGGTTGATCTCTACCAAGGTACTGTAGGAAACCATGAAAGAATATCAGTGAAGCAGTGAGTATTTTTTGGGACCTGTCATAGTACAGGGAATCATGGGATCTTAGATCTGGATTGGAAGGGGCCTTGGAAGGGCCATCTTTCTCAGTCTTCCTATTTTACAGATCAGGAAACTGAGGTGCAGGGAAGTCAAGAGACTCCATGAGATCATAGACAGAAGGTCCCTCAAAGGTTCTTCCATGTGAGCCCTTTATTTTACCTGTCTCTGGAGTCAGAGAACCTGGGTTCAAAACCCACCTTGAATGTTTTCCACCTTAAGTAGGTCACTTCATTTGTCTGAGTTCAAGTTTCTTTATCTGTTAAATAAAGGCATTAGACCACATGGCCTCTGGGGCCGATCCAGCTCAACATCTGTGAGCCTAAGAGCCTGAGACACCTTAAAAAAAAAAGAATGAGAGAGTAATTGAATGTTAAAATGTATGATGCCAGCTCTAATTCAAGTAAGAAGTCAGAGAAGGGAGGGGTGTTGGGCTGGAGTGGTTAGCCAAGAAAGCTTCATGGAGGAGGTGAGACTGAGAACTGAGCTTTGAAGGATGGATAAAATGCAGATAAATAGAGGGGGGAGAAGGAAGGTATTTCATTGGGTCTAACAGTAATAATAGTAACTGACAAGGATGGAACTTGATAGAGGCTAGATCTGTAATTTCATTGGTAGAATTTCTACCAATGCAGGTCAGCACCTTCTCTACAACTTCTAATCTAGGGGTGGGGAACCTGTGACCTCGAGGCCATGCTTTGGATGCAGTCAAAGGGCCACACTTGAGGACCTAGAGGGCCACATGTGCCTGGAGGCCACATATTTTCAGGAAGCTTTATGGGGCACTGAGAGGCTAAGTGACTTCCCCAAGGCCCCCTAGTCAGGTTGTGTCAGAGGTAGGATTTGAACCCAGGTCTTCCTGGCATGAAGGCTGGCTCTCTCTCTACCTTGTAGAGCTCTCCTTCTGCTGTAATCAGACCAAAATGATCACTCCTTCCAGAAAACGGATCTCCCTTGCCCCATGGCTTCCTCTCACCATCCCTGTAACTTTCCATACCAAAATGCAGTCATCAAGCAGGGCAAGCTTCCTTGGGAAGCCAGCCCCTCTTATGTGATTCGGTATCGGATGGTTTGCCCAGTTTGCCTCTGCGCTTTAACTCCCTGTTCCATTTCATCACCTTCCTCCCAGTCCCTCATCCCGGACTCCTTACTGGCTCTTACCCCCAACATCCAAGCTGTTGCCAAGGCCTGTCCATCTTACCTGTGCAGCATCTCTGAATACACACGCCATTTTCTCAAACTCTGACACAACCTCTCCTCACTTCACACCTGGACTATTGCAGTAGTCTTTTGTGTCTGCCCACCCTCTCCAACTCATCCTCCATTCAAGTGATTTTCCTAAAAAGCAAGTCCTGTCACCGCCTCCCCCCCAACAAAAAAAACCCAAATGGCTTCCTGTTGCCTCCAGGATCAAATACAAAATGCTCTGTTTGGCATTCGAAGCCCTTCCTAACCTAGCTCTCTCCTACCTTTCTGGTCTTCTTACATCTTACTCCCCTACACATACTCTTCCATCAGGAAGACAAGCATCCCCCCAGCCTAAGACCCCTAAAACGTTACAGACTGAAGACGCCATGAGAGAGTTTCCAACACACTTGGCAGACAACTCAGTAACTTTCGCCCTGGGGTCCTGGCCATTAGGAAGCAGACGTTCCTTACTGGAATGACAAAGGGAAAGTCACCTATCTAGAGTACAGGGGTTGTCAGGAATGTGTTGAAGTCACCCGTCCCTCTGGGACCCTCCAAGAGGATGGAGCCGATGACTCAGCCTCCATCATCAGGCTTTCAAACTGGAACTTGCAATCTTTTCTCCCGAGCGTCTTGTGTCTCTCACATGTCTATAGCTAAGGCCCATTAGGAGGATAATCAATGGAGCTCCATCGAGGATGAGTGGAAGGCTTTTTAAAACTGCAGCTGGTCTCTCTGAACGTAAATACGAAGGCTCTCTGAATGATAGGGATTATTTAGAGGGGGTAGCTAGCAATTTCCCTCCCCAACCCCGACTGCCAGATGCTCTGACTCAATCTGCTTTGGGCCTCGCTCCAATGCTCCTTCCTCTAGGAGACTTTCTTGTATTTCTCCCCCTCCTCTAGTCCTCCAGACCTTTATACTCTGCTTGTGTACTTAGGGATCACCAGTTCTCTTAGAGGAGCTGTGGGCAAGTCCCTTAACAGCTTGGGCCCTCAGGCGACTCCCTAGAATGAACCGTATGAACACAGCTCCACATGAATAAAGGATATTTACATACCAGGAGTTCTCTACGTGGCACTAATAATACTGTAATATTAAGTAATTGTGTATGCACATATATATACACGTTTCTCGTGTATGTGACCTTCTCTGCTCTTGACACTGTGGTCACGCATCTCACCTGGGATATTATAGTAGCCTTCTGGGAAGGAAAAAAATTCCTTTGCATCAAGTATTCCTGATAAGAATCCAATATCCAAAATATAGAGGGAACAAATATAAATATCCAAGACCGAAAGCCACTCTCACCGAGTGTAGTGTCCAAAGTATATGCCCAAATGCTTCTCCAAAGAACTGCAAACTCCTAACAACAACATGGCACGTTGATCCAAATGCCAGTTAAATCTTTGTCCAATTACATTTTCCTTTAACCCTTTTGTGAGTCAGGCATTTTGATTAGACTTGTAAGATTGGAAGTCTCACCTCTCCCTACCCTTAAATTTGAGGATCAAGGTTCACCATCATGACTTATTCCTTTTCTGGACTCCAGCTTCCATCTGCTTTCATGTCATGTACTAGGGGGAGCCCCGGTCCTTCTCGCCTTCCCCTCCTCTCCTTAGCCACTCTCTTTGTCTTAGGAGAAAGAAGACCCTGGCATTGACTGCTCTTTCAAGTACCCCTTCCTGAGTCAGCCAAGAACACCCACGTTGCATGAAAACAAGGGGGAAAGTTGTGTTTTCTTACCCGGGGTCCCCCGGGAGAGGAGGCTGAAATATGCTTGTCCTCGAGGAGGCAGCCTGGGGGACACATAGGGCATTGGGGTCTATTTGTTATTCTTTTCGAGACAGGTCTCTAGAGGGCTGGATGCCCTGAGTTCAGAGGACAGTAAAAGTCTCCGGTTTATTTATGTACGTTCAGAAGAATTCTTTCTTTGCCTGACCTCGCCATGCAGATGGATCCTCAGTGGGAGATTGATGTCATTGTTGGCCTCTGCTCCGATGAGGCCCTTTTTTCAGTCCTGCCCACGCCTCATCCTGCTGCCGTCTTTGAAGCCAGTTTGTTTTGTGGTTATTTAAGGCTTTCTAGACTAGACAGCCAGCATCCACCCCATGGCCAGCGCTGTTAGTCATTGTCATCTCTCTAATTGGTTTGGGAAGGAGAGGTGAGAGGCCTGAGTACCGGGGCAGGTTGGCAAAGTGGTGGAGAGTCTCAACTCACAGCCTCTCAGAGTGGGCGGCTAGACTAGCCCCTGCCTGAGGGAGAATGTCTGCTATGTAGCCAGTGAGGGGTCATGCAGCCTCTTCTTGAAGACCCCCAGTGAGCAGGAGCCCCCAGCTATCCGACCAACCCACAGACATTTTTAAGTGTCTGCTGTATACTGCGCCCTGGCTCACCAATGTGCCTCCTGTGTGCCAGGCCCTGTGCTAAGCTCCAGACAGCCCCATTCTGCTTTGAGACAGCTCTCAGCATCGGGAAGACTTTACTTCTATCAAACAGAAATCTACCTCTCTAAAATTTCCGCCCACTGATGCCAATTCTGCTTCCCGAGGTCAAGAAGAATGAGCCTGACCCCTCTTTCCAATGTCTCCCCCAGATCCTTGCAGACAACCGTCCTGTGCCCTTGATGTCGTCTCCAGACTAAACAGCCCCAGGGCTTCCAGCTGGTCTTTGTATGGGGTCTTCTCCCTTCCCTCCCCTGTCCTCGCCATCTTGCTCTGAACCCTCCTGATCTCAGCACCTTCCCCGTTGGCCTTCTCCTGTTTATTTGTTTGTACATGATTGTTTATATGTGCCCTCCCTCACTTGACTGAGAGCTCCTTGAGACTAGTCCATCCTACACAAGGAAAGAATTTATTGAGCATCTGCTACGTGCCGGGCACTGTGCTACATGCTTTACAAATATCTCACTTGATCCTCACAACAACCCTGGGAGGTAGGTGCTATTATTATCCCCTTTTACAGGTGAGGAAACTGAGGTAAATAGAGGTTAAGCCACTTGCCCAGGATCTCACAGCTAGTAAGTGTCTGAGGCTGGATTTGAGCTCAAGTCTTTCTGACCCCAAGTGAAGCATTCTCTGTAGCCTCGACAAGAAAACCTTCCCCACAGTCATTGATTGAAAATGTGAGCAGGGATAAAAACCAAAGGGTAATTTTTGAAAGTTTATGAAGACCTACATTCAAATCCTACCTTAAAATATGTTTTCCATGACTGCCCATGTATGGTGGGTGTCGTGGTGGGTGCTTGCCTTCTCAATGTGGGGGAGGGACTGTAGGGAGAGAGAGAATTTGGAACTCAAAATTTATCAAATGAATATTAAATTCTACCTGAGATATAAATTAGCTGTGTGACCTTGGGCAAGTCCATTCACTTCTCTGGACCTCCATTTCCTCTTCTGTAACATGATGAGGTTGGATACAGGGACCTCTCAGGTCTCAATCCTATGACCCTTTGCTTGTGCCTTGGGCCATGTACTCATTCTCTTCTCCCCCGGTCCATTGGGACATAGCCTTGAGAGAGAAGCGTAGAAGGATGGGTGGTCAGAGGTGGAAGGAGACGCCAACAGAGAAGAGGACTGAGACCCGAAGGCTAATCGGCAGGAACTTGACTTCCACTCGGAGCTGCAGGCTGCCAGCTAATCAGCAGTTTGAAGAAAAGAAAGTCTCACTGAAGTGGGCACTCCTCCTGACTGCTTATGATTCTTCTGACCTTCTCTTCTTGTGCAACTCTAATGCACGACTTCCTAAGTCACCTGTGGAGAGTCCATCTTTTATGCTGGCAGCCTTCTTTTGGGCCTTTTCACATTCCACGGGGTAGCAAGCAGTGCAGGGCTGTACATCTGCTGTCCTTTGCCTTTGCTGTGTGACTGAACCCCTTCCTTCTCCGTTCCCGTGTTTCCTGGATGAGAATCTCTCATACCACTTACTGCATACCAATCAATTAGCCATAGACCACAGCTTAGCACACATCTCTCCATTTATCTTCGGGTTGGTTACCCGTAGTTTGATTCTTCAGAATTTGTGGCATTCCGTAGTTCATAATATCACCACAAGAGTATTTGTGTTTAAGGAAAAAAAAGCGTGTGTGTGTGTGTGTGTGTGTGTGTGTGTGTGTGTGTGTGTGTGTG
>NW_020954546.1:20639927-20675082 GCF_900497805.2 Vombatus ursinus | reverse complement strand
GTGTGTGTGTGTGTGTGTGTGTGTGTGTGTGTGTGTGTGTGTGTGTGTGGTCAGAGAGCAGAGTTTGGAATCATAAAAAGCATCACATGGTTTCCCAAATAAAATTCTTCCCACTCTCTTCCTCTTATTAAGGCTGGACATTCCTCATTCTGCCATATCTGTCCCAGATGATGGACTAACTCAATGAATTGCCCATCCAATTGCACTTTGGCATTTTTTTCATCCATTCAGCTTTTCCTGTGTGAATTGTTAGGCTAAACTCTTTGAAGCAGTGGGGGCTCTCATTGGAGAGGGTCTGTAGGATTCTGGGACCTGAGGCCAACAGTCCAGTGTCATTTGCAAACAAGAGCATCTGGAAGACCATGCCTTCTATAAGGAATCCCCCTTCCAATTGGACCGTGCCTTGGACTTACTTCTTGACATTGGTGGACAGTACTGGATAGGGAACAAACACAAACATGTAAGACTCAACACCGTTCTAGTGAGGCGCTATCTTCCTGTTTTGTTGTGATTTTATCATCCTCTTCCTTTGACAGTTAAAAGCTCATTGAACAAAAGCATCTATGTAGCCACAACTACATACGTACAGTGGGCTCTTCTGTCTGCTGTCCCCTTCAGTCAGCTGTGAGAGTCAAAGACCTTCATGGTCCATCATTTGTTGACTAGGTTAGGTGGGCTCTGTGGCCTTAGGCAGTCGATTAACAGTATCTTATTTGTGAAACTAGGGGCGTTGGACTAGATGACCAGTTATTTAGTGTCTCACTCTTTTTTAAGTAACTTGATTAATTTTAATAATATACAAGCCACCAGTTGTGCATGCACACACACACACACACACACATACACACATATATACACACACACCATGAGGATAAAATGAAATAATATCTAATGAACTGTGAAAAATGGTTCTTTTCTCCCAACCTGCTTCCTTCTCATCTTTTCATCAAACCTATCCTCAATAGACAAGTAGATTATTTTTCCCAATCTGATAAGAATCAGAAGGCAGGCACAGGGATTGGTTGTTATTGATGTCTTCTTGATCACCTTTTTTAGGATCCCCTCACTGTATCCTGGGCCATCTCTAGTGGTTCTGATCCATATCTGGCCACTGGACCCAGATGGCTCCGGAAGAGAAAGCGAGGCTGGTGACTTTGCCGATGACAGCCCTCCCTCACTTAAATCCAGTCCTCTTGTATGTCATGGCACCACCTCCCTGATGTCATGGTCCCTTTCAAGAATGAAGGACAAGTGACAACGGCCACTGGTAGTAATAACATGTCAATTTTTTTTCCACTTGCTTAACATCTTCCCCTCTTTCAGATATCTTGAAAATTGATCCTGCAGTGCTTTCAAAATTGTGTTGCCTCCAGCGTGGATTTCTTCTGCATGTATTTAATTGGGTCCAGCTACCCTCCCCAACTTCTTCTTCACTGCCATTTCGGCTTCCTCATATATGGAGACTAAAGTGTGAGTTCAGAAACAGAATTATTGATGAGAAAAACTTTTTTGTTTGTTATAAAAATCCTGAAAGATCTCTTCCATTTTTCTTTTTGTTATCTTTCTTTTATCATCTCTAAATGCATTTAGGATGATCCGGCCTCGTTGCATCTCCCATCAAGCTTCCTACAAACACGTTTTCTCCCCACCACTCCCATTCTTTTCTCCTTTAAGAAGTAGTACTGCTTATAATTTTTTATCATCCTGTTTTATAACATTTATTAAAATAGATTTTCATTGATATTTTTGGTCTTACATGGCCTGTATTTCTCCCTATATTCCTCCATTTCTATTTCCTAGAGAATCATTCCATAAAACAAAGACCGATCTTAGAGAAAAAGAAAAGAAAACTCAGCAAAACCTATCAATACATCAAAAAAACCTGAAAATCTGTGCAATGTTCCTCACCCTTGAACCCCCCACTTCTGCGAAGGAATGGGCAGCAAGGGCAAGAGAGGGTCTTCCCCAACACTGGGGACCAATTCTGAACCCGCTGTTGCCCTTGGCTGCCACGTCTGTCTTTGGGGGGAAGAACATCAGTCATTTCTTGGCCAAGGCTGTGTTTCTGGGCTCCTTTGACCTCATGGTGGTTACATTGCATCAGCGAGACTTCTGTGGGAAATTGTGATAATCCATGTCTTTGTCTTTCCCTTTAACTTCTTTCCATTTTTCATTGTCAGTAGCTTGTTTGAATAGGTCAGGTGAGAGCAGTTCTCATTCCATGACATTGTTCTAATTAGCTGTTGATTTTGACCATTGTTCTCATAAGCACGTGGGCCAGGTAAACACAGAAATAGAAGGTAAAACATTACCAGACTTAGGAGAGTTAGTGGGAATTTGCCATCTTGGGAACATTGTGTGCATACAGATGTCTGACCTGCCCCCTGAAGAATGAGCTCTAGGCTTTGAGCCACCATGTTGCCTGGGCTGCAGTAGGGCAACAGAGTTCAGGGCGGAATCATTGTGTTCCCCATTACCTTCCGATGTGCGGAAGAGCACCACCCAGATACCCCTTTGGAATGTGTTTTATCTGTCAACACTGAATTGAAGGTAAACAGGGTTAGGCAAAATGGTGCAGTAGGCAAATGCTTCCATTCTCCCAGCTTCCTCTTCCACTCCTGCTCCACCCACTGTGGAATTTCCCTCCGCTGTGGCCTATGCAATATACCTGGGGCTGCTGTGTTGAGCCATTAGTCCTTCCAGCCAGGTGAACGGACTTGAGGAGCAAGATCTAGTGTTGAGAGAAGAATCCCAAATGATTAGCCAACTTCTGGATCCCAAGGAAAGAAGATTGCATACCACTAGGCTCATGGCTAATATGCAAACCAGCAGTCCCACTTAGTCCAAGTGCCAAAGACCAAAACAAACAAACAAAAACCAAGGGAACAGACCCTGCCCTCAAGGAGTGTGCATTCTATTGTCTTGGAAGCCATCTCCTGAAGCCTTTTCTAACTCTCTCCTTCCTCTAGTGATTTCATATTTACTCCTCCATGTAAATATTGTCACCATCTCCCCCTTAAAATGTAAGGCATTTAGGGCAGGGGCTCTTCTGCTTTTGTCTTTGTGAGTCCAAGCACCTAGTAGGTCCCTGCAGGGCACATCGTAGGTGCTTCGTTACAAGGTAGGTTAGATTCTAGAAAACCAAAATGAGGGGAGGTTGGGGCCAGTAGCCAAATCCAGCTCATTTTTCAAGAGTGTAAGTTACAACAAAGAAACAAATTATAAGCAACTCTGTCCATGAGCATGTCAGGCAACTCTTCCACCAAGTAAGACAAAAAATTTTAAAACGGGAGTCAGCTTCACTCATCCTTGAGCCAGACAAATGAATTCTCTTCGCTAATTCAGAATTAGGTTTCAAAAAGACAGGAATGCAAAAGATCTATTATTTGCATCCGAGGAAAAAAATAAAGAAGCAAATGGAAATGAATGTTCAAGAGAGGCATCTTGAAGGACTAACAGGCAGTGTTTTCCTTCCTACTTGAGGCAGGGTGACCCAGCAGGCAGGATTGCAAGGTCCAGACACTCTTGGAGACTGGTCTGGGTCGTTTCAATCATCCAGACAACAGGCCTCTTGGGAGGGGCATTTCTGCCTCTGGAATCATCAAGAGGAAGTGGTTGGCACTACTTGTTGGCACACCACAATCTTTCCCTAGTTCCAAATGGAATTATTTCCCCCTTTGAGCATTTGATGGAGGATGGGTGAGTGGAGTCTGAGAACACAAGACAGGGAGGACATGGAGGGCCCTGGAAGGGGGTTTGTCCTCAGTCTAGGTCAATGCCCGTGGAGTCCTGGAGTCAGAGGATAGAACAGGATTGCTTTGGGGTGGAGTATGACTGAAAAAGGTCCTTAATGGCCCCACCAACCCTAACAGGCCCTTCAGGAATGCTTATATCAGGGGGGCAGCATCTGTTGTAGTAACTTTCACTTGCAGATCATAGAGGTAGAGGTGGGTGAAAGAAACTCAAGGTCACCTAGTCAAACCCCCTCCTTACTTTACAGCTGAGGAAACAGAGGCCCTGAAAAGTGACTTCCAGGGTCACCCAAGTAGTGAGTGGCAGAAGTAAGACTTGAACTCAGGCCCTCTGACTCCAAACCCAGGCTGTTTAACTTCATATGACTCTCCTTCTTTGGCTAATGGAATTCATTTAAACTTTGCTGTTGCTAACTCATTCTGTCAGTTGTGGGATAGAATGGAGAGCAGAGTTGGGAATTGGCTTGTCTTGAAGGGTGAGAACTTTTAGGCCTGTAGATTTTTAGAGCTAGAAGGTCTCTTAGAGGCCATCAAACTCAACCTGATCATTTTAAAGATGAGATGAGAAAACTGAGGCTCAGAGAGAGTGACTTGCCCAAGGTCACACAGGAAGTAAAATGGCGGAGCTGAGATTTGAGCTCAGATGCTTCATTTGTAGTGATGAAAAAGAGAGGGGAGGGTGCCGGAGTGAGGGGCCTGGAAAGGCAGCATGGGGAAAAGAAAGCCGAGGCTGTTGGATTTGAGATGGGACCCAGGAACGGTGGTGAGTGAGGAACATGGAATGTGCACGTGGCTGCAGCCCTTGGGACTAAGTGGGCATCGGAGACAATAAGAGGCCAAGGGAAGAGAACACTGGAGTCATCGATACGGGAGCTGGCCAGAAGACACCGGAGGGGTCTTAGGGCTGGGATTCGGTGAATTCTGGGCATGTGGAGGAAGGAGGAAAAGGATTTCGGAAATGCTGAAACTATGGGAAGGAATGGGAGCAGTGAGGTGTGTAGACGGAGTGTCTTTTAAAGACCAGGAGAACGTTGGTGACCATTTCCATGAACCTATCACTCATCATCATCTGTTGACTCAGCATGGAATAGTGATGTAGAGTAGAAAGGGTTGAGGAATTGGGGTCAGAGGACCTGGATTCAAATCCTGACTTGGTTACTTGCCAGCTGTGTGACCTTGGGCAAGTCACTTAACTTCTTGGGGCCTCAGTTGCCTCATCTGTAAAATAGGAGGAGGCTTGGGCTAGATGTCCCCTAGGGTCCCTTCTGCCTCCAGATCTAGGATCCTATGACCTAGGTTTGAATCCTGGTTCTGTTACTTACTATGGGACCTAACTCAAGTCTCTTCATCCCTCTGAGTTACCTCCACGGTAAAATGAAGGGGTTAGACCAGACGCCCGCTGAAGTCTCTTTTGGCCGTCAATCAAGGACGTTTTCATCCTGTGATCTGAGTTCAAGTTCAGCTAGGCGGTGCAGTAGATAGCGTGTGCGACTTGGAGTCAGGAAGATCTGAGTTTGAAGCACGTCTCAGAAACTTACTAGCCACATGACTTTGGACAAGTCACTTAACTTTTCTCTGCCTCCGTTTCCTCATCTGTTAAATGGAGATGATAATAGCACCTACTGCATAAGGGGGCAGCTAGGTGGGGCAGTGGATAGAGTGCCAGGAAGACTCCTCTTCCTGAGTTCAAATCTGGCCTCAGACACTTACTCGCTGTATGACCCTGGGCAAGTCACGTCACCCGGCTTGCCTCAGTTTCCTCATTTGTAAAATGAGCTGGAGAAGGAAGTATCAAACTACTCCAGTATCTTTGCTGAAAAAAAAAAAACCCAGATGGGGCCGTGAAGGGTCTAGAGCCAAGAAAAGACCTCAGAAGTCATCAAGTTCAACCCCCTGATTTTACAGATGAGGAAACTGAGGCACGGAGAGATTACGGGATCCTCATTCTAGAACTGAAGGGAACCTCAAAGGCCAGCCCCTTCATTTTACAAATGAGGAAGTTGAGGCCCGGAAAGGTTGAGTGGCCGTAGCTCCTAGAGCTGGAAGGGGCCTCTCGAGTCCATCAAGCCCAAGCTTTCCATTTTACAGACAGGGACATGAGGCCTAGGGAGGTAAAGGGATTTGTCCAGGATCTACAGCTGAGGAGCAGAGTTGCAGAGAAGTTAAGTGACTTGCCCAAGATGACACAAATAGTAAATTGCAGAGCCAGGATTTGGTCTTGGGTCCTCCGATGCCAAATTCAGCTCTCTTTTCACTCCACCATGCTGCCTCCCTAGTAATGTATACATTGTCCAGTTTCTCCCTCAGAACAAACCCTGTGAGGTAGGTTCTGTCCCATTTTACAGATGGGGAAACCAAGGCTGAGAGAGGTTAAATGACTTGTCCAGGATTGTACCGATGATAAATGTCAGAAGCAGGATTCGAACCCAGGTCTTGCCTGAGTCCCAGTCAAGCCCTATCCCCACGACGCTGTCCTCAACTATCTGATTTAACCCATTGTGAGCAGCACCTCCGTTGTCATTGATCACATCCCCTCTCTAACTTAGAAGGTGTCTTTGGAGAGTTGCTGTGACAAAAAAAAAAAATCTGGTCTCCAGCCAATCTGGTGATGAGCCTGTGGGCCATTACTGGGCTTGTTCTAGGAGCGTTTCCAACTTGGAAAGACTTACCAGAGCTTGTGTTCCCTGGCACATCCTTTGAGAGGTCAGGGTCACCTCCACGCCACAGTATGAGGCATTCAGAGAAGACTTTAGCAGATAGGCTCCATCTCCCACCTCTGTATATTTGCCCTGGCTGTGCCTTATACCTTGACTGCCCTCTCTCCTCACCTCTGCCTCTTAGGATCCTTCTCCTTCAAGGGTTAGGGCAAGTGCCACCTTCTATAGGAGGTCTTTCCAGAAGCTGGTTCCTTCTCCTCCAAAGTTACTTTGTATCTGCTTTGTCTGAATCTCGACCTGCCTCTTCTTTGTTATCTTCCCCATTAGAATTTAAGCTTCTTGAGGGCAGGGAATGTTTTTGCTTTTTCTTCACATCCACAGAGCTTAGCACAATTGGTGGCCCATAATAAATATTTGCTAATTGATTGATATATAGAGGTATGCATGAGCCTAACAGAGAGTGGGTGCTTATTCATTCATTCATTCATTCTTTACAATCATGACCACGAGCATCAGCACACCCATATTTCTTTTATGATTAAAAGGATGACTTAATCCTTTCCTGTATGCCAGCCAAGTGGCATCTCTTCAGCCCTCCCCTATCGAGAAGGGGTACAGCGGGCACTGCCCAATTTTAATGCTGCCAATACTCTTAACTTACATTGGTGATCACGTGTGCACTCACATGCTACTGCCTGCAGACATTCATGCCTCTTAACTCTCTGAGACATGCATGAGGAGATGAGCTGATAAGAGGTGCATATTTGATTTGTAAAAAATTAAAAGCAAGTTCAGTTATGAGGCTTTTCCCCTGGCTTAGCTCTGTCTTTTTGGCCTTGAATGATGACTCGGAGGAACCTCTCCTACATGGGATATTTCTGAGCTATATTTTTGTTCTAAGGGGTGTGTGTGTGTGTGTGTGTGTGTGTGTGTGTGTGTGTGTGTGTGCGCGCGCGTGTGCGTTAATCCAAATAGATTATTTTATGAGGACATCAGGGAGTGAAAACCCAGGTGTGCGGTTTCATCCACCTTCAAAATAACAGACTCTCGACACCATGTTGCCAAAGAGTTGTCTCTGATATGTTATCTTCTTCGGTTCTCTCATTAGTGGCTGCCGTGGTTTTTCTAGGGTTTTTTTAAGTGCTTTATGTCTGTTTACTCTCCACGGGACCTTCTGTCACGGGGCCAGAACCTCTCTAGAATAAGTCTGTTTGCAGCTGAAATCTTACTGTGAGAGCCAACAACCTCCAGAGGCAATGATCTTCCCATCACTGGGGAAGAGGGAGGACAGGATACCCTTGGTTTCTTGCCCCCCAGGAACATGCATAAGTCTCTTCTTGGATAATTATGATCCTGAATGAGCCAACCCAGAAAGTTTTCCTCATTTTCTTAGCCGTGGAATGTCCAAAGGGAGAGGGGAAGAGTCTGGGCAGAGGAAGCTGATATATCAGCAAGTCAATGCAGGCTACCCCATGCCTGAGGATGAAGGTCTACTATGAATCAGACTGAAGTCTCAGGGCCCATTTCCTATGTCATGACCTACTCTTTCTTGGAAAAACAGCATTCACAGAGATGGTGATCTATTTAAGAAACTCTTGAAAAATTTCCTCCTCCCCACCCCTGAGGGAGATTCTTTGCAGAAGCCAGCAGAAGACTATAGCATGAAGTAAAAACCTACTCAGGTCAACAAACAGTAACTACTATGTAAAGGCTGCTCCTCTAATATAAGAGAAATTTGACAATCCTTGCCCTCAAGGAGCTTATGATCTAATGCAGGGGAGGTAGGAAGAGACATACAACATGTGTACAGATGACTAAATGCAAAGACAGACAGGTAAAAAACAAAGTAACCTCAAGAGAAAGAGAGAATTTGGGGGGAATTGGGAAAGACATTGGATACAAAATGGTGCCTCAAATGTGTCTTTCTAAAAATGTTTGTTTCCCAATATATTCTTCTCCTCCAAAATGATCCCTTATAACAAAGAGTAAAAAAGAAGCCCCCAAAAAAACTTTTTAGCCAAAACCAAAACGTCACCCAAGGCCAACATTGTCCGTAGAGTTCCACATCTGCGGTTCCCCACCTCTTCCAAGAAGGGAGGGAGGTGCCTTCTCATGTCTCTGTTTGGGACCATGATTGGTCATGACAATTACACAGAACTGAGCCTTGGGTTTTTTGGTTGCTATTTGTCACATTTATATTGTTGTAGTCCCTATGCGTAGGGCAGCTAGGTGACACAGTGGATAGAGCGCTAGGCCTGGAGTCAGAAAGACTCATTTTTGTGAGTTCAAATCTGGCCTCAGACACCTACTAGCTGTGTGACCCTGGGTAAGTCCCTTTACCCTGTTTGCCTCAGTTTTCTCATCTGTCAAATGAGCTGGAGAAGGAAATGGCCAACCACTCCAGGATCTTTGCCAAGAAAACCCCAAGGGGGGTCCCAAAGAGTCAGACAGGACTGAAAGACAACAACGACAAAGCCCCTTTGTATAGTTTCACTCTGCATCAGTTCCTGCATCTTCCCATGTTTCTCTGCATTCTTCATTTTTCATCATTTCTTAGAAAACAGTGATTTTCCATTCCATCCCCCTACCACAATTTAGCCATTCCACAGTTAATGGCTATCAACTTTGTTTTCAGTTCTTCCTACCACAAAAAATGCTGTAAATCTTTTGGAATCTATGAGCCCTTTCTATCATTGCCCTCCTTGGGGTCTATGCCTAGCAGCTGGATCTCTGGGCACTTGATTTATGTCTTTAAGCTAAGGAATCCAGGAGGCAGAAGTGAGAAGGGAGGCAATTCCAGACATGAGTGGCCGAAGGAACCTGGGATGTTTAGTTTGGAGAATAGAAGAAGTAGTGGGAAGGGGGAGAAGGGGAGAAGAAGAATGACAAGCTAGCTGTCTTCAAGTATTTGAAGGTCTGTTACCTAGAAGAGAAATTAGTCTTCTGCTTAACTCCAAAAGACAAAACCAAGAGTACTAGGTTGATGTTACAAAGAGACCAATTTAGGTATGACATCAAGAAAGAATTACCACCAATTAGAAGTGTCCAGCAGTTGCAAAGGCTGCCCAGGAGGGCATTGGTTTCTCCTCATCAGAGATCTTCAAGCAGAGACTGAGTGGCACCTTGTGGAGGGTGTTAGAATTGGGATTCCTTTTAGCTATGGGTTGGGTTTGATGGTTAGGGAGGCCCTTCCTTATGAGTCTGTGATTCTGTGAAGGTGTGAGTCATGACACACTTGTGACTAACTAGATTATGACCTTACATGGGGGCCTTGGCTCCATCCTCTCCTTCAGCTCACATGACCTGCTTCTTCACTCCAGCTCAGCCACAAACAGGGATGGTCATACCCTTGACCTCCCCACTCATACGTGCTTTACCTCTGTGATCACCTCCACCCTGCGGAACTTTGCCAAGCTCTCGCCTCTGCCATGGCACCACTTTCTCTCGCCCAAATCTCAACCCTCTAGTTAACCCGTCTGAACATTATACAGTCCTCTAGTCTCAAATCCCTGTCTCCACTTTCTATTGCCAAAACCCAACCCTGGATCGCTCCCATCATCTTCCTCCTCTTCCTACTCTAAGCAGAGCTGGAGAAAGTCACACTGCCGACATGACTGGATCCAAGTTCATCAATCTATCATTCTCCAAGCACTTAAATACTAGCAGCAAAATTTGGGGGATAGAGAGCCTGGGAAGACCTGGGTTGGTGGCCCACATACTAGCTGCATGACCCTGAGCAAGGGGTCACACTTAGCCTCTCGGTACTCTGGGTAACTCCCCAAGGCTAGAAGGTGCTGACCTGCATTGGTAGAGAGTTTCCTTATCCGAGATTTCCCTTTGCCAATGAAATCACAAGACCAGACCCTCTCCCCCCTGTGCCAAGCACTGTGCTATGTTATCTAGCCTTCTCTGGGCAATGCTTTTGCTCCTCCCTTTGAGCAATCACTCTTCTCACAGCAGCTGTTCCAAAACAACTATTCTCTTCCCAGGTTGTCCACATCTCCCCCTCCCTAAGACCTTGCCTCATACTCTACTGAGAAAATTAGGGACATTCGACATGACCTTCATCTTCTTCCCTGCTCTACTATGCAAAACCTCTTGATGTCATTCCTCATTTTCTCCTCCTTCACTCCAGTCTTGGGTAAAGAAGTGACCCTTCTCCCCTAACACCGATACTTGTCCACTCATGTCATCTGCTTTCATCTCCTCCACCAGACTGCCCTCGTAATTATCCCCTCTTCCTAATTTTCAGTTTATCTTTGTCTAAAAGCCCACCCCCCCCCACTTAACAGCATACAAATATGCTCAGGTTCCTCTCTCCTCCCTTTCCCTTGAAAAACCTCTCACCTGACCTTATTCTCCTCTCAAGCTATTGTCCCGTATCTCTCCTCCCTTGCACAGCCAAACTCCTAGAAAATGCTGCTGTGATGCTTTGCATCCTCCTCCTTCCATCTTACTTCTCAATCCCTGGCAACCCCTGGCTTCTGACCTCATCCCTCAACTGAAACTGTTCTGGCCAGTTATCAGTCATCTCCTGATTGCTAAATAAAATGGCCTCAGTCCTCCTCCTTCCACTCGTAGGCCTCTCTACAGCCTTTGATCCTAGTGACTGCTGGATGACGTGTCGTGTTCTATCTTGGCTGTCTTCCTACCTCCGTGATCACACTTTCCAGTCTCAACCTCCATATTGTTTCACTTAATGGTTTCCCAAGGCTCCATTCTGAGCCATCTTTGCATCTCACTCCTGGTGACCTCATCAGTCTCCAGGGTTTCAGTTATCTCTACACAGATTCCTCCCACATTTCTATCCCCTGCCCTAGTCTCCCTCCTGCCTTCAGGCCCTGCATTTTAACTGCTCATTAAACATTTGAATAGGTTGTACTGTAAGTATATCACACTCAACAAATCCAAAACCCATCCCTCTTCCTAACTTCCTTATTTATCTCTTTTATGGGCACCACCATCTTTCCACTCACTCAGGTTTGCAGCCTAGGTCATCCTTAACTCCCTCTCCTCTGCCCAAATATGGCAGCTCCATGTCCATATCCTCTCCAATATCCTTCCTTTACTCTGGTTGGTCTGCCAGCCTCTGGCTTCCCGTCCATTCCATCTTCCCCTCATCATCCCACATCTTCCCCTATCATGGTCCCTTTGAGGTATGTCTGAAGCTGCTGTTTACCTGTAGGATCAGATATAGCCTCTGCTGTTTGGCATTGAAGGCCTTCACATGGGCTCCACCACTTATGCCAAGGTCCCACCAAACTGACCATATTTCTCCCACACAGCGTCCCCTCCCTTTCCTCTGTACCTTTTCACAAACCTCATCCTACGTCTGGAATTCCTCCTCACCTTAACAAGGTCCATAGTCTCCTTCAAAGCTCAGCTCAGATGCCACCTCTCCTCCTCCTGCTCCCCCAGCTTTCCCATTGCCGTGGAAGGGCAGAACATGAGTCCCAGCCTCAGAGAGTAACAAATCTGGTCTATCCTGGGACCCAGGGCTGAAAGGAGAGAGCTCAGGGTCGAAGTAAGGTTTAAAAAGAAAAAAAAAGTGGCCCCCTGTGGTCAGACCTCCAGGTGAGGCCTGGTGATGGGAAGGAAGGTAAAAACAGTGAATTCCTGGAACAGCTCCTTGACCATTTTAAGCCTGTACCAACCTAGGATATTGATACTTTATATAGCCTTGATTTGGGAAACCAAGCAGTTTCCTGCCAAGCATTGTGCCTGCAATTCCTGGAGCTGCCACTAGGGAGCTACCTCCAGGTAGCATTTCCTTAAGCACGGGTGTATAAGAGAAGCAGAAACAGCTTTGGTTACATTTTTCTCTATTTAAAACACTATAATAAGTAGTATCATTAAAAATGATACAATATTCTGAAATATTATTTATAATATAATAAGCACCACAATATTTTCAAATATATTTAAAATATAATAAATATTTTAAAATAGATTTATTTAAAATATAATAAACCTATTTTAAAATATTGTTTATTTAAAATAAACTAAATACAATAGTTTAAAATATTGTTCCTTTAACCTGTATATTATATTATGACATTTTAAAATATTTTAAAATATTATAATAATCATTAACATTTCTTAGGGTTGGATCTAAACAATCTTTAATTACTCCTTGCTTTATAAACTTCAGCCAGGATACACTATAAAGCCATGCTGAAAGACAGACATATAACCCCCCCCTTCCCTCAGGATTTCTAATTAGTCCTCAACTGTCATTAACTTAATCACTACTTATCCCAACTTGAGTAGTTTCCCAGGCCCAAGGTACAAATCACTTAATCAATAAACATTTATTAAGCACTTACTGTGTGCTAAGTGCTGGATCCATGGCTTCTTGGATTTTTAGAGCCAGAAGGGACCTCAGAGGTCATCTGGGACTTACCTCTCCATTTTACAGATGAGAAAGCTGAGGCCTGGTGAGGCCCCAGAAGCTTAGAGTTTGAAGGAACTTTAGTATCCATCTAAATCCAGCTTCTATCTAGAAAGCAATCCCCACTGGAATGTGCCTGACAAATGGTTCCCCAGAATCTGCTCAAAGATTCCCAATGACCTTCAGTGATCTCAGACCACTCATCTATAGAATGAATTGGTTGGTCGAGACGGCCTTTACGGTCCCTTCCAGCTCAAAACCGATGACTCTGAGCCTGCTATCTCCCCAGGCCGCCCGTCCGCCTCTTGGACAGCAGTCAGAGTTATCAAGATTCTCCTGACATTGACCCTTGATTGTGACTTGAGCTCACTGCTTGGTTCTCCCCTTGGTGCCAAGAAGAGCGAGGCCCATGCCTCTTCCTCCTGACAATCCTCCAGATCCTGGAACCCAGCCACGATGATCCCCGTTAGCCTTCCCCAGGCAAAAGAGACTCGTATGAGGTCAGAGAAAAAGGAAGTGGCTGAGACAGGATTTGAACCCAGATTCTCTGATTTCAAAGCCGGCACTCTTTCCACTGTCCCAGGACCTCAGCTTAGTCAGGAGGTTTCCGGGCCATTCCTGTAGGGTTTAGATGGGATTTTTTTTTTTTTGGCAGGGATCCTCCAGGCAAGTTTTAAACTAGTTATTTGCTCTTATCCAAACAAACTATAACTTCCCCTTTTTAGCGTTCTTTATTGTCTCTCCCCTGGCTCTTTCTACGCAGAGAAGCTTCTCTTTTCCACACTACTTGACCCCACCCATGCGCCCCTGTGGCTGAGCAGGCAGGGGAAAAAACCCCGGAGTCATAACATGGCGTGCTGGCCCACAATGACGTCCTTCCCATCATGAGGACATTACTCGTGGTGACCTCAATTCTCTGGCTCTCTACAGGGTGGGTTCCCATCTTGTCCATCAGCTCGTTTGATGGAGATTGATTCAAGATGGCTCCCTGACTCCACCCTACTTCTGGAGTTTAGAGCTTGGCTTACCTTTTAAAAATGTTTGTCTTTGTTTTCATTGACGCCTTTGTTTTTCCCTCCTCTAATATATCCCCTCTACCCTCTCCTTCCCAGCAAGCCATCCCTGTAACAAAGATGAAGGAAACCACTCTACCTATCAACTCCATTCACAGTGTGGGCAACACACCACACCCAAAGCGCCCCCCCCAATTTCTCCAATCAAAGGAGCCAGGTGCGTTTTCCCATAGGAGAAACTGTCTAGGACTAAGTTTGGTCATGGGTCATGGAGTCTAGAGTGGGAAGGGACCTCAGAGGCCCTCTTCATTTTCAGATAAGGAAACTGAGGCAGACAAGGATTAAGTGACTTCCCCAAGGTCACGCAGCTACTAAGTATGTGAGGCTGAGTTTGAGCTCATCTTCCGGACTCTAAGCTCATCACTCTATCCTCTATGGCGCCACCTAGCTGCACTTAAGAGAAGATGGGGGTGTGGAACCCTCCTATTTGCCACAGTGGCATCATGAGGAAACACTAGTAGTCTAGGGGGTGTATTCTTTAGAAGAAGCAACCTGGGGAGTTGGACTGGGCACTGAATGTGGAGCTTTTATCCTGGGGTTCACCTTTGTGACCTTGGGTAAGTCACTAGGTGGCATAGTGAACGGAGCCCTGCAGTTGGGAATCAGGAAGACTTGAGTTCAAATCTGACCTCAGATGGTTCCTAGTTGTGTGACCTTGAGCAAGTCACTTAACCCACTCTCTGCCTCAGTTTCCTCAACTGTAAAATGGGGATAATAATATCACCTACTTCATATGGTTGTTTTTGAGGTTCAAATGAGATGATGGTGTAGGTAAAGACCTCCCTTTGTAAGCCTTAAAGCTGTCCATCTAAATATTGCTATTATGTGGTTCCATACAGCAAAAGAGAGCGAACTCTTCTTTGGAGTTCAATGAGGGCAATGGATTGGATGTTTCAAAATGAATGGAATTACCAGACTTCAGCTAGGGAGGAGGACCCTGGAATTTTTTGTATGACCGTAAAACTGAATTTCAAAAATGGTCTTGGTATCAATAGAGATGTGCCCTTCTGCGATTTTTTTTGCAGAAGCTATGTAACGAGTGATAATACACCTCATATTCTTCCTTCATTATTGGCCCTGACAAGTCTCCAATTAGGTTGGATGGATGGATGGATGGATGGATGGATGGATGGATGGATGGATGGATGGATAGGTAGATGGGTAGGAGGATGGACGGATGGATGGATGAATGGATGGTTGGGTGGATGGATGAGTGGGTGGATGGATGAGTGGGTGGATGGATGGGTGGGTGGATGGATAGATGAATGAATGAATGAAGTGCATTCATTAAATGTGTGCCATGTGCCAGACATCGTGCTGTGGCTAGAAACACAGAAGCAAGATAATATCCCGACTCTAAGAAGTCTCTATTCTAAAGGGAGTTTTGGTCTGGGAAAACATAGGGATGGTGAGTGCAGCCATAAGGTAATTAATTGGCATGCCCTTTCCAGAAGCCCAGAAGCAATGGTAATGTTGATTTGATTATTGTTGCCAGAGGAAGAGATGGGAGGGGCCAGTGGGGCAGGTGGATGGTTGGCAGAATGTGAAGGAGGCTCTATTAGGATGTGCTTAGAAGACAGGAAGTTAATAATCTCTCTGTGTGTAACTGCATCTGAATTCCATTTGAGCTGCTGTCTCACTCCCTTGGCCAAGAATTGTTTTTTTCTTTAGCTTTCTGGAAGCCTTTGTTAAACTAAAAAGATAATCTAACACAGGGCAGTCAGGGCTGGTTTCAACCTGTCTCTGATCTGTTGGTATGTGGTTACCAGGGCAGTGTTTCCCAGAACACAGTAAGACAAGAGCATGATGGTTTCTTTAGATCTTAGTGGAAGAAAAGAAGTAGCATTTATTAAGCACCTACTATGTGCCAGGCACTGTGCTAAGAACTTTACAAATAGTGTTTCACTTGTTCCTCATAACTACCCTGAGAGGTAGGGGTTATGATTATCTTCATTTGCAAATGAGGAAACTGAGGCAAAGAGAGGTTAAATATTTGCCCAGAGTCAAACAGCTAGGTAAGAGTCTGAGACCAGGTTTGAACTCAGAAAAATGCTCAGAATAAAATCACTTGATCAGTAAAATAAATAAACAAAGAACAAAAACAAAACTCCAAGCCTAGTGCTCTGTTGACTGTACCACCTAGCTGAAAAACCCTGGCTCTATTTTTAACATTGTAATCCTCAGAATCTTCCCATTTCCCATTAAGCATAAGGTCAGTCTCTGGGACAGCAGCACTGTGGTTGGTCTGAAGAAATTTAAGGGGAAAAATGACCCCAGTCACCCAGGCCTAAAATATCTGGAGGTTAGAAATAAGGGGCTGGTTTTGAATGATTGAACAAATTTTCATTCCTTCATTCATCTCAAGCTTGAAAGAAACCAGTGAGGAGGCTGATTCTGAAACGTTGCTATCACCGGCTCCTTAGCTGGAGATGGAAATGAAACCCGAGGCTTAGACTGATCTCCCAGGGTGGTGACAAACGAGCTGGACCAGGAATTTCCCTCTAGAGTGAAGGCCGTGGATCCCTAGAGAAGTGCCCCGAGGGGAGGCAACCTTCCCAGTCCTGATTCCCTCGGCTTGGAGCGTCATTTGGCTCCTGCTTATCCTGACATTTGAGTCTCTTCAAATTATGATGTCAGCTAATGGATGCTGAGAAAAGCCAAGGTTTCAAAAGATGGCGGTTGGTGCTCGCTAGCCAGGAGTCAGAGTGGTGCAGGGAAAAGAAGGCTGGATTTGGGATCCTTAGGCCTGGCTTCAACTCCTGGCTCTCCCACTCATCCTGAGCAAGTCACAACTTTATCCAGCCTCAGTTCCTTCATCTGTAAAAGGAGGGGGTTGCGCTAAATGGCCTATGAGGTCTCTTCAGATCAGAGGGACCAGGATAAGGCATGTGCCAGGTGGTCTGGCCAGGAAGTATATCTGGAACTGAAGGAGAAGGTGCTAGGTGCTCTGTAGCAGGCAACTCAGAAGCTGACCCGGCTGGTATGAACTTGGGGCACTCTGAGGAGCAGCCCGTCCTGTTCTGTGGTTCAGTCATTTCCAGCTCTTTGTGACCCACTTTGAGGTTTTCTTGGAGTGGTTTGCCATTTCCTTCTCCAGCTCATTTTACACATGAGGAAACTGAGGCAAACCGGCTAAAGTGACTTGTCCGGGGTCACACAGCTAGGAAGTGTCTGAGACCAGATTTGAACTCAGGAAGGTGAGTCTTCTTGACTTCAGGCCTGGAGCTCTATCTACTTCACACCTCCCTGGTCTCTGCTAAAAATCACTTTAACCCATGTCTGTGTAGTACTTTTAAGTATTCTTTTTTTGTTGTTGCTAATTTTCTTTTTTTTTTTTAATCTGAACTTTACAAATACCAAATAAAATACATTTCCATATACAAAGTAGAACAGAGAAAGAGGACTGTATTTGAAACTATGAATACTACAGGGTGCCTTTCCTCTTAAGTCTTCATATAGCTCTAAGCTATTAACCCTGGGAATTAGTCCAGCTCTTCAGAAAGCAGTTTGAAACTTAGCTATTCATGCCTGAAACAGCTCTAAGACTTTTGGGACATTCTGTATAATAAATTCAGCATATAAATTCCAAAGCTGTCTAGCCTGCTTGTGGCTCCTTCTGACCTTCCTCCTGTTCTCTTCTATGCATTAGTTTAAAAAATGCTGCAATGACCCTCTTTTCATCCTTTTTTTCTTTTCATTTTTCCTTTTTATGGGTATCTATACATAGCCCTCGTCTTCCTTTCAAAGTCAACAAGCATTTGCTAGATGTTGATATAAGCAGAAACAAAGACAGCCCTTGTCCTTGATGAGCTTATGTTCTAATGGAGGGAGACAGCAGATAAAACGGGCCTGGAAAGGAGAAAGGACTGAAAAGCTGGGGTGGGGGAGGGAGAAGTAAAAAGGAAAAAATCAGACCCTTATATGTAACAAAAAATGCAGTCATACAGAACAGATTCCCACTCTGTCCATGCCCCAAACTGTGTGTCTCATCCTGGCCAATTAGTTCATCCCCTCTTTGATAAGGGGTGGGGAGCACGGTTCACCAGTCCTATGGACCTGGTCATTAGTCATTACCTTAGTCATAGTTCTTAAGTCTTTCCAAGGTGTTTTTCTTTAAATTGTTGTCATTGGTAAAAGGAAGATTTTTTGGAGATCAGCAAAGGTTTCAAGATGGGGCCAGCTTGTATTGGTAACTTCCATAATGAAACAAAGACAATTCTGATAGGTCCAAGGCAGTGAAAGGGGATGGGCCATTGCATCTCAGTTCCACCCCAAGGTGGCAGGTGTGTTACAATTTGCCAGGTACAAACAGGTAGGGGATGACTGGGGACCTGGTGATGTGCAAGTCCAGTTATCCCTTTCCCCATCTCAGTTTCAATATATCACATGTCAGCATTAGAAATTAAGTGGGAATTTAGGGGGAGTTTTTTTGGAAGCCTCAGATGACATGCGAAGGCCAGCAGATGACACAGAAAAAGTTTAGAAACTCAGAAATGCATAAAATATGTGTGTTGTGTAATTGTCAACATATTTTGTGGTATAATATAGTATTGTATAATATCAACATATTTTGTCTTTTAATACCGTATTGATTCAGACTCCTTCTCTGGTACAAAAGGAGAGACAAATCATTTTACAAGGATTTTCCAGATCGATGGTGGGGGGAAGGCACACCACACCCCAAGCCCTGCCATATAGAAGGGAGAACTGTAACACAAAGCTGCAGACTGGATGACGCCTCCGGCAGCACTGATGGACAAGCAGGTCTGGGAACAACAGGTCACTGGGTCAGCAGAACTTTCAATAGGCATTGTGTAGTTCTGTCCCATCACGGTACATCATCAGTTCTTATAAGTCCTTCCAGGCTTCTCTGAATACATCCCTTTCATTGTTTGAAAAAGGCCAAGGCCTCCCACTGCATCCTGGGCCATCTCCCGTCGTCCTGATCCGTATCTAGCCACTGGACCCAGGTGACTCTGGAGGAGAGAGTGAGGTTAGTGACTTTGCTCAGCCCTCCCTCACTTAAATCCAATTCACTCACAAGTCATGGTGTCACCTTGCTGATGTCATTGGTCCTCTTCGAAAACAAAGGACAAACAATAACAACAATTCATCATTAGTTATAGCACAACAATATTCCATTATTATATTCATAGACTATAGTTGGTTCAGCCATTCCCCAGTGGATGAATTCTCTCCATCAGGTTCTCTAATACAACCAAAAGAGCTATTATCAATATTTTTGCATCCGTGGGTCCTTTTCCTCTTTCTTTGATCTCTTTGGGGTGTAGGTCTAGAAGTAATGGCATGGCTGGGTCAAAGGATGTGCACAGTTGGTGGACTTTGGGGGCATAGATCCAAATTTCTTTCCAGAAGGGCTGGACCAATGCCATGGCTCTACCAGCAAGCATATTAAGACTTTCAAAACACTTTCTTCACCCTCCCCTCGTGGAAGAGCTGGCATCATTATCTCCATTTTATAGATGAAGAAATGAAGGTTGGATAGGTTAAGGGACTTTTTGGAGATCACAAGCTAACAGATAGCAGAGCTCCTGTCATTAGATCATACTAGCTCACAGAATAATCAGTATTTTAGTGCATTGAGAGTGCTCAATGTGGATGGATACAGGAAGCCCTAGTTTCAAATCCTACGTCTTCTGACAGTGTCTCAGAGGGTCATTGTGAGAATCAAAAAGTATGGTAGATTTTGGTTAGGAAGGAACCCCATAAGTCATCTCTTCCAAACCATTTGTTTTTTCATTGACTTGATTTGCCCAAGGTCACATGGGTGAATGAAGCAACAGACTGAAACATTTGCAAAAGTTTAAAATATATAAATACTAGTTATTGTCATTATCATAATTTCCCAGAAGACTGACTAAGAAAAGGAAACACTGGTCCTGGGAGGATTGATTTCTTTAATGTCAGATCTCTTACAAAGAGGTGAGGCGGGATGCTGGAGGTGATGGAGACGCCAGGCAGTCAGGAAGTCCCATCGTGTGGGCTTCCCATCCTGCCACATCCAACAGGAGGCGGGTTTTCGTTTTGCTTTGTTTTTAAGTCATTGGAAAATATGTTTCCAAACATGCTAAAGGTCAGAAAAGAAATGTGGCTCTTTTTCTTTAGGGATTAGGAGTTGAGGATGCCATGACTGCTAGGGATACTGGACAAAGCTTGCCCATCTAGGCTGAAATAAGGGTAATCACAAGAGTAGCCCAGTGCCTGGAGCTTTGCAGAATGCTTCCCACATAGTATCTCCTTTGATCCTCCCAAAAGCCCTGGGAGGGAGTTTCCTTCATTTAGTCCTGTCAACTTAAGGAAGGGAGGGACCTAATGAAGAGACATCCATAGAGGAGGCATGAGTAGAGCTCCAAGGAATGAATGAAAAAGCATTTTTGAGAGCCTACTCTGTGTTCCAGGCACTGTGCTAAGCACTGGGACTTCCAGTGTGAAAGCCAGATACTTCCTGTTCTCAAGGATGCTTAGGGACAGCTGGTGTTGGAGTAGATAGAGTCCTGAGCTTGGAGTCAGGAAGACCTGAGTTCAAATCCAACCTCAGAGATTTACTGGCTCTGTGACCCTGGGCAAGTCACTTAACCACTGCCTACCTCAGTATCCTCACCTGTAAAGTAGGGATAGCAGTAGCACAAATCTCCTGGAGTTGTTGTGAGGAACAAATGAGATACTGTTTGTAAAGTGCTCACTTGGCACAGTATATAAATACTAGTTTTTATTATTATTAAACAGCACAACCCAAAGAATTGAAGGTCAACAGAGAGGAAAATTAGAATGTAAGACCCTTGAGGGCAGGAACTCTTTTTGACCTTTCTTTGTACCAATGCCTAGTCCAGTGCCTGGCACTGTATTTTTGTTTTGTTTTGTTTTGTTTTCAGTCATTCAGTCATGACCCTGTATACCATACTGTCCATGGAGTTTTCTTGGCAGAGATACTGGAGTGGTTTGCCATTTCCTTCTCCTTGCAGGGCCTGGCTGTCAGGAGTCCAGCAGCCATTCCCTCTTCCTCAGTGCCCCCACCTCCTGGGGAAGGGCAGAGACCACAGGAGACAGATCACAGGTAGGCTTAGGACACATAGTAGGTGCTTAATAAATGCATGCTGATTGACTGACTAGCATTATGTGAAAGGACAAAGTAGTGAGTATTGTTGGTCATTGAGAGAGTTTTCAGGCCTGACTGAGGTTCCCAGGCAGGTGAGAACTCTGGAGAGAAATAGGTAGGAGAACAGGGATTAAGAAATTCGGTCAGTGAAAATGACATAAGGAAAGGCCTCGTAGTACCTTAGATTTAAAGTTGGAAGTGTGCATTTCTCTCATTTTACAGATAGGGAAACTGAGGCACAGAAAAGTTAAGTGACTTGTCCAGAGTTACAGGGCTAATGATGGCCTTGGGTGGGATTTGAACTTAGCTCTTCCTGACTGTTTTCTCTTTTCTCTGTCTCCCTAGTTCTTAGCCAAGGGTCCGCCATATAATAGGTGCTTAATAAATGCTTTGTGACTAACCCCAAGTAGAATTGGAGGCTCATTGTGCCTGTCAAATCCTCCTCCTCCCCATTCCCTGGAACAAGCATGAAACGCACCCTCAGATCAACTTGGTGCGCCATGTATAGAAAGGAGAGGCATTGGGGTGTGTGGTGGATGGAGAGCTAGGTTCTGACCCAGAAAGACCTGGGTTCAGGTCTCACCTCTGACCTGTGCCCCAGGCAACTCTCTAAGACATAAGCTACCAAGAGGGTGCTGATCTGCATTGGTAAAGGGAATCTCCCCACTGGGAGTTCTCTACCCTGATGAATCATAGTTCCAATACCAAAAAAACAAAAAACAAAAAACAAGCAAACAAATGAAAAAAAAAAAACCTATTAGGGAATAGTTTCTCACAGTTGGAAGGGACCTCCAAGGTCATCTTGTCTGACCCATAGTATTTATACTTCTCTGTTCTTTCTGCTCTTCTACAAAGGCCTTGGCAAAGCTCTTACCTGCATAGCCTTTGGGAGGGAAGGTAGCCCCAGATCATTTGCCCTTTCTGTGGGGAAATGATCCTGCTTGTAGAAGAAGGGAGAGTGAGAGTCAGGCTGGTCTTCCTGGAGGTGATGGAGATGGAGTGGCATGGGGTTGAGTGGGGATTTATCTGTGGGATGTAGGGAAAGGAAGGATCAAAGAGGTAGAATTCCTCTCTCTTCCCAGCCACCTGGAACTAAAACCTCCTGTTTCTCACCTGTCAGCTAGCCTCAGAGCTCTTGTTCCCCTCACTTCCTCCTCTGCTGGGAGAGGCATGGGTTAAATTTTTGCACTCTCTACATTTCGCATCTTTGGAAATAGCTCTGATGGCCTCACCCCAGTTCTGTCCCTGCAAGAAAGAACTCTGGTCTCAGAGTCAGAAAATCTGGACTTGAGTGACAGTTGTTCCTTTTACTAGCAGTGTGAACGTTGTCATTCAGTTTTCCTAAGTCTCAGTTTCCTTACCTGTAAATGAGAATGCTTAAAATACCTGATTCACCAAGATATTGTAAGGAAAACACTAAACCAACAAGCATTTGTTAGGCTCCTACTGTGCTCCAGGCTCTGTACTAGGTGCTGGGACCTACAGAGACAAAAGCGAGGACCATTCTGGCTCTCAGGGAGCTTACAGTCTACAGAAATATCAAGCCACCGTTATAATTGCCTAGGATGGGCCGATCAGAAACATTGGTAGGCATCAGAAAGTTCCCCACAGTGGAGGATGTGCGTCCTAGCCCAGAGGTGGGCCCTTGTGAGGACTCGATCCTCCCAGGCCTGAGGAAATGGCCCTGCTCTAAATGTCCTCTTGATCTGTCTGGGGAACTGGGCCCATTGCTCCCCAGGGGACGCATTTTAGCCTGTGATACCAAAGAACAGCCGGAAACAAGTGGTTTTAGGTACAGGACCCGCAACCTTTCCCACGGGGCTGCCCCACAGGTCAAGGACACCATCTGGGACTGAAATGGGAAATGTGTTTCAAGAGGTTCCGGGGAACTTGGAGGAGGAAACCAGAGGGAAAAGGCATCTCGCCTCCCCACCATCGTGTCCCCCCACTTGGGTGCTTCCTGTTCCCCCTTTAAAGGAATAATCTTTTAAAATTTGGGAGTCAGAGGGCCTGGATTGCTTCCTGCCTGTGTGAGCAGGGGCCAGTCACTTAGCCTTCCTTGGGATGAGAGGCAGTGTGGCAGGCTGGGTAGCTCACTGGGCTTAGCAGCTGATCAAACGGGGCTCATATCCTGCCTCCGACACTTGCCAGTTGTGTGACCGTGTAGTCTCTGGGCCTCAATTTTACTCATCTGTCAAATGAGAGGATTGAACTCAGTGACCTCTAAAATTCTTGCTAGCTCGAAATGTATGATCCTGTGCAATGCAAGCCACACCCTCCACCTCCGGGCGTAAGACCTCTGAGCCTAGAAAGGCAAATAAGTAACTGAAATAATGCAGTAAGGGATAATAGTTCAATTCGAAATAGTTAAGATAGATAAACAGTCAAAATATTTTGTTAGATAAAATATTTTTAAAAGCTGACAGATAAAAAAAAAAATGACTAAGAGCCAAAGTCCTTTATCTGAATTAGATGGGTGTATCGGTTGCCTTCACGTGGGTGTCTTTATGGGGCTGGACTTCCTGAAGAGCAGGGTGGCCCCGGCAGCCCGAGGACTTGGGCCCTCTGGCCACTGCCTCAGGCCACAAACCTGGCTCTAACCATGGGAACTGAGCTTCAATCCACAGAGGGCACTTCTGGGGTGATCTGCCAATCAAGGCAGCCGCAAGGAGGCCCAGAATAAACAAACAGCCTCCTCACCCTGGGTCCCTCTGGGGCTCCCGTCATCAGTCAGACACTTCTAAACCAGCTTTTAAAACTGCAGATGGGTCAGGCAGAACCAGAGCTATACACAGTGTAATTGGAAGGCATTCTTAATGGGAAAGAGAAAGGGACTTAATGGCCCCTTTCCATCGGAGAGGGCTGGTGGCTGGGGAAAGAACCAAGAATTACATGGTGCAGTGCATAGAGCTTCCCCCCAGGATTCAGGAGGACCTGAGTTCAAATCCGGCCTCAGATATTTACTAGCTGTGTGACCCTGGGCAAGTCACTTCACCCTGTTTGCCTGAGTTTCCTCATGTGTTGAATGAGCTGGAGAAGGAAATGGCAAACCCCTCTAGCATCTCTGCCAAGAAAACCCCAAATGGGGTCAGGAAGGGTCAGACATGACTGAAAAATGACTGAGTATCATCGTGCCGGGTTTGGGGGATACAGACACAAAGCAAAAGGCGCTCTGCCCTCGAGGAGTTTGGAATCCAGTAGGAAGAGACAACCCATAAAAGGGCGAAAGTTGCCTGGGAAGGGGGTTTTTGTCTGGGAGGCCTTTTCCAGCACCAATGGTGGCATTGATTTGATATTCCTGTGCCCACAGTGAGAGGGGGGATGGGGGAGGTGGCACAGGTGGTGGCTGCCTAGCAAGGTGAAGTTGCCATCTCTCCCTGGCCAATCAGGAGAGCTGAGCCCTGGGGGCAGTCCCATGGCCGAGTGGATTAGCTCCCCCAAGGAGGGAGGACTTGATCGGGGAGGTCCAGTCTGGAGATAGCGAGTGGTTTCTGTTTGAGGCAAAGAGAAATAAGGCAGCTGAAAAGCAGATGGCGAGAGATGCCAGGATGGATGGCAGGGTGGGAGAAACGAAGTCAGACCCCTTCCAGTTCAGGGTCCCCTAAGTCTTTCCCCCTCGCAGCTGAAGCTCCCATATTCTGAGGCTGCCAAATTGTTATTGTCTGGGGCTCACTGTGATGCCAGCGATGCAGATCAAAGACGGAGGGGAAAGGGCTGCTACAGCGCCATAAACGTTTTCCTTGGCTGACGCTCTCTAGTGTTGCTGACCCGTGCGACCATAAGGCCACACGGCCTTTGCTTCCCTGGCCTGACCTGTCAAATTCGGGGGCCAGGCTCGAGGACCTCCGAGGCCCTTTCAGTTCCTGGTTTGAATCCCCGATCTGATTTCCTCCATGCCAATCACCCTCCCTCCCGTCCTTTTCCTCCTCCTCCCTCAGCTCTGACTGCTGCCCTACCTCTCAGGATTTATAAACAACAGGATCCTCTATGGCTTGGCTTGAGCATGGCATTCAGATGACTCAGTCAGGGACTTACCAATCAGCGGAGAAGGACCCAGGACAAAGAGGAAAGCATTCTGTAAACCTCAAGGTTTCCTCATCTGGCCACCTTTGCAGACCTCTTCCAGAATGGGAAAGAAGAGCAAAGAGCAGGGAGGAAGACGCACACGGACGAAATGGGGGCTCTGAGCTACTTGAGGGCAGGGACTGTCTTTTGCCTGTTTTTGTATCCCCAGAACTTAGCACAGTGCCTGGCACGTAGTAGGGTGCTCCTAAATGCTCATTGACTGACCACTCTCAGGACAATCCTGGTAGCAGAGAAACCCCAACTCCGGCATAACGCCAGCACCAGCCTGCCCAGGGTAGGACTCGGACGTTGGATAGCTGAGATAGATGAGATCTCAGCAACAAAGGTATCTGCTTCTCTCCGGCCAAGAGGTCAAACCACAGCCTGGTTCATACTGAGTCTGATCTGAGAGCTGTTTCTCAGCTTGTAATAAATTCACCAATGATGATTTGTGGTCTCAAGCCAGCCCCGGGGGATGTTTTCACCAGTCTATAAAAAGAAGCCTCAGAATCATTCTGAATTCTCAGTAGCCTCTTCTCAAAATAACGGAGTAGAACTACCTCTGTAGTTGGACCAGGGCTCAATGCCTTGAGTGTTACCTGTCTGACCCTCACTTGACCCTTCGGGCCTCAGTTTCCTCATCTGTAAAATGAGAGGATTGGGCTAGATGGCCCCTGGTCTCTCTTCTAGCTATACTCCAGGTTGGAATTGCAGAGGGTGTCAATGAACCATGATTAAGCTATGCTAGGCTCCCATGAGGCCTGGGATATGCCAACAGACCTTCTCTAGCAGAGGTGCCCATTCTCCTTCTTTTTTACCCAAATAGCTTACATTTCTGGCTTTCTAATGTCCCATTCGCCTATGAGCTGAAAAGTCAAGAGAAGTGTTCAGAGAATGTCAATTCGCAGATGTTAAAGGAGGTGGTGGAATGTGGGGGATCTCCATATGTACCTGGCAAGGTCAGGGTACGGGAACGGAGGATGTAGGGAAACAAGTGTGACTGTCTCCACAGCCCAGATTCCTGAATTTCCTTGAGTGCAGTGTCCAACCCAGGCTTGACCCACACATCCCAGCCCGAGACTGTTGCTGGCCTGGTGCCTTTTCTTACCACCTCTTCATCTCCTCCAGTGATTCTGGACAGGGCTGCATGTGTCTGTTCAGAAAATAAATTCTACTTTCAAATGGCCTCTCAAGACTTATGAATAAGAGCCAGACCCTTACTCTCTGGCTACACATTTTGAGGATGGTTGGGAGCTGATGTAAGGGAGGGCAGCTCGTGAATTCTGCCTTTAAGGTGACACTTTCTTCATGAATAAGCCAACCAATTTTTCCATTCATTTCATTGCTTCAGAAACCCTAACGTGGGCTGTAGAGCGGAGGTGTTATTACTTTTCAACTTGTGTAGTGAATGCCTAGTAAATCCTTCCCCTTCTCTCCCCCCTTTCGCCATCGACCCCCTCCCTCCCCCAACAGCACTCGGCATCCATAATCTCAAAGGTTCTATGTGTTTACAAGAGGCAAATTGTCTTGTTACCAAAGCTCAAATTAAATATAGAGCTGCTTGTTCTAGTCTAGAGAGCAGTATACTTACAGTCAGAAGCCAGGGTTTGAATCCTGTCTGTGGCCCCTCAGTCAGGCCACTGAGCTCTCAGTTTACTTGGGGTCTCAGTTTACTCATCTATGATATGAAGGGGTCAGACTAGATAATCCCCTCTCCCCACCTCCAGAACCCCTCCTGCTCCAATCCTAAATAAAACAGGACAGGGTTAAAAAAAAAGCTACATCAAAATATATGTAATTGATCCCTTCTAGCTTATATTCTTTTTAAAGATTTTTATATGTACCTTTTCAGGTGTCAAGCATTTTTTTCTCCTCCTCCCCACTAGAAAAAAAAGAAAAGGAAGAAACAAAACTTGTACCAAGTATAGTCAAGTACAGGAAATTCTCATATTCTCCCCTAATTTCATGTGCTAGAGAGCTGTTTTTATCTCTTGTTGAAGCCTCTTTTCTTCACACTGAGTGGACAGAGAAGAGATTGTTAGGGATTAGGAGTGGGGGGCTGGTTCTGGGGTGACATCTGGAAATGGTTCTCTCTTTCAGAAACTCAGTACTTGTAGACGTGAATTTTGACCTTCTACAGAAATCAGCCAGCCCCCTTTGAATGGCAGGTCCCCACGGGATTGTCTTCTGTCCATGTTATGGGTCTGCCTGTGTTATTTGGATTTCTGAGATAGTCAGACCGAGAAATTGAGGTCAGAGGCTTCTTGGAGCGACAGACAAACTTTTGATAATTCAGCAAATGTGTGTGTTAAAGTGCCTACTGTGTAGAAGACTCGTCTGAAACAAAAGCTCATTTTTTAAAAAAGCTTGATCGATGCCTTTTTTTTTAATATCATAGTCATTGCCAGATATGTTACTGCCCCAACTCCGTGCCACATATCCCCAAATGAATCCTGCCTTGTAATAATAACAATACCTAACATTGACATAGTGCATAAAGCTTTACCTATATTACCTCATCTGATCCTTGCAACTCCCCTGTGAGGTAGGCGCTTTTTTATCCCCATTTGACAGATGAGGACATCGAGGCTGACTGGGCATTCCAATTCCTCAACATTCCAAAGCCTATTTTTTTTACTTTTTTTTTTTTTGACAACTGTATGCTTTCAGATGATGTTGCTGTGAGTCATGAATTGACTTAGTCTCCGAAGAATTTAAATGAAAAGTCACTCCAAGGGCAATAGAGAGGCGTGTAATGGGATCTCCAGGTGGGACGGGAAGAATCAGGGAGAGGTACAACCGGGGTGAGGGGAAGGTAGGTCAGACACATAGCAATAGTGACCAACGAATAGTCCCTGTCCTCCACTGACTGCCACACAAGTGACTAGCTCTAGTCCTGAGTGTAGTTTTTTTTTTTGTTTGTTTTTTGGGGTTTTTTTGGTGAGGCGTTTGGGGTTAAGTGACTTGCCCAGGGTCACACAGCTAGTAAGTGTCAAGTGTTTGGTCTAAGGCCAGACTTGAACTCAGGTCCTCCTGACTTCAGGGCCGGTGCTCTATCCACTGCGACACCTAGCTGCCCCTAGTCCTGAGTGTGTTGAGCAGGAAGGTGTGATTGAGAGTTCCACAGAATGGGTCGCAATCTGCCCCTTTGGAGGGAATGTTGATGTGGAGGAGGTGGCATTTCACCTCGGTTTGGAAGATATCCCTTCTTTTCTCACTTTAATATGGGTTGTAGATGTAATAAACTACTCATAGGATCATAGAGCTAGAATAGAGACCACCCATTTTACAGAAAGGGAAACTGAGGCCCAGAGCGATAACAGTGATCTGCCCAAGGTCATAAGTGACAAAGCTGGGCTTTGGACCCAAATCCAGCCCTCTTGCCACCACTCTGATTCACAAAGGTAATTAGTTTCACTTTAATTTTGAGAGCGTTGATTAGATTGTAGTCAGAGCACCTGGATCTCAGTGCCAGCACTGATCCTGTCTTGGCATCACTGTCAATCAGTCAACTAGCATTTATGAAGTACCTACTATGTGCTAGGCACTGTGCTAAGTGCTGGGGATACAAAGAAAGGCAAAAAGACAGACCCTGCCCCAATGGAGCTTCCAGTCTAATGGAGGAGAAAACATACCAAAAACAAAAAACAAAAAACAAAAAATCAACTACGTACAGACAAGACGGAGACAGGATAAATGGGAGATAATCGATGCAGGGAAGGTACTGGCATGTAGCCTTCTTGCAGAAGGGAGGACTTCAGCAGAGACCTGGGAAGCCAGGAGGTGAGACGAAGAGGAGAAAGTTCCTGGCATGGGGGACGGCCAGTGAAAACGTCTGGAGTGTCCAGAGTGAGGAGCAGCCACTCACTGAATCTGTGGAGGGAGCTGAGGTTGACTCCTATGTCTGCTACTTTATGACCTGTGTGACCTTAAGGACTTCTTTGGGCCTCAGTTTCCTCATCTGTAAAATGAGGGGATTGGACCAGATGACCTTGGAAGTCATTGGCAGCTCTCAGTCTCTGATTTCATGAGCTTACTTTGCATGTCCTTGAACAAGTGTTTTCCCCCAGCTGGGCCTCAGTTTCCCCCCACTGCCTCATGAAGGCGTGTTGACCCAGATAATCATGAAGGACCCTACCAGCACTCAGTCTTGTGAAATGCTGCCTATTGCAAGTACTTTGTGTTGCTCTCCGATAACGAGTCCCTCCCCCAGATGAAGAGCTGCCTTTACTGGCTCTTTGGGCTGGGCTGATCCAGCACCTCGGCTCAGGCAGAATGAGCCAGATGGGACGCATTAAATCATCAAGGCGACAGGCGCTATTTTGCACAGCTCAGGTTGGGAATTATGATGAATGAAAGTGCTCAGCGTCCAGATGTCACCGAAGAAAGGATGAATGCCCACTTTCCATCAGAGTCACCATTCACGGGAAAAGCAGATTTTTCCATGAGTAATGACTCCCAGCAACCGCATGACTGCAAGAATGATGCCCAGATTGCAGCTTTGCAAAAAAAAAAAAAAAAAGAGTCTCCGCAAACTTCCAAAGGAAACTTATTTCTAGATAACGAGCCCTTTTTTCTTTCGATCTTCAGTGGCTGGGTAAACTTGAGAAGGAGACATATCTGCTAGAGTGAAGAGTGAAGGAATACTCACTGAGCATTTGGGGTTGAGAGGCAGTCTAGCATAGTGGGTAGAGTGCTGGCCTTGGAGCTAGGCAGATCCGGGTTTGAATCTCCCCTCAGACACTTATTTGCTGTGTGACCCTGGCCAAATCACCTAACCTCTATCTGCCTCAGTTTCCCTTTGGTTGGTCTTGATGATCAACCTCTAAGGTCCCATCTACTATGAAAGGCAATATGGTATAATGGATGGGGTCCTGGTCCCTGAGTCAGGAGAGACTTGACATCACGGATGGAAGTTGGACAAGTCACTTAACTTCTGTGTCCCTTGGGGCAACTCTTGGACTTAATCTGCTGAGTCAGAGTTGGGCTGATTCCCTCCCCCTGCCCTCAACAACAGCCTGATGAGGGAAAGTCCTAGAGATTTTATTGTCCCCATTTTACAGATGAAGAAAACAAGGCTCCGGGAGCCAGTGACTTGTCTGTGGGCACCCTGCTAGGCAGGATCAAAGGAAGGTTTCAAAACCAGGTCTCTGTCAACTCTGGCTCTGGTGCTTTCTCTCCCCCGCCCCCCACAGCTGCTGCTGGTACAAGATATGACCATAATATCGCAGCTAGATTTCTTCCCCTTCTATCCCACCGTCTCTCTTAGTAGTCAGTCCTATTATCCTGAGTTAATGGGCGTCTTAAAATCATTGACAAATGCGGGCAGGAAATACTAATGGCTTCCTGAGTCTCCAACCTGCTGTAAATCCACAGGCTGGGCCTGGCCTTTCCCGCCCCGCTCCAGATGTCGCCCAGACCCTGACCGGCCCTGGGGGTGCTTAGACAGTCTGGCTTGGTCTTTGTTATGACCCAGCAATAAGTTCATTTGCAAAGGTCACTGAAGAGAGACAGGAAAGGCAGGCCGAAGTCATCACTCTGGGAAGAAAGAAGAGAAGCGAGCTAGGAAAGAAGAGCTGGAGAGGGGAAGAAGGGAGATAGGAAGAGAGGGAGACAGCACGGTACCTTGGACAGAGGTCTCTGGGTTCAAATCCTGCTTCTGATGGTAGAACCTTGGGCAAATCACTTGCCCTCCCTGGGCCTCAGTTTCCTCATCTGTAAATGGGGGGAGGGGTTGGACTAGCACCAAACCCATGACCCTGGGAGTACACTTGGAAGAGAAGAACCCCAAAGAGGACCTGAGTTTGAATTCCATTCTTTCCACTACTACCTGTGTGACCTTCGCCTTGCTGAGCCTCAGTGTCCCCATCTGTCAAACATAGGAGTTAGACATTATCTGTGATAAAGACAAGCTTTCAGAAGGCCCCAAACCATTCCTGTTCAGTTTGGGGAAGATCTGTTGAAAGGACTGGGGGGAGAGTAGATTTGTCTTAGAGCCGCTGGCTGCCAAGGGTCGTCCCAACTGGCCACATTCATGGTAACAGGTACTAAGCTGAGAGACCACAGACTAATTAAGAAGCTACAAACAAAGGAAACCATGGGTCAGCCGAGGGCAGGATCCTTAACTGTTTTTGTATGACGTGGACCCCTGTGGCATTCTGGGGAAGTCTGTGGACCTCTTCTCAGAACCATGTTTTTCAATAATTGAAGGTCGTGTTAAATTTAAGAAGCTTGTGAAAATAAAAGCGTAATTTTTCTTCACATCCAAGTTCATGGACCGCCAGACTCCATTGGCTCAGTAGATAGAATGCTGGACCTTAGAATCAAGAAACAAACCTCCCCTTCCCTCCTTTTCCCTCCCCCCATTCAACTCTTGCCTCAGGCGCTTGCTAGCTGTGGGACCCTGGGCCAGTCCCTTAACCCCTCTGTGCCTCACTTTCCTCATTTGTTAAATAAGGGGCTAGACTCTATGGCCCCTAAGAGACCTTCCAGTCAAAATCAATGATTCCTGGGGCAGCTAGGTGGTGCAGTGGATAGAGCACCGGCCCTGGAGTCAGGAGGACCTGAGTTCAAATCCAGCCTCAGACCCTTGACACTTACTAGCAGTGTGACCCTGGGAAAGTCACCTAACCCCATTGCCTAGCCAAAAAAAAAAAAATTGATGATTCTGTGGCTCATTTCCTCCTTCACAGTGGGGGAGCACCCCAGCTCTAAGTGCTAAAATCCTAGAAATAAGTATTTTTTGAAGCTAATGCACCCACTTGGACTGCTAAGTAAGTTCTGTGAGTTCCTTTACAGTCTTCTATCCAAAGCCCTTCACGTTAAGCACTTAGAGAACAATGCAAGCTGGTGTATGATAAAGTTGCTCAGTTGGGCACCTGCCACCTGATCCCTTCTGGCTACCCAGAGAAGTGGGCCCAGGGTTCCATCACCTCCCCAAAGCTAACTAGGGAGATCTGGAGGAGAATAGAAACTCACATTTCTGTAACTGACTTTGAGTCACAGAGTATTCTCCCAACAACCCTGTGAGGTGGGCAGAGTAGGAACCAGGATTCCCCCATTTGGCAGATGGAGAAACTGAGGCAAAGAGAGAAGTTAAGGGACTCTGCCCCAGGACCCACAGCTCCCGAGTGTCAGAGGTTTGAACCAATGTCTGATAGATTTAGACCTGGAAGGGATCTTTGAGGCCACAGGCTCAAGCCCCACATGTGACAGATGAGAAGATGATGGAGGTCAGTTGGCTTGCCTGAGGTCACATAGGTCATAAGTGATATAAGGCAAGATTTGAACCCAACAAGTCTTCTAGGCTTCCAGTCCAGCGCTTTCCCCTTGAGCAGCCCCTTTACGTACTACTTCCTCAGTCTCTGAAGAGTAGAGATTAAGTTCTCCAGGCAAATACTCACTTTCCCTCTGAGGTAGTCCCACTGCTACATGCCATAAGTGAAGACAGTCAGGACTCTGGCATTTACTACTGGGCAATCAGGAATTATGGCTCCTCATATATCAACTGATTCTTTTTTTAAGTACAAAGAGTCGGCATGGAAAAATGGACAAAGTGCTGGGTTTGGAATCCAGAAGACCTGGGTTCAAATACTGCCTCTAATGCTTACTATCAATCAGTTAGCTTTAAGCACCTACCATATACCTAGGGGCACGGTGCTAGGCACAGGAGATACAAATGCAGAAGAGATGTGATCCCTGCTCCCCAGTAACTTGCATTCTGATAGGGAGAACTAGCCAACCTAGCTCCCCTGAGCCTCAGTTTCTTCATCTTTAAGATGAGAATGATAATAATAGCTCACAAGGTTGCTGTATGGCCCAACTGAGCTCATCTTTGTAAAGCATTTTGCACCACCAGGAGAGTGGCCATAAATATTTTAGATCATATAGGTTGCCAAGAGAAATATCAACAATCTCAGATATATAGATGGTACCACTCTGGTGGCAGAAAGTGAAGAGGAGGGTGAAAAAGGAGTGTAAAAACTGACTTGAAGCTTAACATCAAAAAACCTAAGATCTTGACAACTGGTCCTATCACTTCCTGGCAATAGAGGGAGAAGAAATGGAAGCCATATCAGGTTTTATATTCTTGGGCTCAAAGATCACTGTAGATGGTGACTGCAGCCATTAAAATAAAAGATGCTTGCTCCTTGGAAGGAGTGCAATGGTGAATATGGACTGCTACTAAAAAGTAAAGCCATCTCCCCTAATAAATACTATAAAAAAACCTATGATTTTTCCAGTAGCACGGTATGGTTATAAGAGATGGACTATAAGGAAAGCTGAGAGCCGCAGAATCGATCCTTTTGAATTGTGGTGCTGGAGAAGACTTTTGAGAGTCCCTTGGATAACAAGTTCAAATCAATCAATGCATAAAGAAATTAATTCAGGCCATTCATTGGAAGGTCAAATACTGAAGCTGAAATCCTTTGACCACATAATGAGAAGAGGGGACTCATTGGAAGAGACCATGATGTTGGGAAGGACTGAAGACAAAAGGAAAAGGGGACGGCAGAGAAGAGATGGATGGGTAGTGTCACGGAAACAATGAACATGAGCTTGGACGGACTTGGACAGGTAGTGGCAGATAGAAGAGCCTGGAGTGCTTTGGTCCATGAGGTCATGAAGAGTCCGACGCTACTGAACAACAAAAAAAGTTACGTCAGTTACAGCATTGTCATTTTAATTAAAAATAAGAACTGGATTCTAGTCCCAGCTCTGTATGGCCTTAGGCAAATCAAATGGGGATGGAAATACCTGGCCTTTCTCCATCCTGAGGTGGTAATGAGGAGCAAATGAGATAAACATGAAAATATCAAAGAACCCAATATTGTACATTTCTGTATTCTCTGTGGATTCCCTCACACATCCCTGGTGTCCAGTAAATGGAATGAATGACCCCAACCTTCTGAGGCCAGTCCAATGAGAGAATGTACATAAAGTGCTTTGCAAACCTTGAAATGATGTAGAAATGATTATTTTTGCTATTATTAATATTATTATAGCGTTGGGTTAAAGTTCCTGAACAAATAGAACAAAGACAAAGATCCTGAACCCCACCTTACTCCTTCAGTAATTCATTACTCACAGGGTATAGCACTACTCCTCATCCCTGATTCCGATCACTTTGCTTTTCAGAGTCTTTGCATCCGTCCCCCCATCTTAGCAAATAGTAGGTACTTAATATAAGTGCTCAATGCTTGATTAAAGTTATTTTCACACAGTCAATGAGCATTTGAATGACCCCTCTGTGCAGAGAACTGAACTCATTACTGAGGGAGAAACACAAAGAGATGAGATTCACTCCATAGGCTCACGGAACTTAGGAGTCTGGTTGGAAAGCCCAACCTTACTTGAAATAATTAAAAGTCAGGAGGGGAGGGACTGGTCTGTTTTTGTCCTTGTATCACCAGCCCTCAACATAGTGCACCTGGCACACAGTAGGTGTTTAATAAATCCAGGACAAGAATTTCGTCCGCCATTCAAAGGTCCCAGTATTGGCAAACTGTCTGTTCTCATCCCATTGTAGATGCAGACTAGCTGGTTGGCCATCTGAACCTTATTTTCCTCATCTGTAAAATAAAATAATTGGACTCAATGGCCTCTTAAGGACCCTTCCACCTAGAAATTTATGATTCGATTACATCTCTGGGCCTCAGTTTCCTCTTCTGTAAAAGGAGAAAGCTGGGCTCAGCAATCTCTCAGGTCCCTTGAGCTCTGGAGCCATGTTTCCGTGATGTTGGGTCTGCTGGGGCTTCGTTCCACCCTTATCATCTTTGGAAACCACTCTAATCGGCCCTTCTCAGCGTTTTCCCAACAAATGGAATCAACTCAACCCGATATCTGCAGCTCAGACAAAGAGAGGGGGAGAGAGAGAGAGAGACTGAGACAGAGATAGAGATAGAAAGGAGAGAGACAGACAGCATAGAAGAGAGAGAAAAAGAGGGAGGGAGAGGGAGAGAGAGAGAGAGAGAGAGAGAGAGAGAGAGAGCATAGGAGAAAGAGGGAGAGACAGAGACAGAGATACAGATAGAAAGAATGAAAGAAACAGAGACAGCATAGAAGAGAGAGAGAGGGAGGGAAAGAGATGGAGGGGGGGA
>NW_020954546.1:20595206-20639917 GCF_900497805.2 Vombatus ursinus | reverse complement strand
GAGGGGAGGAGAGAGAGAGACTGAGACAGAGATAGAGATAGAAAGAATGAGAGAGACAGACAGCACAGAAGAGAGAGAGAGAGAGAGAGAGAGAGAAAAGCCCAAAGAGCAGACAGATCCTGGGGGTGGGAAGATCAGATCCTTGTGTGACTGAGGCAGCACTTCCTGTCAGAGCAAAGGTACTGAATTTCTAATCACAGACTCTGGATTTTTTTCCCGTGAGCTATGCAAGTGCTTTTCTCCTGTACATCGAATGCATAGATTGGCCTTATTCCTAGAAGTCCTGGGGGGGGGGGGGGGGAAGGAGGCAGGATAGAATGGGACCAAATGCCCCTCAGAGGCTGGAGCAAGAAGAATGAAGGGGTGGTCAGGAGAGGGTCCAACAGTTGCAGAGCCCGTGGCCTTGGACGAATGTCAAGCAGCAGAGGGCCTTCCCTGGCTTTGTCCCCTCTGATCCCCTATTTGGAGCTCCTTTGGCCAGTGAGTGATTTCGTGGTTTTGCCCATTGTTGGTGCTTCTGGGCAACAAGAGGCAAATGGCCGGAACCCTTCCCCACCCCCCACCCCCAAGGGCAGAATGTCAGTGCTGTGGGCAGTTGGGCTTACTTATGCGCTACCGAGCAATTAAAAGAGAGCCCTGTTCCTCTGAGGAGATTTGGCCCTCCCAACTGTTTGTCAACCGAATAAGCCAGCCGGAGGAGGGGTGAGGAAGGGGATGCAGAAAACCAACTTTGTCCTTGGATGTTCTTTGAGAAATCGGGTTTCTTTGTTCGCTTCCCAGCAGAGCCATCACTAGGCATTTTGGCATCTGGGGCAAATTTGTAGGGGAGGAGTATACAAGGGGCATTCTGGCCTGCTTGGATGCAGCGGTGCCAGGAGAGGCAGCGCCGGCTTCTTGAGGAGGGTCGACAGTCCCCAGCCCTGGAGAGGAGGAGGAAGGGAGGAAGCAGCGGGAATGGGCTGAGGCAATGGGAGGGAGACCTGGCCCATGGAGAGGACTGGAAGGCTTGAGAGTGATGCCACGTTGGATGAAGCCAGAAGGGACCTCAAAGGTCATTGAATCCAACCCCTCAGTGGACAGATGAGGAAACTGAGGCCCAGGGAGCAGAAGTGACTAGGTGGTAATATGGTAGTGAATGTCAAAAATGGACCATGAACCCAGCACCTTGGTTGTAGAGCCTCCGGGCCTGGAACACTCTGCCTCCTGGCTTCCCTGGCTTGTGGTCTCAAATCTCCCCTTCTCCAGGAGGCCTTTCCTAGTCTCCCCCACCTTTAGCGCCTTCCCTCTGAGGTTACCTCCCATTCATACTGTCTACATCTTCTATGTGCATGGGTATCTGCATGTCATCCCCTCCACTAGAACATGTGCATCTTGAAGGCAGGAACCAAGTTTTTGCCTTTTGTCGTATCTACAGGAAATTTCACAAGCCCTTGATAAATACTTGTTGACTCACTGTCAGGAGAGGAAGAGTGCCCCCATATACTCATACCCCAGGGCAAAGCCCCAGCGACCTTGCCCTGGTTCAGACTCTTTTACTTATATAAAGTATTCATGACCTGGATCATTATTCTCTTTTTTTTTTCTTTTTTTGGGCAGTGCGGGTTAAGTGACTTGTCCAGGGTCACACAGCTAGTAAGTGTGTCTGAGGCCAAATTTGAACTCAGGTCCTCCTGAATCCAGGGCCGGTGCTCTATCCACTGTGCCACCTAGCTGTTCCCTAGATCATTATTTTCAAAGGTTCTCAAAGGGCCTTTATGTAGATTGAAGGGAGAGGCAGGGATGGGAAGAGGGGTGGACCAAGAAATTCTCATGCCTTATAAATTCTTCTCTTAAGCCCACTACTTTGGAAAAGTTATAAATCAAATATCAGAATATCACATCCTGTTCAATTTGGGACTACCCCGTCGACATCATCGTCGTCCCCATCACACATACCACTTTATGAAAAGTATGCACTTAGGGAGGAAAAATAAATGTTTGTTAATTGAAAAAAAATTTTTAAATAACTTAAAATAAATAAAGTGGTACAGCCGTTTACTAAGAGGCAGCTTTGTCAGAAAGAAAAGCAGACTAAAGCCGGAGGACCTCAGCTTCATCACTTTCTTAGCTGTGTGACCTTGGGCCAGTCAGTAAACATTTCCTAAGCATCTACTATGTGCCAGCTAATAAGCGCTAGGGACACAAATAGGAAAAAAGAAAACAACGCCAGCCCTCAAAGAGCTTACAGTCTAATAACTCGGAAAGTATTATTTGAGCCCTCTGAGGGAGCGTCTTCATCTGTGAAGGGGACAACGAGGCTGATGATACTTGCATTAACTTACCACAGAGGGTTGCTGAGAGGGTCTAAGAATAATGATAAACAACCATATGGGAAGAGTAAGAGAAACAAGCTGGCCCCATCCTTGTGTCAGCTGGCTGGCCCAAGAAGATCTTCTGTCTGCAGAAGATAAGCATGGGTGCCATTGTTGTGATTTGTGGATTTAGTCCTGTCTGACTCTTCATGACCCCATTGGGGGTGTTCTTGGCAAAGATACTGGAAGGGTTGGCCATTTCTTTCTCCAACTCATTTTATAGATGAGAAAACTGAGGCAAACAGGCTTAGGTGACTTGTCCAAGATCACACAGCTACTAAATGTTCCTGGCAAAGATACTGGAGAGGTTGGCCCTTTCCTTCTCCAGCTCTTTCTTACAGATGAGGAAACTGAGGCAAACAGGGTTAAATGACTTGCCCAGGGTCGCAGAGCTAGTGTCTGAGGCTGGATTCGAATTCAGGTCCTCCTGACTCTAGGGCTAGTACACTCTCCACTGTACCACCTAGCTGCCTATTACTTTCATCCAATTACAAAAATTAATCACCTTGTCCACCTGTGAAAGAGTCCACCGAGAGCACAGTCGTGACTCAGTCCAAGACTGTTTGTATCAGAGCTCCGAAGAGGAGAAAAAGCAAATAATCATAACAGCCAGGACTTATGCTTGCCAAGCATTTTAAACACACCTCATTTAATTAAAACAACAACCTTGTGCAGGAGGGGCTATTATTGTCCCCATTTTATAGATACAGAAACTGAGGTTTAGTGAGATGAAGTGATTTGACCAGACCCATACAGCCTGAGGCGGGATTTGAACCCAGCGCCCTGGTGCCAGAACCAGTGTTCTTTACACTGTACCTCGCCAAAGGCAACCTGCCTGGCATTATGAATGGAGGTGCCCTGGGGTGGGGGGTGGGGAGGTTCCACTGTTCCACGGTCTCCATGTGCTTATTTTTGCATAAGCAGCCCATCGATCCAGATAACTAACTGTAAATGCTGTGTATCTCCACCACATCCCCACGTCCTCCCTGGTGTTGGGTTCTCGTTGCTTCTTTTTAAAGTGCTTTATAACTAAGAGGAGTTCATGAAGTGTGAGTCATTCTTATCATTGCTATAGGAAGATTTAGGCGTCTTGGAAGGGCTTGGGGCCAGCTCAGCAATGGCTCCTGTTGGTTGTACTTACACAGGACTTTGGAGTTTACCATGACGTGAGCTGGATGAGTCTCATTTCCTGGAAAAATTTGGGCCATCCGCAAATTCTTTGTGTGTCCTTGCTCTGGTCCGTGGGATCGGGGCCCCAGGCGGCCCCCTCTTTTATGGTCCTTGTCTCTGTAAATGTTTGTGTCTGTTGATTGTTGGGTTCATAAGTAAGATAGAAATAGAGGCTGGGTCTGTGATCTGCTTGGCATAGGAAACCCCTCCAATGAGGAAACTCCCTCTTCCGATGCAGTCTGGCGCCTTCTCTGAGAAATTAGGAGACTTGCTTCGAGTCACACAGCCTGCATGTGTCCATGGCAGCACGTGAACCCAGGTCTTCCTGGCTTGGAGGCCAGCTCTTTGTATCTGTATCTACTACAGTAGACGACATCATTCATTTGTTTTAAATATATAAAAAAAACCTACCACCTAGCACAACTGTTCCAAAATGTGATCTGTTGTTTTCTAAATTAATTGCATTTGTATCCCTCTGATAAGATGTTGAGTAGGTCTGTTTTATTTCAGAAAATTGTTTAAAACACTCACAATCAAATCTGGTCACTAGCAGTGACATGATTAAGCAGGGGCATGGTTGGTGTGATGGGGAGAACACGGAGCTGGGAGCCAGCTCTGCCTCTCAACCTGTGTGACCTTGGACAAGATGGGTCACCTCTGAGCCTCAGTTTCCCTTGTCTATGAAATGCTAATTAGCCAATCTGCCTCCCAGCCTGGCTCGCTAAGCAGTGTTGCTTTAGCTCAGGGATCTTGACATGGCGTCCCTGTGTAGATTTCAGGGAGTCCATGAGCTTGGATGCCCATGAGATTGTAAGCTCCTTGAGGGCAGGGATTGTCTTCTGCTTATTTTTGTATCCCCAGCATTTAGTACAGTTCCTGGCAATAGTAGATTCTTAATAAATGTTTATTGATTGATTAGATAAGGGGGGGAAATGGCATCTTTGTACTGTTTCCTTTGAAACCCTGTGTATTTGATTTGCTACTTTTAAAAACATGATTCGGAGAAGGGGTCCCTGGACTCCACCAGACTGTTGTCAAAGCAGCGCATGACACAGAAGAGGTTAAGAGACATCTTGCTATAGCCAAAGGGTGTTGTCAACCTTAACACTCTAAATTAATAATAACTGACATTCCCTGTGAGGAAACAGACCCATTAAGTGACTTTCTCATGGTCATATAGTAATACCGAACAGAGATCTGAGGGAGGATTTGAACTAGGGGCCCAGCCCTCTCTACCCACTGTCCCTAATTGCCCTAATTAATACAGGTGGCTAATTATTAATATCACTTCCTCCTCTATAAGATCAGATAGCTAGAACTGGAAGGAGTCTCACAGAAATCAACCCTTTCATCTTACAGATGAGGAGCTGAGGCCCAGAAAGTTTAAGTGACTTGCCCAAGGTCACATCAGTAATAGACGTCTTTGATTGAGACTAGTGATGACCTTGAAGTAATAATCCCTCGGATTTAGATAGCACTTTAAGGTTTAAAAAACACTTCTCACAACAACCCTGGGTGGCAGTAGGTCCTGCTACCTTTGCGGATGAAGGAACTGAGGTCACAAGGGGTTAAGTGATTTGCCCCTGGTCACACAGATAGTAAATGTGTGAGACTGGTTTTAAACCCAGGTCTTCTGGATTCCAGGTGCAGGGCTCTATGCATTGTACCACCCAGTTGCTTTCAAAGGAGATAATCTATTTCTAGTGCTTAAAGCTTTATTTCTAAAATTGCATTATTTTGTTGTTGTTCAGTCATTTTTCAGCCTTTTCCAATTCTTTTGACCCCTTTTGGGGTTTTCTTGGCAAAGATGCCAGAGTGGTTTGCCATTTCCTTCTCTAGCTCAAATCACTCCTCTCCATCTGCAAACCCCATCTTGAGTCCCCACGTGGTCAATAACGATCTCGAGAGTATGAGCTGTGCTTAAAAGGAATTGGGATGCTTCACTGGTACTGAGTTCCCCTTCCATGGAAGTAGTCAAGCAGAGGCCGATCGACCATTTGTCAAAGAAGTCACAGGAAGGATTTCTGCTTTCCGGAGGGCTCAGTGGTTTCCAAGGCCTATTCTATATCCCAGGCTTGGTGATATTGCTCATCTCAAATGACGGCGGTGCAGACAACAAGACAGCCATCTTGGCAACTCCCGTTTTCAATGATTTGATAGCTTTCATTTTGCATGTAGATTCCGAAAAATGAGCAGCACCAAATTGTATCAAATTCTATTAAGTGGATCTCTGTTGCCTCTTGTGTCTAGGATGGGGCTCAGTTTACAATTCACCCTTAAAACAGAATAATTGAATCATTTCTATTAGCATTGATTCAGTCTGCTCCAATGATCACTTAGAGAGTCAACTGTATATTTCTGAGTTTCCCTCCCCTCCTTGGGGTGTGTGTGTGTGTATGTGTGTGTGTGTGTATGTGTGGTCCAGACCTGTGATTTCACCTGTGTAGGGAACTTCCAGTAAGAAAACTTTATCATGCTGTTCAACACCTTTCCGGCATTTTATAGTCTTAACAGAGCTGCCTAGAACACTTAGAAGTTGTGACTTACTTGCTCAGGGTCACATGGCCAATAGGAGTCAGAGGCTAAACTTAAACCCAGGTCTTCTAGACTTTCAGTTCCACTCTCTGCCCACACTGACACACAGACCTCTCCTCCTAGTCACTGACACTGTCGAATGAAGTGATTTTCAAAATAATTATTCTGCTGGGTAATTATTACTACCAGTCTTGGCTCAGGAGAGGAGAAGGAAATGCACTTCTCATCTTTCATTGGTTTGAGGGTGGGGAATATAGGAGTATATTCAATATCAATATATCAGGAATATTCCAGTATATCTGGAAATTACTGTGATATAAAAACAAAAAGCATGAATAAAAAAACAACAACAACCAGTTCTGAGTCAGTTTAGGGGAAGGAGAGTAAGTTCACTTGCTTGATCATAGAAAATGAACTTTGAAAGTCTCAAGGCTGGTGCAATAGCTCCAAAGGGCATATAATGCCCGGAATAGCAATCAACTGCCCTCCATTTCCAGCAATGACGTCCACGGGAAATAAGCAACATGAGAGATTTAGCCTAACTACATGAGAAAGCCTTCCTGAGGTTGGTCAGGATGGATTATCTAGAGCAGTGGTGGGGAACCTGAGACCTCAAGGCCGCATGCAGCCCTCTAGGTCCTCAAGTGTGGTGCCAGTACCCCTGATTAAAGAGATCAAATCATTTCCTCTTTCCAAGATGCTTTTGGTACGGGCTTTGTCTAAAAGCAGGAGAATGGATTCAGTGACAGCCACCGAAAGCCCGAGAATTCTCAAATCTCTGTTGGATCATCCTGGCCTCACGTCCACCATTGTGCCCAGATTTCTCTATTGTGGTTATGATCTCATCAGAATTCAAACCTCAAACAGTTGTTGATTGTTTACAAGCCCAGAGGCAGAGATGTATTCAAAATGGCATTTAGGACTCTGGTCCCTTCTTGGGTGTGTTCTCGGGTTTGTGGGATGATTCCCTTTCTGGAGAGAGGACACAGTTGAAGGAAATTGACGTTTTGTTTCTTATAGCTGGAGCAGGAGAGAGGGGGGATAGTAAGCATAACTACTATTAAATAAGAAAGCTGCTGTAGCTACATCCCACACAGGTGGCCACACCTTCCTTCTATTCTGTTCTTTCTTGTCTTAATTTCCATGATCCCAGGCTTACCTAGTTCGCTTCCTATCTCTTGGATCTTGGACATCAGAGAAAATATCTAGTCCTCCATTTTGTTGGTCAGATGACTCAGGAGTTTACAAAATGTCATCTTACTTGATCTTCACAATAACTCTGAGGTAGGTACTATAATCATCCCCATTTTACAATTGAGGAGGCTAAGACAGTTTAAGTGACTTACCCAGGGTCACATAGGTAGTAAGTATATGAAGCTGGATTTAAACTCAGGTCTTCCTTACTCCAGGCCTAGTGCTCTATCTAATGCACCACTAATATAGAAAGCTTTACCTGGCAGTGAATGGATGCATGAATGAATGGTTAAAAGGATGGACAGATGAATGGAGTCATGGATGTATGGATAGAAGGAGGATGGATGATGGGTGGCTAGAAGGATGAATGGATAGGAGGATGGATGGATGGATGGATGGAAGGATGGATGGATGGATGGATGGATGGATAGAAGGATGGATGGATGGATGAATGGATAGATAAAAGAATGGATATATGAATGGAAGAAGGGATGGATGGACAGATGAATGTATGGATGAATGAATGAATTCATTCATTAGCCTGCTTTGTCATAAAGGTTTATTCATTAGCTTCCTATGTTCTCTAGGATGAAATGCAAACTCCTCTGTTTGGTATTTGAAGCACTTCCCAACCCGATTCCAACCTACTTTTCCACCCTGTCATATACTCTTTCATCTGGTCAAACTGACCTTCTGGATGGTTCCTCCTATGTGGCACTCTATGTCCCATCTCCACACTTTTGCTCAAGCTGTCCCCCATGCCCGGAATGCCCTACCTCATCTCCTAGAAGCCCTGGTTTCCTTCAGTGCTTAATTAGCTTGTGTCTGCTCCTCCATGCAGCCTTCCTTGGTCCCTCCTGGCTGCTAGTCCCCCATTTTCCCCTCAGAAATATTTTTGTTGCTGTGTACATTCTATCTCACCCTATAGAATATAAGCCCGCTGAAGGCAGGAACTGTTCCATTTTTTTGTCTTGGTATCCTCAATATGGAGCACCGTAATCAGCACATCTGTCTGTTTGTTACTGAGGACTGGACCACTGACTTCTTTGTGATACGGAACTCCCCAGTGAAGAAACTCCCTCTACTGTCCGTCAATAAACATTTATAAAGTGCCTACTGTGTACCGGGCCCTATGCTCAGTGCGGGGGATACAAATACTGAAAAAGAAAGAATTCTTGCCCTCCAGGAGTTTATACTTTAATGGGGGCAGATAACATACAAGAGGAAACAGGAAGGAGGAGGGTGGGGGGGAGGCTGAGGGAGAGAAGGTGGGTCTGAGAAGTCCCAAAGCAGTGCAGTTGGCTGAGAAAAGAGGAGATGTTTTGAGCTGAGTGCCCTCCTTAACTGGAGTTTGAGGTTCATGGCCCCACCCTCTATTTAGAGACGCAGAGGTTAGCAATGAGGTGAAATACACCAAGGCTGATGAAATCTTTTAGGATGATGAGGTTTTCCCAATTATGAGCTTCCTAGAACATGGGGAAAACAACAGCAATGACTGGTCAGCACCTTATCTGTAACTGATAAATGCTGCAAGGTTCTTAACCTTTTTTGTATCACAAACCCTTTTGGCAGTCCAAGGAGGTCTGTAGACCCCTTCTCAGAATAAAGTCTTTAAATACATCCAAAAAAACATGTAGGATAACAAAGGAAACCAATTATATTTAAATGTAATTATCAAGATATTTTTTAAAACAAGATTTTGGACCCCCAGGTTAAGAACCCCTATCTTAGAGAGTTGCCTAGACTAAGGGGAGTGACTTGCCCAGGGTCACACAGTATGGGCCAGAAGGGATATTTGAAGCCACATTCTCTTGGCTTCAAAGCCCGATTTCTGTCCACTCTCCTTGTACAGAATCAGTCTGATGGATTGACAGGGCAGACAGATGCAGTCTGTCCGATCTTGGCCTCTGATATTGCTGCTGGAATTCTGTGCCTTGGTCTCAGGAAGCTCGGTAGCTCGCTTTCCTTTCGTTTGACCCACTGTCCGGTTTCCTCCTATAACTGAGGTTCAGGCCACACTTCAGCTGAGCCCCAGCCCACTCTGGTTTTCCCTCTAGATCTGCCAAATGGCCCAGCAGCTGCTTAGAATTCACCCATCCCAACTGGCTATGGACATTCATTCTCTTTCAAATAGGGTCTATTTTTATCAGAAACCTGCCAGATGACACACCAAGCTTTTTCTCCCCCCCGCCACAAAAGGCTCCTGTGGGGTTCTGCACGTCCCAGCATGCCCAGAGGTCAAGCTAGCCGGCAGCGGCAGTGGCCTGGGTCACCCCAAGACAATGTTTGTTTTTCCTCCTTCTGGGTCAGAAGCATGTGAGGGGAGATGGGTCAAGGTGATGGTTCTGGGCCATCTTAGGCCTCCTCAGCCTAAGAGAGAGTGAAAGGAAGGAAGCATCTGATCTTGATAAGGCTGGGGAATGTCTGATTTCCCTCAGGCTCCCCAGGGTCCCCTGCCATCATCCTCCCATGGAGTTAATGGACTAGACATCTGGTCTTAATGTCAGAAGCATAAAAGGGACAGCTGCGGTCACATCTTGGCCTTCTCCCTCTGCAGATTTAACTTTAAAAACCATTCTGAAAAGACAAAATCTAAGAGTTCCCTTCCAATTCTTTCCAAAGCAATCCTCATATATAGCTAAGGTCCACAATGAGCTGTATCTGGCGCTTTGAGGTCCCAAACTGCAAAGAATGGGGTCACCATGCGATTCTTGTGCAGCTGCAGACAGGGACAGATCTCCATATGACCAGGACATCCCCTGCTTATTTTTTTTTCTTTGTGTTTTATTATTTTACTGGAGCTTTTCGTTCTTTCAAAGTCACGTCCACTCCCTGGGAACCCACTCTTGTAATTAAAAGAGGAAAGCAACTTGACCCTGAAGAAGGAAGGAGAAAATGTACTTTTCTCCTTTGTTTGCAGAGGTGGAGAACTGGGGGTGTGGAGCATTGAATATGCTGGCAGTCTCAGCTGATGTCAGTTCTGCTGAGTTGATTCCCCCCACTCCCCCCCCATTTTATTATTTGTTACAAGGGTTGAGTCACTGAGTTGGGGAGAGAATTTGTGGGAGGGGTATATTTAAAAATGTAGATGATATTGAAAACAAAAGATAGAACTAAAAACATTTTTAAAAAGGAAAACAGTTAAGCAAAACTGATCAACAAAACAATCATTCGTGACAGTGCATGCAACATTCTGTACCTGTAGGTTCCCACTTCTTTCTTTTTTTTTTTGGTGAGGCAATTGGGGTTAAGTGACTTGCCCAGAGTCACACAGCTAGTTGGTATTATATGTCTGAGGCTGGATTTGAACTCCAGTGGTCCTGACTCCAGGGTTAGTGCTCTATCCACTGCATCACCTAGCTGCCCCAAGGTTCCCACTTCTTTACTGAAAGGAGGTACATGTGTTCAACCACCTGTCCTATGAGACTAAGATGCATTGTCTACTTTGAAAGAATACTAGGGTGTTCGAATATTTAAAATGTTATGTTTTGATCCCCAGAAACCAGAATGAAGAGGATAACTTGTCTCTGTTTTGTCTCTGCTTGGTTGACGAATGCTTCCATGGAGACATTCTCATCTGGGCAGATTGATCAGGAGACCCTAGGGTTGGAATCTCACCTCCAATATTTGTTAGCTAGGTGACTTGTGAATTTATATAATGTATCAAAATCATTAACGAGTGAGATAAAGATGAAATAATCTTTGAGTCAAGAGTCAGTGGGGGGCCACTGGAGTTCATTGATACAGGCAGACTGGTGCTTTCGGAAGACTGCTTTATCAGCTGTGTAGACTTGAGGCAGGGGGACCAGTTAGGAAATTATTAGACTAGTCCAGGTGAGAGGCAATGGAGACCCGATCTAGGCTGGTGGTTGTGTGAAGGTGAAGGGGACAGATGCCCAAAATATTGGAGAGATTGAAAAAGCAAGATATGGCAACTGATTGGATATGTGGGGTGGGAGGAAGAAGGAGCTGAGGATCACTTCGAAGCTGTAAAAAGCGGGGGGCCTGGAAGGACGAGGTGCCCGGGGTGTAATAAGGTGTTTGTTAGAGGAGTGGGTTTAGAGGGAAAGATGTGATGAGATCAATAGTGCAGTTCACAGCCCTTCTACATCTGTTCAACCTTTACCACTGACTATCCCACCTAAAATGAAAAGGGTTTTGGGGGGAAGGGAGGAGCAGGCAGCCACCAGGCATCCAGGGGCCACAGGATAAATATTCTGGGCCAGGAGGGGGATTTCCCAACCCCATCCTGCTTTGATGCAGCTGTCACTGTGGGGCACCGTGTCAGCACCCACCCTGAGGCTGGACTCATCGACTGGCTTTTTCCCTGTGCTAACGTTGCTTCCAACTCAAACCTGAAACCTGAAAGGGAATGCTAAATGTCAGGGCGCCGCCTGACAATCCCATGTCTCTCCCAGACTCTCACTTAGGCAAGATCTACTCTCCACCCACCCCTTAAAACGGTCCAAATGTTAAGCATTCGATGAATGAGAGGGAAAAGCTTAGGAGGCCTAGATTCCAAATCACTTTCCTAATAATAATAGCAACAGTGCGCATTTATGTAGCGCTTTATAAATATTATCTCCTTCTATCCTCACAACAAATTCTGGGTGGTTGAAGCTCTTATTCTCCCCATTTTACAGATGGCAAAACTGAGGGAGGCTGGGGCTAAGTGACTTGCCCAGGGTCACACAGCTAGCTAATTGTCTAGAGGCTGGATTTGAACCCAGATCTTCCTGAATCCAGGCCCAGAACTCTATCCACTGTGCATCTTGGCTGCCTTTGTAACTAGTTCCCTGTAAATTGTATCTAAAAAAATTTTTTTTTACTGTGAAAATGTAGTTCACTGCTATTGAGAGGTAGCCTGGCAGAGCAGACCTAGAAATAGGACTTGTGGAGGCTGAACCCAACCTGGGCTTGGAAGGGACTTAGGGAAAGAAGAAGACCCTGGCTTCATATAGCTCCCCTGACGCTTGCTAGATTTGTGACCCTGGGCAAGTCCCTTGACCTCCATGGGCCACAGTTTCCTCATCTCTAAAATGGGTCATAATAAAAGCCATCATACCCATCTCATGGGGTTTTTAAGTGAGATGATGGACGTAAAGTGTCCGTTGTTATTAGTATTGATAGCGTTAGTTAGGCAGAGAGAGTGAGAATCTCAAATTAATGGAGGTTGCTGAGAATGGCAGGAGATACTCCTTATGGATTTTCTCCAGAAGCTCTTATCCCCACTCCAGTTTAGGATGAATCGAAGGGGAAGTAGGAGTGGAGAGCAGGGGCCCAGGGGGTTGCGGCGATTTGTGGCCAGGGTGCTGGACACGCTTTATCTCCCGGGATCTTCACAACAGCCCTGTGATGGTGGTAGTACCTGAACATGGGAATTAAAAACTGCCAGGAAGGACCGAACCACATTAATAGACACGGGCGTTTTTTCTTTATTGATCTATAGGGCAAAGAAAATAGAGATGATAGGATGAAAATTGTTACATCAAAATAGAAAGATAATATCTGCTTGTAATTATTAGTACTTAAAGTACATTTGCACAGATAGGAGACATTAGAGTAAAATTAGTGTTTTTAATTGCTTCAGTTGACAAGCTTGTCCTTCTAATGTTAATTAAGCACTTCCTATGGGCAGCTAATGGATGGAGCACTGGGCCTGGAGTCAGGAAGATTCATCTTCATGGGTTCAAATCCAGCCTCAGACATTTACTAACTGTGTGACCCTGGACAAGTCACTTCACCCTGTTTGCCTGCCTCAGTTTCCTTAACTGTCAAATGAACTAGAAAAAGAAATGGCAAACCACTGCATTGTCTTTGCCAAGAAAACCCCAGATGGGGTGACAGACAGTCAGACATGACAGCAAATGTGCTAAGGACTGCACTAGGTACTGAGAATAAAACAAATGCACCCCCACCCTCAGAGGTGGGGGACCCTGGGTGTGGACTATTACATTCACTGCCAGAAAGAGGTTGATATGTGGGTTCATTTTCCTAAACCAACCCCTCCCTGCTCTGTCTCTCTTTTTTATTCTTTATTTTAAAGGTGGCTGTCAGGGTTAGGGATGGAGAAGAATATATTGGGAAATGAAAGTAACCAAAAAAAAGAGAAAGAAGTCAATAAAAACCAAAGCTTTTAAACAGCCCTGTCCTCAAAGAGCTTGCATTCTGCTTGGGAAAGGGGTAAGGGGCAATGGTTACTGAGAGATAAATACAAAGTCATCTCAAAAGAGAAAGAACACCAGCATCTCTGAGAATCGGGACACGTCTGGTGGTAGGAGGGGTTGCCTGAGCTGGGCCTGGAAGGAAGATACTAGGGTCACAGGAGTTGGAAGTGAGGAGGGGGAGCACATGAAGGAGTCATCAGAAATCAGCTGGAAAAGTGGCTCTCAGCTGGTGCTGTTCAGTCGTGTACGATTCCCCGTGACCCCATTTGGGGTTTTCTTGGCAAAGATGCTGGAGGGGTTTGCCATTTCCTTCTCCAACTCGTCTGACAGATGAGGAAACTGAGGCCAACAGGGTTAAGTGACTTGTCCAGGGTCACACAGCTAGTAAGTGACTGAGGCTGGATCTGAACTCAGGTCTTCCTGATTTCAGGCCCAACGCTCTAGCCAGTGTACCACCTTGCTGCCTCCAAGACCTCTAAATGCCAGGCTAAAGATTCCATATTTTATCCCAGAAACAATATTACTATCCCCATTTTACAAGTGAGGGTGTAGAGGCCCAGCTAGCTCAAGTCACTGTCCCAAGGCCCCATCAGATGTTTCCGGTGGCTCCCATCACCCTCCCCCACCTAGTCCATGCCCCACACAGCAGGCCTCCTTCCCAGTGATGAACTGTCATCTGAGTGCCTCACTCTTTCTCCAGATCATTTAGCTCAAAGGCAGACAGGTCTGAGTACCTTTAAGACAGCTGCCAGACCCCAGGTCAGCCGGCATCTTCTGCCCCCCTAATAAGTGTAACCTGATCAACAGTGTAGAATCTGTTCCTTGAAAGGATTCCAAAAAGCCTCCGCGTATGCCCATCGCATAATTAACTTAGCCCATTTGAGATTGGCCGTCTGCGGAGATAAAGGCCCCTTGTGTGAGAAGTCGGGGCCCGGCAGACGAAGGTCTTATCTCATCCTGATGTCTTGGTTCTGTTTTTGTGGCTGACAGATTCCAGGTCCATCACTTCATCTCCCAACATTAGTGTATAGGAGTGACGGGGGCCAGGGCCGCTCACCAGTTGGCCCTGGACTTCCTGACTCACTAAGTGTGTCTCCAAACCCAGTTATTTCCTGATTTATGCCTGTATTTATCCCATTTATAGAGGGAGATTTGTTTTTAATAGCCCTGACTCGATGAAATAATCATGCCCTCAAATTGGAGCAGGTCCATTAAGGTCTTAGAGACCTGAGGAAAAAAACAGCTTGTCTCACCCTCTGTCAACTTTACAGAAATTCAGCAAACATTGTTATTCAGATGCTAATTATCCAGTTTGTTAGCTATGGAGACCTCCCCTCCATTCCTGCTGGCATCTCAGTCTGAGGGTAAATGTCCATGAATTGTGGGCATTTCAAATCACCTGTTTTCTTTCCCTTTCTTCTTTCCCTCTTCTCTTCCCCAAGCTTTTCTGCCCTTTTCCCCTCCCTACCTGTGTCTCTTCACTTTTCCTCATCCACAAAAGAGGTTGTGCTAGCAAATGTTTAACAACCAGCTTTCTGTTTAACAACCAGGTCTCCAAATAGGCTCAGGACATACGGTTTGAAGTTTAAACTGCATTATTTGACATGTTCTCCATCACTTTATGAAATTTAGGCAATCACAAAGCAGTAATCAAGCCGTGATTGATTTGTAGATTTTGCTGACTTCCAAGGTGTAAACGTCCACACCGAGTTAGCGGCCGCCTATCCCTGCCCCTAAGGGTCCTTCCTGCTAGAGATCTATGGTCTTTGACCCCATAACTCTGAAGTAAGTTGCCAAGATGAGTAAGATGTGATCCCGGCACTGAATGAGTTTACAATCTAGTAAAGTCCTAGTAGGGGAGGGCAATGAAACAAGGCCTGGAAACTGGGAGACTTGTTAAGAGGTTATTGACATTCGAGGTAATAGGAAAGGGTGGGAAAGAGGATTACACCTGGGAGTAAAGATAAGGTACCACAAAGGTGATAATAATAATAATAAAAACCCACATTCCCAGAGAGCATAAAGGTTTATAAAACTTCCCTAAACTCTGCCTAATTATAATGACCAAGCTTGTCCCTGAAAAGGAGATGAGAAAAAAGCATTCCCCTCCCTTCTTTGCAGAGGTGGGGGACTATGGGTGTGGGGCAGTACTTGCACTGTTATACTAGGTTAATACATTGGTGAGTTTTGCTGAGCAGCCTTCCCCTCACCCCCCATTCCCTTCAGTCCTTTATTATGTGGGGTGACTCTGTGTGGCAGGGAGATGGAATGATACATTTGGAGATGAAGCTAACGTGAAAATAAAAGATAACAATAAAATGATTTGTTAAGTGATTGTATTTATATAGTGTTTTAAAGTTTGCAGAGTACTTTACAATGATTATTTCACTGGATCCTTACAGCAACCCTGGGAGGCAGGTGCTGTTATTATCCGTGTTTTAGAGATGGAGAAACTGAGGCAGACAGAGGTTAAATGACTTGCCCAAGGTCACACGTCTGAGGTTGGATTTGAACTCAGATCCCTCACTCTATCCACTATGTCTGGTAGCTGTCTGTTTTTACTTTCACCTAAAAAACACCACCCTCTGAAGGGGTTATGTTGAAGCCAGCTTGAACCAGCTCAGGAAAGCTGATTGTTAAAATTTCAATATGAGCATTTACACCTTGGAAATCAGCAAAAGCTACAAATCCGGCCTTGTCTTGTTGTTCTGCTAATTGTCTAGACTTAAGGAAGTGTTATTAATAATGTTAATAATTAAAATTTAAAATGTTAATGTTAAAAATGTTAACAATCCAGATTAAACTTAAAAGTATGTCATGTGTATAGGAATAGGATTTCCACCACCACCACCACCCCTTGCTGGAGAGATGGTTGTTAAACACTTATCAATTTACTCCTTTAGTAGTGTAACTCCTGTCATGCCCATTCCACAGATAAGAAAACCGAGGCTCAGAGAGATTATGATGGGCCCAATATTACGGAGGCTGACTGAGAGCAGACACTGATTCCTTTTTGTCCTTGTATTCCCAGCACCTAGTACAGTGCCCAGCATGCAGGAGGAGCTTAATAAATGCCTTGTGGGGCATTATTTGGTAGTGAGTAGAAAGTCTAGTCCCTGGCCAAGACGGTTCGTCTCACACGAAGGAAGGGCTCTATTTCACCAGCAAATGCTACGCCTCAAACTCGAGCAGGCTGTCTCAACGACATGAACCAGAACAGGAACAAAGTAACCAAGTCTGGAGGAATCTGTGGGACTTCTCCCCACTACGGAGAGCTCAGCACTCCTGTCCAGCGGACAGTACCTGCTCATGTCATGTCTGTCTAGTGAGCCTCGCTGCGAGATTTAGGTTTCCGGCAAGCTTTGCAGTCCTCTCCTCTGGAATTTTGGGGAGATCTAGAAACCGGATAAATGGAGGCAACTGCTTTTCAAATTCATGTGTCTGTCTCCTGTTTCTGCTTTAGTTTTATGAATACCCATATCCCTCTTTCCTCCCCAGAGAGCCATCCCTTGTAACAATGAACAACAGAGGGAGAAGGGGAAAAAGCGACTTGGCAAAATGAACTGATGTATCGGCCAAGTGTGACAGTAAATGCACGGCTCCACACCCACAGTCCCTCACTTCTCTGGTGCTAAAGCTCTTCATAAATGCTTGTTAACAGGCTAGTTGACAGCAGAGTTCCTCCCTTCAATGAGCTTACATTTTCATGAGATTCCTTTTGGGTATGGAATGGATTAGATGGTCATCTGTGATTCTGCCTCAATTTCCTCATCTGTAAAATTGAGATAATGTAGGAAAATACGCAAACCTTCTTCCAGGCCTATTGCCGGGACCAGATGAGAGATCTGGTTTCATTAGCCAGAAAGGCCTCTCTAAACATATCAGCTTAACTTATCCTTATACTTACTGTGACTCACTCCCTCCCCATCCTGACTTTTAGAGCTGTTACCTTCTCCCTCACTGGGGATGCTAAAAAAAAGGGGGCGGGGCAGCTATTCCCTATCCAACATTTCCATTAGCAGTGGAAAATGTATTGTGGAACAGATCCAGCAGCTGTCAGCCCAGAGGGTACGAAATGTGGTAGGGAAGGAGGCTGGTGGAGACGTCTCCAGAGCCAGGACTTCAGGTGTCCAGCTGTGGGCAGCTGTGAGACCAGAGGGGCGCCCACACCACCGCCAATGCCTGGCAATCTGGCTCCATCTGTAACTTACGGGGATTCTCCCTTTGGAAATGGGCTTGGTATTGTTTGTTTTTAATGCTTTAGAAATCTAGAGAGGTCACAATAGTCTAGGAGAATTCTTTAGGGAGAGAGAAGACAGCTCAGTCTTCTAGCCTGCAGACAAGTCTATGCCATCTCTGGGGGGAGGAAGAGGAGGCTGCCCTTGGCAATGGGGCGGGTAGAGGGAAGTGCTGAGCTCAGTGGTCCTCGTGTGAATTTGGCAAGCAAAGATGAAAAATTTTCAGGCCCAGTGATCTTACAGAATTGCCAGGGTTGCTATACAATGGTTGTGTGTTTGCGGCTTGTGACTTCAGTGCCAGGATTTGCATGGGAATATGTAACTGGGCAAGGAAACTCAGTGTCTCCTCTTTATGGAAACAATGAGGATTTTAAAAGAATATAGAAGCACAGATCTGGAGGGGAATGGATCTCAGAGGCCATCTAGGCCAACCCCCTCCTTTTACAGATGAGGAAACTGAGGCCTTGGGGATGGAAGTGACTTGCCCTGGTAGTGAGTGGCTAAGCTAGGCTGTGAGCTAAGGTCCTGTGACCTGGGATGGAGTCTGGGGAAGGGGCACTGGCCCCCATCTCCAGTTTTGTGAAGGGTGCCTGGGGGTGGTGTCATAGAACTATAGATTTAGAGCTGGCAGGGTTCTGAGTGTTCACCTGGTCCCATAATTGTATGATTGGCAGGACTAGACAATCCAAGGGGTGTCATTATCTACCTGCCCAACATGGAGAATCGCCACACTGGGATTTGGACTCAGGTTTTCTAACTCCAAATCTAGTCCTTTCCAGGTCTTCCAGACATCAGGCCCAGCACTCTAACCATTGGACTACCTGGCTCCCAAAAGAATTGAGATGAGTTAGTTCACTATGACTTGGGTTATGGGCTTCCCCCTTTTCCCATATTACTCTTTGAAATGCTAATTGACCACTACTCACTTCTCTTCATCTACTCTAACTTCAGATCTCCAGAGGTTTCTCTCTGAATGGCAAAACCAGAGAATACCAATGGGAGAGACCTTACTTTCTCTTCTGTAGCAGCAACATAATTTAGAGGACTGGATTAATTCAAAACAAGGGCAAAATCTGGGCTCTGGACCAGAGGCTTCCCACGCCCAGGCTTAAAACAAATGTTTACATTTTGGATCAGGCTATCGATAATTCAGCCTCTGGCCTATCTGCCAGGGGAAAAGTTGCCTGACCTGTTTGGAGACTAAAGCCAGCTGTATCAGTCAGGGTTAAGTGAACAAAATTCACCTTTGAGGCTTCTCCCCTTGTCACTGGAGCCCATCCTGGGTACCCTCTTATTTGAGGCTTCTACCCTAAAATCTGTTGTAGGGCCTTCTGTCACCTATCCGCAGCCCCCTACATTTAAAATTGCCCCTCCATATCTGACCCCGATAGGGCCTGTGTATTGTCACAAAACAGTGGAGTTGAAGTCCAAAAATATGGGCAAGGGTCCTGCCACTCATCCCCTATGCAGCTGTAGGCATGTCACTTAGTTATGGTTCTATATGGATCTGTGCCCCAATTTAACCTGGCCTTTTAAAAAAAATTATTAAATTTATTTTTTCCTCAATTACATCTAAACACAATTTTTAACATCCACTTAAAAATGTTTTGAGTTCCAAATTCTCTCCCTCTCTTCCTCTCTTCCCCTCCTTGAGAAGGCAAGCAGTTTGGTATAGGTTATATATGTGCAGTCATGCAAAATACATTTCCGTATTAGCCATGTTACGAAAAAAAAACCAGACCAAAACCAAGAAAAATAAAGTTTAAAAAGTCTGCTTTGATCTGCATTCAAACTCCATCAGTTCTTTCTCTGGAGGTGGATAGCATTTTTCATCATAAGTCCTTTGGAATTGTCTTGGTCATTACATTGCTCAGAATAATAATCATCATTACAATGTTGCTGTTATTGTGTACAATGTTCTCCTGGCTCTGCTCACTTCACTTACATCAGTTCATGTGAGTCTTCGCAGGTTTTTCTGAAACCATCTAGGTCTCCATTTCTTATAGTGTTCCATCACAATCGTATGCCATAGCTTTAAACCATTTAAACAATAACGACTCCAGTTGGATTGTCTAGCCCAGCCCATCATATAACTGAATTTTCTTCACTGTTCTTGGGGAGAATGGCTCGCCTTTACCCTTGAGTCATTATCCATTCATCCACACCCCACCCCACCTATAGTTATATGATGACGCAGTGCAGCAGTCTCTCTAACTCTCACCTTCACCCTCTACATCAAAATTGTTCAAAGAGGGTGAGGAAATCCATCCAGAATGTTGCCACCTCCCCAGAAAGCCCTGGAGTGTCCTGACCTAGTAGTTAGGAGATAGTCATCTGACCCTGAATAATTATTTGATGGTTGGCATTTAAGACCAAGGAGGGGAAAGTTCAGTGTCAGGGCAGGGGGCCTGAGGGAGCTCCTCACAAAGGAGCATGATACAGTAGAAAGCAAGCAAAATTTGAAGTCAGGTGACATGGGTTCAAATCTTAAATCAGGCACTAACCTGGGTGACCCTCAAGGAAGTTACTTCACTTGTGTGGACCTCAGCTCCTTATCTGCAAAATGGGGGATGGGGCGGGTTAGATGACCTCAAAGGTCCCATCCAACTCTAAATCTGTGATTTTTTTTAATTACAAAATCTTACCACATTGGCAACATCTAACTTGCCCCATACTTTCTGTGTGCCAGCCCTGCTGATGATAATTATCTCATCTTGTCCAGATTCTGTTGGTCTATAAGAGGTTATTAGCTAATGAGGGAGGCTCCCTGCTTAAATTTCCTGTACTGTACAATTTCTGGTTGTTATGATCCATTGTGTTTGATAGGTGCTTATGAGAATTACAGAAATAACTTTGTATCCTAAAAATGAGATCACCTTCCAGTTACATAAAATACAGAATTATTTGCAGGTTGTGTCGTCCATTAGAAGGCAGTTTCCTCATCTGTCAAATGGGCTGGAGAAGGAAATGGCAAACCGCTCCAGTATTTCTGCCAAGAAAACCCCAAATGGGGTCATGGAGAGTTGGATGCTACTGAAAATGACTGAACAAAGCATTGTCAAAATCTTTTTAAAACAAGTTCTGAGCTTCTAGGTGAAGAACCCTTGGGCCCGGATGATGAAGATGATGATAGTAACAGCTAATGTTGGTAAAGCACTTTGTGTATGTTTTCTTATTTGGTCCTCACAACAACCCTGGGAGATAGGTATAACAGATATTATTATCCCCATTTTACAGAAGAGGAAACTGAGACCCAGAAAAGTTAAATGATTTGCCATGGGTCACACAATTAGTAAGTCTCTAAGATAAGATTCATACTTGGGTCTCCCTGACTCCAAGCCCAGCACTCCATCCCCTCTGACTCTAAAAGTCTACAATTCTGTGCCCAAAGACTCAAAAATATCAACAACCCTGCTCATCCCCACTTAACCACTCTGGGCCTCAGTTTCCTCATCTGTAAGATGGGGATAATAATAATAGCACTTACCTCACAGGGTTGTTGTGAGGATCAGATGGCATACAATAGATAAAGAGCTTTGGAAACCTTAGAGTTACAGAAATGCCAGCTCTCCCCATCCTTTCTTCATTATCATTTTCCTGTCTTTGTGAGATGATGACCGTAGGAGGCTTCAGACCCAGCATGGGCCTTTTTCTTACGTTGGCTTGTTAGGTGATTGTCACTGTTTTGTTTTCCTCCCACAGAACATCGATATCACCAATTTCAGCAGCAGCTGGAGCGACGGCCTGGCCTTCTGCGCTCTCCTTCACACCTACCTGCCGGCTCACATTCCCTACCAGGAACTGAACAGCCAGGAGAAAGTAAGTCCCCAAATGTGCCCCCCTCACTCACTCTTCTGGAAAATCACTAAAGAATTCTAACAAGTTAGACCACAGGGAGGTTTTATAGGCCTGAAGAAGAAACCCAGATTTCCATAGCAAACCCAGATAGCCGGTGGCTAATCTGTGGCCTATCCACCACTCATTCTGCTTTAGTCCATTCATTCATTCAGCAAACATTAAGTGTGTGTACAGGGCCAGAGACAGCCAGGCTGGGGGAGGTAGAGGGTCAGCCTTGGAGCCAAAAAGACCTGGATTCAAGACCTGTCTTCTGACACTTAAAGAGCGCTGTTGTTATTGTTGTCATTTTTTTTCCAATGGGTGATACTAATTTAGAAAAAATAAAATAAGGGTCTGTGTGTGCACCATACACCCCTCAGTTATCTTCAGCTTCAGAGGTCCTGTGGGAAGGGTGAGTAAGCTTAAAAACAGATACTAAATATAATATTTGTAAAATATATATAACTATAATAATAGATGCTAAACTTATCTTGGTATAGTCATTTATTTTGCATCTATTAAACATACTACTTTTGTGATCTTGGCAAATAAAAATATAAAAGAAATATAAATAAATAAATAAAGCCACTTCTGCAATCTTGGCAAAAAATATAAAAAGAAATATAAATAAATAAATAAAACATACTACTTCTGCAATCTTGGCAAATAAAAATATAAAAGACATAAAAGTAAATAAGTAAAGGAAAACAAATAAAACATACTACTTTTGTGATCTTGGCAAATAAAAATAAAGAAACAAATGAAAAGAAATACAGCATGCTACTTTTGCCTCGAAGGCAGAAATGACAGGGCTCGGCAACAGATTGGAGAGAGGGAACAAATATGAGGGAGGAACTGTGGACGATGCCTAGGTAGCAAGGCTGGACATCCAGGAGAGTGGTGGTGAGCACCCTTGAGCAGCACGGTTTTGTCTTGACATTAGAAAGCTGCACAGTTTTTGCTGCTGGCTTCGTGTCCTGACTTCAAAAGCCAAAGGACCTGTGGTTTCATTGGTGGGAGGAGTCCGTTCACTGATGCAGATTCCAGCCCAGCCCACCTCAGGAGATCATAGAGTCACAGCTCTGGGGTTGGGAGGGTCTTCAGAGGTCATCCTTCTCATCCAGCTTCTTCATTTTACAGATGAGGAAACTGAGACCCTGTGGAGATGCAATGACTTGTCCAAAGTCACATAGGTAGTAAAGTACCAGAGTCAGAATTTGAACCCAGAGCCTTTGCCCTTCCCCACCTCCCCCCAGCCAGTGCTCTGTATCATACTGAGCCTCACCCCCACCCCCCAAATACTATAAAAATAAACTTATGTGGCAGCTGGATGGTGCAGTGGATAGAGCTCTGGCCTTGGAGCCAGGAGGACCTGAGTTCAAATCTGGCCTTAGATACTTGACACTTACTAGCTATGTGACCCTGGGCAAGTCACTTAGCCCCAATTGCCTTGAAAAAAAAAAAGAAAAGAAAGAATAATATAAAAATAAACCTAACTGCATCTCCAAGCCCCACCCCCATTGCTTCATCTTGTTCAGTCTGACTCAACCTACCTCCCCGTAGCTCTTCAAATAACTTAGACTTGGGCTCCAAGAAGCTTCCTGGTTGTCCCATTTTCCAAGCCACCCTTCGCCCTCGTGCTAAACACTGAAATTCTGCTCTTACCTCATGTGAACTCTAGTTCATCCCTTCTTCCTCCAAATGGCTCCTTTTATCTAATAGACCATAAGGTCCCTGAGGGCAGATCAGTCAACTAGCATTTATTAGGCGCTAACTATGTGCGGGGCATTGGGTTAAGAACTAAGGATGCAAAGAAAGCCACAACCTAGCCCCCACCCTTGAGCTCTAATGGGAGAGAACAACTATGTACATATGAGATAGGTACAGGGATCTCAGCGGGAAAGTGTGTCTACCAGAAGGCAGGATTTAAGCTTATTCCCAGAGGAAGCCAGGAGGAAAGGTGAGGAGGGAAGGGCATTCCAGGCATGGGAGGCAGCCAGTGCAAGGGCAGGGAGGTGGGAAGATGGACCGAACAGCGAAGAGGCCGGTATTACCTGATTGTAGAATTGTTGTTCATCCTTCGTTTTTGAAGAGGATCGATGATATCACGATGTTGGGGCCAAGGGACAGTGTGTCCAGCTGTGGCTGATCAGCCCAGTATCAGCTTGGAAGGCTCTACCGCAGGTCAGGCACAAGTACTCTTGAGTATTTGAGGTGGAGACGTCTCTGGGTTTGTGCATCTCACATTTTCTTTGTGCTGTGATTTCGGCTTTGCTTATAGAGCACAGCACCTTCTTTGATGTGGGCATGCCAACCTGGGCGGTCCTGTGCCACATCTCACAGCTCACAATTGATTCCAAAGTTCCTTAGAAAGACCTTGAGAGTATCCTTATACCACTTCTGACCTGCATGAAAGAGAGTGAGGTGTAAGAAGGGGAAGGGAGAAGGGGCCAGGTTGTGAAGGGCTTTAAAAGCCAAAATGAGGGTTTGATGTTTGGTCCTTGAGGTGAGTATATCAAATAAGGGGAGAGGGTGATAGGGTCAGACCTGCCTGAGTTTGGCAGCTGAGAGGATGGCTCAGAATGGGGAGAGATTTGAGACCTGAGTCAAGGAGACTCACCTACAGGTGATCCGCCATTACAGTAGTCCAGAAGCGAGGTGATGACGGTCTGTACCAGAAGTGGTCCCAGTGTCAGAGGAGAGAAGGGAGCATATCTGAAGGATGTAAAACAGGTAGAAATGGGGGCAGCTAGGTGGCACAGTGGATAGAGCACCGGCCTTGAAGTCAGGAGGACCTGAGTTCAAATCTGGCCTCAGACACATAACACTCACTAGCTGTGTGACTCTGAGCAAGTCACTTAACCCCAAATGCCTCATCAAAAAAAAAAAAAGGTAGAAATGGCAGGTCTTGACAACAGATTAAAGATGGCAGGTAGGGGAGGATGAGGGTGAGTGAGGGAGTCCACCATGGCACCAAGGTTCTGAGCCCAAGCATTTGGGAAGACGGTGATGCCCTTGCTGGATACTGTTCATTTTATCTTTGTATCCCAAATATACAGAATGTAGTAGGTGCTTAATAAGTGCTTGTTGGTTGTTGGGTCTGCATTTGAACCATTTCCAGTTTGGTAAGCTGAAGACTCTTTGAGAGACCGTAGCCACCTCCACATGCCGTGGTGAGGCACCAAAGGAGGCCGTCCTGTTTCCTGGGACTATCTACCCTTCCTCGGGCCCTGTAGTGGCTCACTCTATGGTCCCGCTAGGATGATTCATGGTGCGCCCCCTGACCCTTTACTGGCCATCTCCTGCCAACATGGCGACGTGCAGCAGAAGATTAAACACCAGCTTCCTGTTCCACATCTTATTTATTTTCCATTGTCAGCCGCTACATTGTAGCTACTCGTACTTCCTCACATTCGACTATCAACGTGGCAGGAAGCCCACAACATCCATATGGACCAGGGAAGAGGGGAGGGGAGGGAAGGTCACGACCCTCGTTCCCAACTCCAGGGGTGGATTTCTCCTTTCATCATTCGGTCGTCCAGTCATCCAGAAATAGGTACAGTAGAGTTCACTGCAAGGCTGAGATAAGACCAGGGGGCAAAGTGAAGCCCCCACGGGCCATGAGGAGCTCTCCATTATAAGAGAATACTTGCTTCAAAGCATACCTCTCCTCCCTGCCCAACAGGAATCAGGATTGATGCTAGGATGCACAAACCAGGATGCTGTTCTGAAACTAACCAGCTGCTCACCCTCCCCCCTTAAAAAAAGGGCAGTTCCCTATTTTTGGAGGTTTCATTTCTTACTGAAAATTGAGCAAAGAGGCCAAAGCAAGTCATTCGTTAGGTTGTAGTGAGAATAGAGTATGTGAAAAAGCACTGACCTGACCTGGAAAGGAGGATATAAATTGGTACCTACATGGAGTCAGGAAGATCTGAGTTCCAATCCACCCTTACTAGTTGTGTGACCTAGGACAAGTCATTTAACTACTGTTTGCCTCAGTTTCCTCCTTTATAAAATAGGGCACTCGAGTTGTTGTAAGGATAAAATGAGCTAATATTTGTAAAATGTTTTTGCAAACCTTAACGCTCTTTATAAATCCAAGCTTTTAGTGTTGTAAATGAATGAATGAATGAATGAATGAATGAATGAATGAATGAACATGGACTCTGGCCTTTTCTACTTTATACTTTCGTTGGGGGAATAACACACATGTACATTAGCAACGAGGTGGTGCAGTGAATAGAATACCAGCCCTGGAGTCAGGAAGACCTGAGGTCAAATCTGGCCTCGGACACTTACTAGCTGTGTGACCCTATTTGCCTCAGTTTCCTCATCTGTCAAATGAGCTGGAAAAGGAATTGGAGAACCACTCCAGTATCTCTGCCAACAAAACCCCACGTGGGGTCACGACTGAAATGAATGAACAAGAACATTAAATAATTTATCAATATATCAGTTAAAGTACAGATCTAACCATGGCCCTCCCTTGCTCAAACTGCAGCGGCTCCTTCAGGGCCTTTGTCATCAAATGCAGACTCTTCTGTTTGGTGTTTCCAACCAGTCCCAGCTGGGCTCCCGCCCACATCTCCAGGCTTCTTGCACTCCCTCCCCTCCATGCCCTCTCTGCTCCAGCTTAACTAGTGCTTTTATTCTCCACACACAGACATTCCAGATCCCCTCTGGGTGCCTTTCCCAGGTTGTCCCTCATACCTGGGCTCTCCTCCCCTCCCCCTCCTCACTTTGCCTTCCTTCAGATCTCAGAAGACCCACATTCAATTGCTGGTTCTGACATACTGCCACGTGACCTTGGGCAAGTCATTGAGTTGTTGGGCTGGTGCCCATCTCATTTGGTGGAGAGTTTCCTCACTTTGAGTTTCTTGTGCCATTGAAATCCCAAGTACAATGCACAGAAGAAATATTTTGACTATACTTATCGGTGTCCATGCCTCCCCCACCCCCCAGTAGAATGTAGGCTCCACGAGGGCAGGGCCTGCTTTTGTCCTTGGGTCCCCAACATCTAGCACAGTGCCTGGCCCGTAGTCAGTAATTAATAAATATTTGTTGATTGATTGATTGATATAATACAATGCTCAGAATTCGAGTCCTGTGATTGTAAAAGAGCTTGGAAGAGATGGTGGTAGCCCGAGGTTCTGTAGAAGCAGCACGTTGCTAACTGGTTCCAGGGGCCGAATTCTCTCATTCTGGACTCATCGGGTGAGGAAGAAGAGGTCCAGAAAAGAGAACAGTGGCTGTGGAACAGAGAGGGGTGGGGCGGTATAGCCCAATGAGGAGTCAGAAGGCGAGGGTTATCCATCCTCTCCTCAGGCAAGTGGCTCAACCTCTCTGAACCTCTGAGATTTCCTCTATAAAATGAGGAAGTTGAACTAAGTGGCCCCGAGGCCCCCATTCTAACTCTGTGATCTTAGGACCATCACTATAGCTCGTCCAGATGTTCCGCATGAGCTTAGTGTCTTTAGCCTGCTGGCGTCATCTCAGCTCACCTGCTGTAGATGGAGTCCTGAGTCCAAGGTGGTCTTTGTAGAAGGTACTACACGAGGCATTGGACTTGGGAATCAGGAGGACCCGAGTCTCAGATTCTTAGTAGCTTTGTGACCCCGCCTGGGCAGGTCATTTACCTTCTCTGGGCCTCAGTTTCCCTGATTTGTAAAATGAGGAGGTTCAATTGCTTCTAAATTCCCTTCTTGCTTTAAATCTAAGCTAATGAATTATCAACTCAGTCATTCCACAAAGATTTATCAAGCCCCTCCTGTGTGGCCAGACACTGTATCCAAAGACAAAGAAAGAAACAATCCCTGCTCTCGAAGAGCTTACATTCTATCAAACGAATGAATGGATGAGGCGATGAATCAAGAAGTGAATGGTGCACCACTACTGGTTTCCCAGAAGGGGGGCAGCAGAGACAAGCGTATTCTCAAGTTTGGTAAAAACCCATTAAAAGCAAGGCGCAGATTCTGAGTGGATTTTGGCCGATTTTGGCCACTGACAGTCCCCAAAGCTCTAGGGTCCCGGGCAGCTTCTTACTAAATGGAATTAACTGACCTGGGCATTCTGGACATCTGCATCAAATAGGAAAGTTCAGAAAGAACTAGCAGCCTGTCTTCTCCCATGACTTGAAAGGAAGATACAATCAAAGGGTGTCAGATACAATCAAAGGAAGGTTTCCTTTTGTTTTGAAGTTTGTTTGTTTGTTTTGTTTTAGTAAAAAAGAGAGACTGTGCTTTGCAACAGACTTCCCTAGCGAGGCAAGGCCAGGCTGATTCCGTTGGGGATAGAAGAGAAGCCTGGTTGAGGGGGCACTGGGAGAGGGGGTGGTCTGGTCTGGCTGCCTTTCCTTCCTTCCCACCAACGCTGGCCACGCCCCCCATTTACATTCTCTGTCCCATTTCTGCTTACTTCCCAAAGCCCCTTGCTCTCACAATCAGCCCCCAGCATTCAAAGTCTTCAGTCCTTTCCTTTCCACTGGCTTAGTTCCAACGGCCAAACTCTTTAGCCTAACCCTTAAGGCGAACTCTCGTCCTCAAGATCACTCCATTCAGAGGATCAGAGATGAGTAACCGGAAGAGATCTCAGAAGCCATCTGATCCAATTCCATTTGATGGAGGAGATGGAGTGATTTGCCCAAAGTCCTCCAGGCAGTAATTATCAGAAGCAGGAGTTGAACCCAGGTCCTCCAGGGCCAGGGCTTTTTCCATGCCCCTTCCTTCCTATCCTTCCTTACCTTGACCCATTTATCTTTAAGTAAGCCTTGTGTTTTCCCACTTCTGCGCTTTTGTTCATACAGTCTTCTCTACCTAGAATGCCCTCCCCTTCACCTGTGCCTGGAGCCAGCTCATATGAGCTCATAAGAGCTAAGCAAACTCTACAAATTAGGGCTTGATTTATTGTTTTGTTGATGTCTCAACTTAAGAAAGTTATGGAGAAAATATTAATAGTGATGATTAAAATGTAGATGAATCACATTCCCTCCTTGAAGTTTCAGCTCAGTTTTTCTCTGTCTCTGTCTCTGTCTCTCTCTCTCCCTTCTGAATTCCTATAGTTTTTTGGACCTCTATTTTAGAGTATATCACAGACCACCCTGTAGTGTACTTACTTGTGTGCTTGTCTTTTCTCCCCTACTAGATTCTGAGACAGTAGGGACTTATCTTATCAAACAATTTAATTCAATAGACATTTATTTAGCACCTACTGTGTTCAGAGCCCTATGCTGGGCACTATGGGAGAAACACAGTTTAGAGAGGAATTAGGTAGTTGACTACATACAAAAGGTGACAGAGAGAGAAGAGTTAAAGATGATACCAGGGTTTTAAATATGGGAGACTGTGAGAAAGATGGTTTGAAGCATTGACAAAATTCTATGTCCCCAAGCAGTGCCTAGCTTGCTATTTTGTACATGGTAGGCACTGGTATCATTGTTGAACAATAAGACCTGAGTTCAAATTTGGCCTCAAAAACTTACTAGCTCCGTGACCTTGGGCAAGTCACTTAAACTCTGTTCATCTAAGTTTCTTCATCTGCAAAAGGGAGATGATAATAGCACCTACTTCCCAAGGTTGTGGTAAGGATCAAATTGGATGTTTATTAAGTGTTTAGCAAACCTTTACGTGTTCTACCTATGCTAGTTATTATTATGGTTGTTGTTATCATCATCGCCACTACTGCTGCTGCTACTACTACTACCACTACTACTACAACTATTACTAGTACTAGTAGATTATGACCATTGGCAAATCTCATCTCTCTGGGTCTCAGTTTCCTTATCTGTAAGATCTCTAAGTGATCTACCCAGGTCTGAGAAGTTATTACTCCGTGCCCACCCCTGGTAGCTGCGTGGCCGTGGCCTAACTATATCCCTGACCTCCCAAAGTAGGCCTGAGGGAAAGCACTGTAAATCTTGAAGCACCATAGAGACGTGAGTTAATTACTTATTGGCTGTTTAACAGATCTGGAAAGAACCTTAGACATCACCCACTTCAACCCCCCTCATCTTATGTCTGAGAAAAATGAGGCCCAGAGAGGTTGGGACTTGCCCCGAGGACTAGTTAGCAGTGGAGATGAAATTAGAAGCCACGTCTCACCGTCTGCCTCAGGAGTCCCAGAGTCCAGATCGCTAAGTAGGTAGGATTTTTCGAGGTGGTTTTCTCTGTCCAGTTGCAAAACTATAACTTATCCCACAGACAACTCAGCTATCTTGTTTGCTTCCTCCCCCTTACAATTTTTTCAGTAATTAATCCAGTGAAAACCCCTGGCCTCTTCTGCCCCTTCCAACTCTTTCTGCACCCTCATGGAGGTCTTAAAAAAAAACCAGACAGCTAGGAGAGTGCAGTATACAGAGATCTGGGCCTGCAGACAGGAAGATCTGAGTTCAAATCTAGCCTCAGGCCCTTCCTAGCTGTGTGACCCAAGACAAATCGTTTCAGTTTCTTCATCCGTAAAAATGAGGGGGTTGGACTTGGTGTCCCCTGAGGACCCTGCCAGCTCTAAATCTGTGATCCTATGACCTATTCCTAATAACCACACCTGGTATTATTTGCCATTTAATTGGGTCTGAGAGCTCCTCGGTCTGGGCACTCCCTCCCACAATCCAAAACTCAGCCTGCCCACACCTTCTTATCCCAGTTGACTGTCCGTGGCCTCCTATAAGTCATCTTCCCTGGGGCAGCCCAGTGTATAGGGGCCCACCCTCTACATCTGGAATTGCTGTGGTGTATTGGGTACCCATGGAGTCCACAGGCTAGCTCTCCACTCACTCTCTCTAACATCCTGTTAGATGTGCCTACTTCACCAGCCTGTTCTGCAGCAGCCTCCTTCTACCCACCATGCCTCATTCCATTGCTCCAACAGCAACTTAACGGCCTGTCTTCCTTGGGGACTGTGATATGGCCATTACTTGCAGTCAGAGGGCATCACCAGAAAAAATAGCAGTTTCAGAAAGATAGGTCTTTGTTTCAGAGGTGTTGTACAGTTTTCTTTCTCCCCCAAATTTCATATTTATTTATTTTTAACATTCATTTTTTAAAATTTTGAGTTTTGAATTCTCTCCTTTCCTCCTGCCCCTGCCCTACCCACTGAGAAGGCAAGAAATGTGATGGCAATTCTACACGTGAAATCATGTGAAACAGATTGTACAGTTTTCCAAAGGTAATCTGGCTTGTTTTCTTCCTCCTGCTCAAATCTGAGCCCAGCGCGTTGCCTTCTCTGATAAAACAGATATTTTAACAACACTTAGCCTAGTGCGTGGCACACAGCAGGCCCTATAGAAAAGCTTATTCCCTTCCTTTTGCCATCTGCAGCATCTGTCCAGGGCCTATATCCTGGCAGATCGGCTTTCATAGCCTGCCCCCAGCTATGAGATCCCGCTTCTCCCTTATCCTGCATCTCAAGACCCCCTTCCATCTTTCCGCTTCCTCTCCTCCTTTGATGAAGAGGTTACCCTTCCCTCCCCCAAGGCCAACACTTCTACATGTCTGCTTGATCCCCTCCCGTCTCTTGTTGATATTTTCTATCTCTCCTTTCCGCCTGGCTCCTGCCAGGCTGCCTCCAAGCAGCCCCAGAAAACTTTCACTTGACCCTCACTTTTCTCCAGCTGTGGTGCTTGGGAGCAGACACTGTTTCGCATTCGTGTCCCCCAGTGCCTAACACAGGGCCTCGTACATGGTGCTTAGCAAATGTCTCCTGAGCAAGTGAGAGGCGTGAGCTTGGACGGCCCAAGGAAACCATTGACCTCTCGATTTCCAAGCTCAGGCTCATGATATTAGAAGCAGACAATGGTTTGGTTGCACTGAGTGGGTGGCATGGGCAGGTGCCCCTTCATTCATTTTTGGAAACTCTCAATAGAGACTGTGGGATAGACAGTGGAAAGAACCCTGGCTCTGCAGTTGTAGGATCTGGTTGGAAACCCTACTTCTGCCCTCTTAACTTCTTCTGTGACTTTGGCCAAGTCTTTGAATCTCAATGGACCTCAGTTTCCTCCTCTGTAAAATGACAGGGTTGGACTAGATGACTTCTGAGGTCCCTTCCAATCAACAAGTAATTTATTGAGTACCTACCATGTGCTAGGCTTTGGGGATGCAAGTAGAAATAATAAAACAATCTCTTCCTGTAATAAGCTTCTGTTCTAATGGGAGAGATTACAACTATGTGGAAATTATATTTATATACCATATGCATATACATGTACGTATATGCATGGTTTGTGTATATATGCACATATATACATACGTGTGTATGCACGTATACATACATAGAGAGAGAGCATAAATAGAGCGTTTGTGCTGTTCAGTCATTTCAGTCATGTCTGACTCTTCATGACCCCATTTGGGGTTTTCTTGGCAAGAGTGGTTTGCTATTTCCTTCTCCAGCTCATTTTACAGATGAGGAAACTGAGGCCAACAGGGTTAAGTGACTTGCCCGGGGTCACACAGCTAGTAAGTGTCTGAGGATGGATTTGAATTCAGGTCTTCCTGATTCCAGGCCCAGCACTCCATCCACTGCAGCACCTAGCTGCTTCAAATATAAAATTAATAAATATAAATACAGAATGCTATAAATCATCTGGTCACCCCATCTATAAAATAAGGGGGTTAGATTAGATGGTCTCTGAGTCCCCTTTAGCTCAGAAGCTATAATCCTAAATTAGCCACTCGACCTCAGTTTCCTTCTCTGTAAAATGAGGGGGTTGTTGTACTAGATGCCTCTGAGGTCTCTCCTAACTCCAAAGCTAGTATCCTATGATTCTCCTTTGCTAAAAATTGTCCCCAGTATTTTGCATTACTGTAAAGTCCCAGGGTCAGAATTTTTCTCCCAAGCACCAAATAATGAACCCAGTGAGTGGCAGTATGGCCTTGGAAGATGCTTGCCAATGACTTCAATGACTTCAATGACCTGACTCCACAGTCTAATCATGGGAGCAGCTCAAATGGTTCATGATGCTTTGTGCTCTTGGTCATGGCAGTGGAGATCTTCCTATGGTAACGAGTGAGGATTAGGGTAATGAGATTTGGCTCCTTGTGCCCTCTTTGCTGTCGAAACACATAAAAGTCATTTTTCCAAACAAAGAAGCAGCCACTCTCGATGGTGGTCCATGGTGGATACTATTTCCAAGTCTTTTCCGAATCTGGCTCCCGGTGGAGGCTTGAACTGGCTACTTCTTTGTCCAGTACTGAACTGGAGAACATCAGCTGGTTCCATTATAGTCAGACACGAGAGCCTTGGGAAAACCTCTCGCCTTTGATTTAGAGAAATTTCCTTCCTCTAAATATCTGTTTCTCTCTTTTAACTCGGTCCGTCCTAGCTTTCTTCAAGGCTCAGCTCATAGACTCCCACACAAAACCTTTCTACATAGTGCTCTCTCTTTCCTCCATAAGTGATTGAATGTAGACTTACCTTCTTCCGAGTTGTACTCCCCCAGTAGAATATAAGCCCCTTGAGGATGGGGACTCACATATTTGTCTTTGTACCCTTGCACGTAGTGCAATGCCTGGCACATAGCAGGCACTTCATAAAAACTTGTTCAAGTCTTATGGGATGGCTCTCAGAGGGGGAGGAGGAGGGAGTCATGGGATGCTATGATGATGTAAGTAATAAAAAAATGAATTCAAACAATCCATTAGTCATAAAGAATGTAATCTCCCTGAGGGCAGAGACTATTTAATTTTCATCTTTGTATCCCCAGCACTTAGCATAGTGCTTGGCATATAGTAGCTGCTTAATAAATGCTTGTAGAATGAAAAATGAATTCAAATAATTCCTCGATCCTAGAGAATGTAAGCTTCTTGAGGGAAAGGACTGTTTCACTTTTGTTGTTGTCGCCTCAGTATCTAGTACAGGGCTTAACAACACGTACTAGGTCGGTCGATAGTAAATGCTTCTTGCTTCAATATGCGCCTGACCCGGAGCTGAACATTCTTTCATACAGTACTCCAGGAACGTGATATCATGACCTACCACACAAAAGGACCTCAGAGGGGCCTCATCTAGTCCAACCCGTTCATCTTACAGATGCAAAAACTGAGATCCAGGGAAGTCAATTAAGTGATTTGCTCAAGGCCACGTGGGTCATAATCATTGGAGGTGGAATTTGAACCCAGATGCTTGGACTCTAGAGTCCATGCTTTTTCCACCACACCATGCAGTTTTCTTTGGTTTTCAGCCATTCTAGAAACATGCATCTGAAGGTGTGGACTCAAGAACTTGCAAAGGGACCCCCAATTCCATTTGGGGTACCCAATGGCAGCTGGATTGTGTCATCCACTGAACCATAAAAGCCCATGAGCATATACACAAATGCATGCACATGCATGTGTGTGTGTGTGCGCGCGCGCACGTATGCACAAGTATGCATGTGTATATACGTGATATGTTTGGGGAGGGGGTATGTGGCAGTTGTCACTAAATAAATCTTTGTTAAGCTTCCATCCTCCTTTTAAAAAGGTCAAACTGAAGTTTTCTTGTTTTTTAAAAAAATATTTTTACATGCATTAATAATCTGTCCCCACAACTAAACAATAAACAGAATTTAAAATTAAAACTCTCATCATGCATATGCATAGTTCAGCAAAATAAATTCCCACATTGGACATGCCAGAGAATCCATTGCTCCCTCCGCATTTTAAGTCCGTTACATCTGTAGCAGGAAGATAGTGATGAGGTATATCATTGCATTGACCAGACCTCTAGTCTTGCAAAGCTGTTTTCTTCTACAGTGTTGCTTATTGCATAAATTGTTTTCTCCTGGATCTGTTCACTTTGCTGTCTCCATCCTTAGAGGTCTTTCCAAATGAAAGTTCCCTGTTAAGAGGAATCATTGCAATACATGGGAAGTTTAAAGAAAACTAGATCTGTTTTGCTTAGAACATCTGATTAAATTGTGTCCTGTCTCTTACAGGGACCTTGGATCATTCAGTCAATTAATAAGCATTTATTAAGTGCCTACTATGCACCAGGCACTGGACTGAGTACTGGGGCTACAAGTATAAAAAACAGAACAATCCCTACTTTCTAATACAGGAGATGACCAGGATATATACAGGGATGTGCCGAATAAATATAAAGTGGTTAAATTCAAGGTCATTTGGGCAATCACTGCCTTTGGATGCCCTATGGCATTAGTGACTATTAGAGAGGGTCAGCAGGGTGGAAGGCTGGCCCTATTTTTTTTTCAGTTGATAACATCCATCTTTCTCATTCCCCCCCCCCCCAGAAAAGGAATCTCTTACTGGCATTCCAAGCTGCAGAGAGTGTTGGCATCACCCCCAGCCTGGTGAGTATCTTCATTTCTATCCTTGAGATGGGTTTAGCCATTGATCTGAGGCAAGGGAAGCCACATATTATTGGAAATTGAAATCCCTCATCCAAAGAGGCCCATTATTCAAAGGCCCTAATTTTAAGGCTTCCTGTTGGTTGGACCCCATTAAATCCAAATCTCATCTGTTAAGATGGTCTAGGTGATCTAAAAATTTGACTCGGGTTGGCCATGTACAAGTTGTGTGGGATGGGCAAGCACAGATGATTTGGGACCTGCTTTTCTGGTAAGCATAATTACATTGATGAACTCATTGACCCATTAAAGCGTTGAAAGACTGAGGACTAGGAATTAGAAGCTTGGTCCTATCAGAGAAAGCATTAATAGAACTTTCAGTCCTTTCCCCTGCAATGGAAGGAGGTCAGTGGTCGCAGTGAATGAAAGCGTGCATGTGTGAATGTCCTGCCTAATGAGCAGCTGTTTCTGAATCTAATCTAATCCCCGCTTTGCACATGTCAGGCCTTCAGATACTAATGACTGCTGCCATTCCCCCTCTCCCAAGTCTTTTCTTTTTCAGGCTATACATGGGATGATAGATTTAGGGCTGGAAGAGGCTCAGAGGCCACTATCATCCCTAGCTAGTTCCTTCAAATGAGCCTCATGCAGCATGACCTTGACCTTGAAGCCCTTTGCCACCCTGATTGCCTTTCTCTGGATGTTTCCCACTGTCCCCCAAGTTCAGAGCTCTTTCCACAACAATCATAAAATGCTTTCCCCAGAAGTCTAGAGCCCCCAGCACAGGAAGATTGAGAAAACAAGAAGAGAATGATGAAGAGTTCATAGAGGCCCCCTGGCTTTGGTTTGTGCTTGCTCACACTCACTGCATTCACGAGATGAAGAGTTTATGAACTGTCCAAGTTAAGAAAGCCAGATCATAGATCTAAAGCTGGATCTTAAGGGGCAGCTAGGTAGCGCAATGGATAGAGCTCCAGCCTTGGAGCCAGGAGGACCTGAGTTCAAATCCAGCCTTAGACATTTGACACTTACTAGCTGTGTGACCCTGGGCAAGTCACTTAACCCCAATTGCCTCACCAAAAAACAAAAAAAAACTGTATCTTAGAGGTCAGTGAGTCCAGCCTAATCATTTTACACATGAGGACATTGAGGCCCATGGTAGCACAGGGATTATGTGGCTGAGCTGAAATTTGAATTCACGTCCTCTGCTTAGGCACCAGCAATTTTTGTCTTGCATGGAGCCAAAATAAAGAGTAAGATGAGCTGTAGCAGTTCTCTAGTGGCCCAGAGGGTGGTGGAGTAGTACAGCAGAGACAGCAGAGTCAGGGGACCTATGGTTCAAATCCCGTCTCTTCCACTTACTATCATTGTGACCTTGGACAAGTCACTTAACTTCCTTGGGCCTCAGTTTCCCCATCTGTAAAATGATAAGGTCAGAGTCAATGACCCCTGAAGGCTCTTCCAGCTCTAGAACTATGACATGAGGACAGAACTCTTCCGAGCTCTGCTCTGCCTCTTCGTGGTCTGAAATAAGACATCTGTTCATCGTGTACCTCAGGGGCCATCTAGTGGGACCCCCTCATTTTAAAGAGAAAGAAACCAAAGCTCACGAGGACTGTGACCTTCTCAATGTCACAGAAGTTCGTGGTATCCTAGCCCTAGAGGTGAAATTAGTGGCTGGGTCCCAGTCCTTCATTTTACAGCTGAGGAAACTGAGGCTCAAGGGGAAAAAAAGGAAAGCATTGATCTTTCAAATCCTTCCCAGTTCTAAAATCCTCCAACCTGATTTGTGACCTCCCAGGTCCCTGCCAGCTCCCACATCCCATGAATTGGTGATCTTCTGGTGCTATATCAATGACTAAGGCTAGGGCCTGTGATGTCATCTGCTTCAACCAAAGCAGGTTGGCATCTTCCCTACCACACCGGTGCCTCGACAGGGAGCAAACACCTTTTCTGATTGTCCTTTCTTAAGTCTCCTTCCCAATCTCCACGTAACATTTGTCCTCGGTTCTGTTGAGCCTGTAAGCGGATGCTTTTGTGTATTTGCCCATCAGCCTACCCAACATCCGGGCCCCTGTCTTCTAAAGAGACCATGACTGGCCCCTGGCCCTCGACACTCGCTGGAGCAGTCATTCCCTGAGTCCTTTTCACTTTGGGGGTCTCTCTGCCTGGCTCCCACCCCTCATCCACCCCCATGTCGACTCTACAGCCAACATTGACCTATGGCTTATTCTTCCGCATTGCCAGGGAACAAGTTAGTCAACTATGTTGTGAATGTTGTTTAAACAACGGATAAATGGTGCATTAATAGGTCCCCATCAGGCCTCCCAGTGCCCAGTAACAGACACAGAGCGTTGTGTGGTTTCATTTAACAGGTCACACCACGTTCTATTCCTGCCTTGTTTGTCTGCTGGCTTCCTCCTGGCTGTTCTCTTTTGACTTCTGAAGAAGTCCAACATGGGTTTCCAGTCCACTTTCAGACATTTCTAGCAGAAAAATGGCTTGTAAATCCCTTCTTTGCCTTCTCTTCCTCCGGTCAATCAGTAAGCATTTATTGAGCACCTACTATATGACAAGCTCTGTGCTAGGCACTAGGGTACAAGTACAACAAATCAAACAATCCCAACTCATGAAGAACTTCTGTTCTAATGAGGACTGACAAAAAAAAATGTGTGTGTGTACACACATACAAATGCACACATATGAATACAAATAAATGCAAAATAGTTGAATACAAGGGATTAGGGAAGAAAGACACTAGCTATGGGGAATGAGGAAAAATTCTCATAGAACAGACACTCAACCTTTTTTGTGCCGTGGACTCCTCGAGCAGCAGTCTGGGAAAGTCCATAGAGCCCTCCTCAGAAGCGTGGCTGTAAATGCATAGAATAAAATGCACAAGATATAAAAGGAATACAATTATATTGGCATGAAGAGGTCATTTTTTTCCCATTCAGGTTCACAGACTCTCTGAATTCTGTCCCTAAACTCCTCAGGGATCCCCAGCTTAAGAACCTCTCATGTAAAATGTGGTGCTTGAGCTGTGCCTTGTGGAGAGAGATTCTCTGAGGCAGAGATGAAGAGAGGGCTCATTCCTCCTCCCCTTCCTCTTATCTCTTTCTCTTCCTCCTCCTATTCTTCTTATTCCTCCTCCTCCTCCCTCTTCTCCTTCTCTTTCTTCTCCTCCTTCTTCTCCTTCTTCTTCTCCTCCTCCTTCTTCTTCTCCTCCTCCTTTTCCATCTCCTCCTCCTCCTTCATCTTCTTTTCTTTGCCTTTTCCTTTTCCTCTACCTTCACCTCCTTTTCCTCCTATTCCCAGAAGACAGAGGTTCTTTCATCTTACTTTCTACATCCCCAGTGCCTGGCACAATGCCTAGCACGTAGTAGGTACTTCATGAATGCTTGTTGGTTAACTGATGGATTAACTGACTAGCCTGGCATGGCACTGTCCTCAGCCCCAGGGACCAAATAGCATCACTTTATTGCCTTGTCCTTGTATCCTCTGGCTGCTGACAGCTATTCCTACCTTATGGGCTAATAACAGATGAAGACTGGGCTGCAGAAATGAAAGGGTGCCCATCTGGTTCACATCTAAAATAGCCTAGCCCATCCTTAGTTAAATAAAATGGTGGTCAGTCATTGCCGCTGTCTTTTAAAGAGATCAGTTTCTCCTGATTAAGGAGAGGAATGTTTTTCATTTGCTTGGTTGACAGTTTTCAAGGACTCACTAACTGGCGTGAACTTACATGCTTGAGTGGAAATCTGCTCTCCAGGATCTGAGATCATCAGACTGGAGAATTCTTAGGAAAGAGCATCTCAGAGCCTTTGACCTTTGCCTATCCAGAGTTCCTCCAATTCCTTTCCAGGAAAGAGGAAGCATGCCCTGAGTTTGCCACATGCCCCTGTGTTTCACTCCACGCTCTTTCCTCTCCATCCAGGAAGCTGACTCTCTCTTTGTCTACCACACAGGAACTCAGCGAGATGCTATACACAGATCGTCCTGACTGGCAGAGTGTTATGCAGTACGTAGCCCAGATCTACAAGTACTTTGAGACCTAAACCCCATGGGAGGAGAGAGATGGAGGAGGAGAAGGAGGAGAGACAGGAGAAAGGGGAACGCCACAGAAGCACTCGATCACTTTATAGAGGAAACAAAAAGGAAATGATTCTGGTTCTGAAGCAAGACTTTTTGGTGGTCCAGAATGAACTGCAAAGAGAGTGAGACAGTGGCCAAATACACTAACACAACCAAAGCCTCCCATAGGCGCGCACACACATACACATACATACACACACACATACATACACACATACATACACGTACACACATATGCATACATACACACATACACCCATATACACCATACATACACACATACATGCATACACACACACACACACACACACACACACACATACACACACACACACACCCTGATCAGTCAAAGAGATATGGACACATCTAAGTCAGAAAAGATTTTCTATTCCATGGGATGGGCCTAAAGGGAATGACTTCCTTCTAGACATCAGAGTTCCCTCTTACCAAGATCCATACTGGCTGAGCAAGTCAAATCTCACCTTCTACATTCAACCACTCCATACATGGTCTTAGGCTGCTCTCTGCAGAGATGACAGCCCCCCCCCCCGCCCCCGCCATGGCAGCTGGAAGTTTTTGTTCTATCAGCTCTCAGATTCCTGCCCTTACCCCCACCCCTACATCCACCCCCCCAAAAAAAAGGTTTTTAGAAGAAACCTTGATCCCTGCCTTTCCAAACACTGAACTGTCTTGTTGGTTTCCATCTGCCCTGCCCCTCACCCACTCCAAAAATGCAGAAACATGCATTCTTTCACATAGTCAGGACAGACAGAGGCCAACCAGGAGATGGGGTATTGCTGTTAGGAGTGAGATTCCCAAAGCACCAGAGACCAGGTGTGTCCTGCAGATGTGACCAGGTGTGGGAGCTCCCACCCACCAGTGCCATGCTCAGATGTGTGAAGGATACACTTGGGCCTATATACAGCTGTGGAAGGAGGCATCCTTTCCATGAGTCATCTTATAGTTGGATAGACATAGGAGTTAACTGGATATGTCCATGCACGCACCCCTCCCTCGATACAAGAACCCAGAGCCTCTCCTTGTCACTGACCCTCTCCCAGGACTGCTGCTGAGATGGATAAGTGCTATGGTCATCTAATCAGACAGACACACACATGTCCCTTCTGTATACACATGCTTATGTGTGGCCCCTTCTCTGGGCACAGCAACATCTTCCTCGTGGCTAGGCGGTGAAAGGGAGGGTTACCCACCATGAGTATGAAACTGCGCAGGTCTGTCCAATGGATGTGAATTTGAGGTGACCCTGTACAGATAGCTGGTGGTTGTTTCTGGGCAGGGTGCAACTGAACACAAGATCCCAGCTTTAGAAATGCTCCAATTTCCTAAGATGTCGCCCATATCCTGAGCAAAACAAAGCTAGGGGCAGTGGGTGGGAGTTGCTGTGGAGGAAACTGGGTTGGTGGCTTTATTTCTACTAGAACTAAAGAACAGAGACATGTACTTTCAGTGACCAACTGAAAGTGTTTTCTTTATTTATCGTCTTCTCAGAAATGCTAGGAACAGGGGCCCATTGGTGGATGTCCTGAGCAGCATGCCAGGGAGGGTGAATGAATGTCTTTAACTTCATCAAGAAATTCAGAAAAATGTGTGACTAGTGACATGGCACTTACCACATAAAGACCAAATTCTGGGTGATGGTCTGTCGGAAAGTTGAAACGCATTTGGCGTTTAAAATATTGACATGCCTGTGGGGGTAGGGGATAAGGATCTGTTACAGCTGACCCCCTAAACCGTAGAGTGAAAGTGAGGTGCAGATGAGGCTCAAGTTGTGAATCTGGGCCTTATTAGACATTTTATTCAGAGATGGGAAAGCCCTATCCTAACTTGTACAGAGCTATAATTACCATTATTAGGGTCTAGACAAGCCTCATGAACCATGCCTTCCAATCAATCATAGTTGTCTAAAAGAGACCCAGGATGCTGATTCCATAGGAGGAAAGACTCCCCAGGATGCTGGGGAGTGGAATAGAGATAGAAAACATAAGACACCAGCCCAAGTGAGGATGGGGGGAGGGGGGTAAGGGGAGAAAGACTCCAGGACACTGTGCTGCAGCTGCTGCCGAGGGAAAAGCAAGACGGGGTGAGCTAGAGCTCCCTGGATCTTCGGGGGAGGGGGGAATGGAGAAGTGTGCCTTCTTGTAGCTTCCTGGAGTAGCCAGTTTCACAGGCTAACTAACCAATGTCTATGCTGTTGAAGGAGTAAAAATGATATCAAAATATAAATGTATTGAATTTTAAAACTGCATCATCTTTTTAAATCATTTTAAATTGTTGCACCCTTTTAAATGTACATGTGCTGGGGCCAAAACCCCAGTTACTCCCACCCTAGTTACAACCCTGCTCGTAAATATGTGCCTTTGACGCAGAGGGCCGAGGACCTGAGCGGGTAATTCATTCAGTCTCATCTCTCCATGCTGGTGGAAGATAACTCAGAGGACACGCCCTACTGACAGTGGGCCAATCACGTATGGAGACAGGATACAAAAGGGGAAAGAGCAGCGGCCTGGGGGCAGATGACCTGAGTTCTGATGACCTGGCTTGTCCTCTCTGGGGCTCGGATTCCTCCCCTGTACCGCAACAGGCTTGGACTCAATGTTCTCGAAAGTGGTTTCCTGCTCCTCTATTCTAGTTCTGTGTGTACTAAAGAGAGCAATTTTTTCATCGTTTTCGATGAAGACATAAAAAGAGGAATTAGAAATGACGCTAACAAATGTCTGGCAATGATTGCGGCACAGGAGCCCGAGACACATTTTTGCCAGCTGCTTCTACATACATGGCGGTCCCTCAACACAACGCTTCCTCCCCACTGCATCTGTGTTGACATCATTTAGACACCCAGCGCCCCGTCATCTGCTGTGTGAATTAGGAGAGAAGTGGGTGTTCCAGATGGTGCAATCAAACACTGTCCAGTTTCATGTTGAACATCAGCAGGGACAGAGGCATGTTGGACCTGAAGTCAGGAGACCTCGATTAAAATCCTGACTGCCACCCTTACCAGCTGGGCAGCCCCAGGCAAGTCACTTAACCTCTCTTGGCCTCAGTTTCCACATCCATCAAATGGGCAGAGGATACCTACTCCACTTACCACACAAAACTGTCAGGAACAGAGTGCTTCCAGGGCATTAGAAATCAGAGTTGTTTGGGAGTATGTGAGGGAGTTAATACCACCATCTCTCTGTTCCTTACTGGTGATGATCCCACAATGACCAGAAGTCATTTTATTCTTTCTAACATCTTCCAAAATGAATCTGGCCTAGTCTCAATCTCTCCTCAAGAGGATAAGAGTTGGGTTCTAATCTAGGCCCTCCAGATACATTATTTGAATGAAATATGTCTGTTATGTAAAGTGTGGTTATATCTAGAAGAGGAGTGTAGTTGGTGAGATTTAGGGGAGTGGACTTTGAAAGCCAAGCTGATTTGAAACAAGCTCTAGGGAGTTACTGCGAGTTTTAGACAAGGGGAGAGAAGAGGCAGCATTTGGGGGCAGTTCCAACCTCTGATGTCATTGACTTGGGGAACCCAGGCTATGGAAATCCACTCACCCCCACTGATGCAGAATGACAAGGCCTTGGCCATTTCTACTCAGCCCCCTAACGACTCTGCCATATTGACTTTCTTTAGTGGAAGGAACCCTGGAACCCTAACCCCATATAAAATGAGGGGATCAAGTTAGATAATGTCCACAATGCCAACCCAGCTCTAAATCTATGATCTCATAAGCTAATTGATGACTTTAGCAAGCAAATATCTTCCCTCATTTGCTTTGAAGGGGGAAGGAGGATGAGCATAGGAGGAGGTATTATATGGAGAAGCTGTTCTATCTAGATTCTAGGTTATTTGTCTCTAAAACTGGGTTGGATTAGATGATCTCTGTGGTCCTTTCCAGCTCAAAACTTATGATCCTGTAATTTCATTGGCAAAAGGAACTCCCAGAGTGAAAATGCCCTCCATCAAGGCAGTTGGAGAACTCCTCCAAAACGTCTGGTCTTCTTAGAGAGTTTCTGGGGATGTTGAAGGGTCACACAGCCAGGATGGGTCAGAGGTGGCCTTTGAACTCTGGCAATCCTGATTCAGAGCCTGCCTGTGGCAAAAACAAAAACAAAAACCAAAGAACTTGAGATCTTTTTTTTTAAAAAATCACCTCTGAATAATTATCACATCTCTTTGACGGTTTCTGGAGCACCTCACCCTTCCAGGGAGCTTTATATTCTATATCAGGTCATTGGGACAAGCCTTCCCAGATAGTTCCATTCGTTGCTAAGGAAGGCAGTGGTGGCATGCCCCAAACTTATCGTAGTGCATTCCTGCTGGGCCTTGATTTCATGATGAAAATATGTAATTCCTGGATTTTAATTCCAGTTCTCTTATTTATTGCCTTGTGACCATTTCTTCCTCTGTGAAATAAGGAGGTGGAACTAGATGCCTTCAGTTTTTAAACCTCCATTCCTATAAATCATGAACCCTCTCTGGGCTTCAGTTTCCTTATCTGTAAAATGGGAGTGTTGGACTTGATGGGTTCTGAGGTCTCTCCCAGCTTTTAGAACCACTCGTCTGATCTAGGTTGTCCCCTTTTACCACAGGACGCTGGTGCCTCTCATCCTCTCATCCAGGAGACAAAGGTCGCTTTAGTCTGTGGCATATAGAGGTAGAATGTTAGCCTTGGCTTTTGGAGTAGTAGCACCAACTTTAAGCATCAAACTGGAGAAGGGAACAAGGATCCATCTTCATGGAGACAGGGCTTTGTCCCTAAAGTCTCTTCTTGACTTGCTGAAGAATGAGATGCTTGGCCTAAGTTATGATTCTCTTTCCTAGGCAGGGTGTGAGGAGAGGGCTCCATCAATAAGAGTTGGCATTTATAGAGTGCTTTGTGGTTTGTATAACCTCACACTCCTAATCTCACTCAATCTTCACACCAACGTTGGAGAGGAGGTGGTGCTACTTTCATTTTGCAGATAAGAAAACTAAGGCTGAAATTTGCCTGCGTTGGGTGTGACCTTGGCCAAATTACTTCAGTTCTCTGGCCTCAGTTTTCTCATCTGTAAGATGAGGTGTTGAACTTGACATCTAACACCCCTTCTGGCTCAAAATCTATGACCCCCTGACTGTTTCTTTTGCATCGTTGTTATCTCCCTGGGAACCTCGCACAGCATCCTGTACGCTAGCACTTAATGAATGGTCGTCAAATTGGAATTCAAATCCCTATCATGCACAACAGAAATCAGCCAGAAAGTAGATCTGATGCCACAAATTATAAACCAACCAAGCCTTTATTGAGTGCCTCCTGTGGTGCCATAGTGCGCAGAGCACTGGGTCTGGAGTCAGGAAGACTCATCTTCCTGAGTTCAAATCTAGCCTCAGACACATACTAGCTGTATGACCCTGGACAAGTCACTTAATCCTGTTTGCCTCAGTTTCCTCATCTATAAAATGAGCTGGAGAAGGAAGTGTCAAACCACTCCAGTATCTTTGCCAAGAGAACTCCTTGAAGAGTTGGACACACTTGAAACAACTGAACTGAATGTGGTGCTGGGGATAAAAAGACAGATCTCTGCCTTCAAAAAGCTTATGTTCTTATATGCACACATATATATATGTGTGTGTGAATGTGTGTGTGTATATATATATTCACATATATATATAATTGTCTCTGTTCCTGTTATATACATACATATACTTTGTCTCTGTTCCTGTTATATACATACATATACATCGTCTCTGTACCTGTTATATGCATACATATACATTGTCTCTGTTCCTGTTATATGTATACATATACATTGTCTCTGTACCTGTTATATGCATACATATACATTGTCTCTGTACCTGT
>NW_020954546.1:20586591-20595196 GCF_900497805.2 Vombatus ursinus | reverse complement strand
TCTCTGTACCTGTTATATGCATACATATACATTGTCTCTGTACCTGTATTTATATATGTGCAGGGAATATGCATAAAATGGATACGGAATCGTCTTGGGAGGGAAAGCACCCTCCATTGGTGTGGGAAGGAGAATTTGGGAAATGTTTCATTTAGAAGATGGCCACACAATGTACTTTCTAGCAAACCCTCGCCCACCTGGGAAGTTTGTAGCAGATCACAGATTCCAAGTTGGAAAGGACCTCAGAGTCTGTCAGCTCCAACACCCTCATTTTACAGTTGAGGAAATCAAAGCCCAAATGGGATAAATGACTTAAAATTCATGGGGTCATACTGGAAAGCACCTGGAAGGCCATCTGATCCAACCCCTTCATTTTACAGAGAGGAAACCAGATCAGAATTTAGCGGTTTGCCCCAAGTCACCCACGTCAGTGGCAGAGCTAGGATTCGAAGTGACGTCCTCTGGTTTCAAATCCAGAGCTCAAATGGGTCCATTCCCTTCCCCGTTCTGCTGCCTTTGCATTTCCGTCCAAGTCACATCATGAGGAAGCAAAGCTGTCACACAAATCAGGGAACAGCGTTCCCTCCCATCTCTTGACCCGTGTGTGCACACAGACACGGGCCATTTTCATTCTCACTGATCTGTTGCAAAAGAGACTCGGGAAGAGATGCATGTGGTCTGTTCTAGGATGTTTAGCCAAAGCAGGACTTGCAGAGCTGTTCCAGGATAGCTATTAATACAAAATTATTAATAATAATAAGTCCCAGGCTTGAAGAGATACAGTGGAGAGGGAGGTCACTGACCAGATCCTGGAAACTCAGAACCAAATACATGAATGAAAGAAAAGGCATGTGGGAGTGTGACTGATGAGGGGCAAACAAGTGGGGTCCAGGGGTTTGGATCTTCCTGGAAGGGTTAGGTGGTTTCCTGTAAAGTGGTTGATTACACAGGATGTGGGGGGTGGGGAGATCAGAAGTTCTTGGGGGTGGGAGATAAGTGGAAACGGAGCAAGTTAGAGACCAAGGAGGCCCCCCATCCCCCATTCTACCCTCCACTGCTCTGTTTATCAGCACTTAGCACATAGTAGGTGCTTAATAAAGGTTTGTTAATTGATTGATTCCCCCCTCAAAAGAAACCACTCCCACCTCCTTTCTCTGCCCCCCTCTTCCCCCCCCCCATTGGAGAACACAGAATTTCCTGGGGCAAGATTTTCAAATCCTTTGAAAATCTATGAGCAAGGGGTGATTAGGAACAATTCAAATGGCATAAAACAAGCTGACTGCCTTACTCTTGATATTTTCTTATCCCCCATCATAGGCTGGGCATAATGGGAAGGGGGCTGGCTTTGGAGTCAGGAAAACCTGGATTCAAATGTTCCATCTCATACCTATACATGGGAGACCTTGGGCAAGTCGCTTCAAACTAGAATTTAAGTTCCTTGAGAGTTTAGAGGTCATTTAACATTTCTTAAGTTCCTCAATAATAGATTAAAATAATAATATCATTATAATAATAATAAAATAATAATAATATAATAGATTTTACATAGCACTTGAAGGTTTGCAAAGCATTTTACAAATAATTCATTCTATTGTGCCAACAACCCTGGGAGGTAGGTGCTATTATTACCACCATTTTATAGATGAGAAAACTGAGGCAGAGAAGTCTAGTGATTTGCCCAGGGTCACATGGCTAGTAAGGTATCTGAGGTCAAATTTGAACTCAGGTCTTCCTGACTCCCAGCCTAGAACCTAGAGGCCTCAGGCCATGAAGACAGGGACTGTCTCTTTTTTAATATTTGTATCTTCATTATTTAGTACAATGCCTGGCACATAGTAAGTGCTTAATGAGTACTTTTTCATTTATTCATTCATTCATCAGGCACCTCTCTAACACTATATTCCAATATAATATAAACTCCTTAAGAGCAGAGACTTGTCTAATTTTTGGCTTTGTATCCCCAGAACTAAGCACAATGAGTGGTATACTGTAGCTGCTTAAGAAATGCTTGTTGATTGAAGAGTAAGTTACATATGGGTAACTCATCATCTGCATTGGTAGAGGGAGTTACTATACTGGGAGTTCCTGTATTGACCTTGGGTAAGCCACATCCCCTCTAGGTCAACATGTCCTCCAACGTGAAATGAGGGGGTTGTATTTCTAGCCCTAAGATCCTGTATCCTTATTAAGAAACCAGCCACACTGGAATCATCCTTATAGAAGACGAAATGGGATGGTCCAGAGAAAGAGAGTGCTCAATGTGGAATTCAAAGATGTAGGTTCAAATCTCCATCTTGGGGCCTCAGTTTCCTCATATGTAAAATGGGGGTGTGGGACTTGATGACCTTGAAGGTCAATTTCAGCTCTAAATCTATGATTGTATGAACTCTGATCATTCCCCTCTCTCCAGGAATGGAAAGATGATGCCCAGCTGATGGAAAATGCTTTGGGTTTGCAGTCTTGTTGTTCCAGCTTTTTGTAGCACAAGCTAAGGGGCGACTCTGTGTGTGTGTGTGTGTGTGTGTGTGTGTGTGTGTGTAAGAGAGAGACAGAGAGAGACAGAGACAGAGAGGCAGAGATAGAGACAGACAGAGACAGAGACACACAGAAAGAGACACAGAGACAGAGAGAGGAGAGAGAGAAACTACACTTTGAAAAGTGAGTATCTAGAGCGAACAAATTTCCTGTCCTTGGGTAGGCAGCTATGACTCCACTGTCCCCATTTCCCCTGCCTTCCAGAGGGTCCCTCCCAGCATATAAGAGCAAGACAGAACTCACACAAGTACAGGTAGAACAAGAAGACTTAGATCACAGCTGCTTGAACACATTTGCCAAATTCAGGAAGAGTTAGTAGTTTATTTAAATAATGCATTCCAAAGTCTATCCTCATCAAGCAGCATGGGTGCCATTTGGGGACCAATCACGGAAGCCATGCCCCAGGAAAGAAATAACTTCCAGATGGCATTCAGTGAAGGATGGACTCAACCTGCTAACACCTCTCATCTTTTTGAAAATGTATTTTTTAAGGTATATATTTGCCAAATTCCAACGCATGTGGTGGGACATTTGCCTTCTCTGATGCAGGCTAGGGCTTGTCCCAATGGCCTAATACTGACATATACAGAGTAACTAGCACATTATTAATAACATCCGTGTGTCTGATTAAGACATCTGTGGTCTAGTTTCTCTAAAGAGCACACTAGAATGTATTAGGAGTGGTCAAGGTTTGACCTGCTCACATAAATCAGTTTAAGTATTAACATGAAGTTGTATGATATAGACTATGAGGTAATTTCTAATAAATATGTTTTGTTTCGGAAGCCTTAGCCAACCCTGTGTGTTTGTATAGCTAAGTGCTAATGAAAATTAGGGCAGGTAGGTGGTGCAGTGGATAGAGCGCTAAGCCTTAGAGTCAGGAAGACCTGAGTTCAAATCCCACTTCAGATGCTTACTAGCTCTGTGACCCTGGGCAAATTACTCAACCCTGTTTGCCTCAGTTTCCTCACCTGTCAAAGGAGCTGGAGAAGGAAATGGCAAACCACTCCAATATCTTTGCCAAGAAACTCCAAATGGGGTCACGAAGAGTTGGACATTATTGAAACAACTGAACAACAGCAATGAAAATTCGGATCAGTTTTCACCCTGACTGCAAACCAGATACTTTAGGCCCAGGTATTCTGTATTTCTTACTCTGCCGTTGGTTCTCACAACACAGTTAAGGTAATGGATGGAAAGCATCATGGAATGATAGTGGCATACTATACTGATGAGCTATTCATAGTTTCATAGCCCTGGAGCTAGACAGAAGTTAGAGACCATCTAGTATAATCTTCTATTTTTGCCTATGCGGAAACAGAGGTTAAGTACCTCCCGGGAAAGTCACCCAAGTCATAAGTATCAGAAGCTGAATTTGAACCCAGCTCCTCTGACTTCCACCGCACCACGCTATCTCCCAAATCAATGACTATATCTCATAGATTCTTGCTATTATTGTTGTCATTTTTAATAATAGTAATGCCTCCTCAGCCTGTTGAACAGATGCATATTCCTCATTAATGGCAACTTGAGAGTTAAAATAGTTTTCTAGCTGTGCAGCTGCCTTTCTATAGCTGTTATCTCTTACAAGGGGAAAGTGCTTGTCCTTCTTCTTCTTCTTCTTCTTTCTTCTTCTTCTTCTTCTTCCATTTGATTTCTATTTTATTTTTCTCAATTACATGCAAACAAAAAGTTTTAATATTCATTTAAAAATTATTTTGAATTCCATATTCTCTCCCTCTTTCCCCTCCCCGTTCCTTGAGAAGTTAAGCAATTTGATATACATTATACATGTGCAGTCATGCAAAACATTTCCCTATTTGCATGTTGAAAAAGAAAATGTAGACAAAAATAAAACAAAAATAATAAGGAAAGTAAAAAAGAAGTATGCTTCGATGTGCATTCAGACATCATCAGTTCTTTCTCTGCAGGTGGATGGTATTTTTCATCCTAAGGCTTTCAGAATTGTCTTGGATCATTGTGTTGCTGAGAATAGCTAAGTCATTCACAGTTGATCATGGCATAATATTGCTGTTACTGTATACAATGTTCTCCTGGTTCTGCTCATTTCTCTTTGTATCAGTTCATGTAAGTGTTTCCAGGTTTTCCTGAAACCATCCTGCTTGTCATTTCTTACAGCACAATAGTATTCCATCACAATTATATACCACAACTTATTCAGCCATTGCCCAATTGATGAGCATCCCCTCAATTTCCAATTCTTTGCCACTACAAAAAGAGCTGCTATAAATATTTCTGTACCTATAGTTTCTTTTTTTTGATCTCTTTGGGGTATAGACCTGGTAGTGGTATTGCTGGGTCAAAGGTCATACACAGTTTTAGAGTCCTTTAGTCTTAGTTCCAAATTACTCTTAAAAAATAAGTTTTTCTGAGATCTACCTAATGGATATCAAAGAGGTGACAGATTCGAGTAAGTGACAAGCTGGCATCAGACTGCATGACCATGCTGGCCTTTTTCTTCTCCACATCATGAAAATTCATGAACTTCCTGAAGCCCACAGCATCCCAGAATTTACTATTTTGGGTACAGGAGGCAAGCAGGTAGTGGAAAGACCTCTGGATTTGGAAAAATAGACTCACAACATCTAAGGAGACTTCAGAGGCCATTTCAATCAAAGTATAGGAGGGCCAGAAGACTTGAATTCCAATCACCACTCTCTCAGTAATTAAGTGTGTGAGTCATCTCTCTGTGGACTTTAGGTGCCTGGAAAGGTAGAATAGATCCAAGTTGTAAAGAACTATACCAAGACTTAGAGCTGGAAAGGATGGTAAACCATCAACTAATCCAAATTCTTCATTTGACAGACAGGGAGGGGAAGTGATTTGTCCAGGGTCACACAGGAAGTCAATAGTAGAACTGAGATTCAAACCCAAGTCTTTCGATGCTAACCGTAGCCCTCCTTCCACCACACAGGGCTGCCTCCCATGCTCATTCTTCTGCCTTCAGGGGTTGGTGACGGGCTAGGGTTTATGTCTTGTCTCTCCAGCACAGGGGTTCTTAGCCTGAGAACTTGGCTAGGAAGACAAATCACATCTTTATTTTCACTAACCTCAATTGAAATTGAGTAGTTATATTTGATTATTTTAAAACCTGATACTCAGCAAGGGTCCATCGGCTTCACCAGCCTGCCGAAGGAACCCATGACACAAGAAGGATTAAGGAGCTCTGCTCTACCCTAGCAGAACGGGGATCTCGGGGCGGGCGGGGCGGGGGGGGGGAGACAGGGACCAGGTGTCATATTTCCTGTTGGCTTGATTGACAGTCCCAGTCCTGCCAATGACAGCCCCATCATTAATACCCAGGAAGCAGCCAGGCCCCACCAAACACCTCTCTTGTTTCAGCTCTCCCTGAGGACTTGGGGAAGGAAAGTGTCATGGATTGATTTTCCAAAAGCTATGGAGAACAGGTTCAGGCAGACAAGCTTAGTGGGTAGACTTGGAATCAGGAAGACCTGAGTTCACTTGGACACTTACTAGCTGTGTGACCCAGGGCAAGTCATTTTACCTCATTTGCCTCAGTTTCCTCATCTGTCAAATGAGGTGAAGAAGGAAATGACAAACTACTCCAGTATCTCCAAACGGGATCACAAAGAATTGGACATAGCTGAAACAACGGAACAGCAACAAACCTTGTTCTAGGCTCTGTGCTGGTGCCCTCAAGGAACTTACATTCTACCTGGGGAATGTTCATAGCTAAGTAAACAGGACATATAGGAACAAAATAGACATAAAAATATTTCAGGGGTGAGGACAATAATGGGGGGGAAGGGAGACAGAGGAGGTCCCAGAAGGCATCTTGGAGGAGATTGTATTTGAACTGAGCCTTGGAGGGAGCTAAGGGGAAGGAGAATATGTGAGGCATGGGGGACATCTCGTGTGTGTACAAGGCCTTAATAATCTCCAGGGCCTAAGAAGGGCATCTCTGGGTCAAAGAGTCTGAGCATTTTATTCATGTGACCATGGCTGTACCGTGTAATTCACAGAAGAGAGCAATGGATCACAAGGCTGGGAAAGTAGGTTTGGGCCAGATTATAGAGAAGTCCAAAGGCCAAAGAGAGAAATTTGCATTGGATCCTAGAGCCCAGAGGAAGCCAGGGGATTTTATCGGGCAAGGGAATGACGCAGTCAGGTCTGTGTTTTAGGAAATCACAGGCAGATGTACGGAGGATGAGCTGATGAGGGGAGAAACTAGGGGCTGGGAGACCAGATAGGAGACTACTGATGTACCCCAGGCCTAGACCTTGTGGGATGAGGGGAAAAGAAGGGATCATATCTAAGAGATATTGTGAAGGTAGAGCCCAAGCCTTAGTTTCATTAACTATAAAACGGGTATAATATCTACCACACAGAATGTTGTGAAGTTAAATTCACAAACACACATACATACATACACATATATGAAGTTTGCATATATACATGTATGTGTGTATATTTATTCATCTTCACAAACTTTAAAACCCTATGCAAATGCCAATTATTAGTACTATTTCAAAGAGAACAATGACATGCAATGTATGTTGTACATGAGGTCATGAGCCTGGGAGGGTCTACATTTGGAGAGAGGTCCAGGGAGTAAGTGGGCATTTGGCAAGGGCCTCAGAAGTTGCGGTCCAACTGCTAGGGCCCAGTCGGGAACTGGCCACTGTCACCAGGACCACAGAGGATGGACAGTTGATATGGGGAGGAGCAGAGCTACCCTAAACCAGATAGGGCCACAGGAGAGTGTGGCTCTGCTCAGGAAACGCTGGCCTGGCAGTTACGTGGAGAACACAGGGTGGTTAACTTCTTCGGGGTGAGAGATTTAAAAACATTTCATGAGTAGGTCCAACCATTCTGCAAAGAAATTGGAAATCATGGTGAGAAAGTGACCAAAACGTCCACATCCTTTGACCCAGAGATCCCATGGCTAGGCATCTACTCCAAGGAGGGCAACCAGCAAAGAAAGGCACCATGTGCAAGGTATTTATAACAATGCTTTTCAGGGGCAGCTAGGTGGCTCAGTGGATAGAACACCAGCCTTGGAGTCAGTAGGACCCAAATTCAAATCCAGCCTCAGACACTTGACATTTACTAGCTGTGTGACCCTGGGCAAGTCACTTAACCCCAATTGCCTCACACACACACACAAAAAGTGTAATAATAAGCAAGCTTGGCCCCAAAGAAGAGCTATAAGAAGGTATCCCCCTTTCTTTTCAGAAGTGGGGGGCTATGGGTATGGAACACTACAAATGATGGGATACTTTTTCAATATGTTCATCAGTTTTGTTGACTTTCTCCCCCCTCTTTTTATTCTTTATTATAAGGCTAGTTTCCCTCTGGAGGGGAAGGCAGAAGAGATAGATTGAGAAATGTAGGTGCTGTAAAAACAAAAAGACAATGGTTGCAGTGTATTTGAAGCAATACAGAGCTCAGAATATTTTGGAGTTAAGGAGCTCTAAGTCTTTGATCATCTCATCCCTCATTTCTCTGCGATTATCATGGTCCTTCCTTGGAAAGAGAAAACTGATTTCCAAACTTATCTTGTATATTTTCGGAGAACACACACGCACACACACACACACGCACACACACACACATGCACACACACCCTGTTCAAATGACTTAAGTCTGACTCAACAGGCAGCCTGGTATAGTGAGTAGAGAACAAGCCCTGTAATAAAAAAAGACCTGAGTTCAATGCTCACCTCTGACACATTCCGACTGTGTGACCTAGGCTAAGTCACATGCTTGTTCAGTGTCTTGGGCAACACTCTAAGACTCTAAGTCACTGATCTTAAGGGGAAGTTCTCATGCTGGAACTATAGGATCATAGAGGCAGTGTGGCAAAGGAGATAGGGTGCTAGAGTTGGAGTCAAGAAGACCTGAGTTCAAATTTGTATGACTGGGCAAGTCACCTTACCTTTCTGAGGCAGCTAGGTGGCACAGTGGATAGAGTGCTGGGCCTAGAGTCAGGAAGGTCTGAATTCAAACCCAACCTCAGACATTTACTATCACTTAACCTCCATTTGCCTCAGTTTCCTCAATTGTAAAATATAGATAATAGCACCTA